>NW_020954579.1:14048021-14420205 GCF_900497805.2 Vombatus ursinus
ACACACACACACACACACAAAGAATCCCCTTCCTTTCACCACACAAGGGGTGGACTATGGGTGTGGAATGTAGCATATGCTGTCAGACAAGGATAACATGTGGTTGGTTATGCTAAATTATTTTTTCTCTTAAAAGTCTTTGTTTTAGGAGAAGGCTTACTGGGAAGGGGAGAGCTGAGCAGAGGGGGCATGTAATGAAGTGAATGTGATGTAAAAACAGAGAGCTACCAACAAAAAAAGGCAGTCAAGTAGGCTTCGAAGAGATTTTTCTCTCTGGATGGGACAGATGTACCCCTTAACCAAGAGAACAGAAGGTTCTAGAATGGGGCAGGGGCTCTAGAGAAAAGCATTAGGGGGATGTGTTATTCTGGGTCCATTATAAATACTAACACACCCACTGCTGCAGAAAGATTAAGTGGGATTCTGTGCCTCATCTTACCCAAAATCAGGGTCCAACCTGCTCTGTCCCCGACCCTAACAGGGCAAGGTGAGAGGGACTCACACTGGAGTTGTCATTCAATTCTCCCATTCATGCCTAGAGACAAATGTTTCCCTTTCCTTCTATGCCCATTTCCTCTGGTTGAAGGTTCAGAAGAGTGGATTATCCCACCCCTCCCCCCTCTTTCCCCCCCTGTTCATGGCCCCCCCCAGAGCAGCCCCAACAAGAGACTTGGAGATTCAGGTCTCTTCCACTTTCAGCAACCTTCAAACCTCCATCTCTCTAACTTCCAAGGCTTAAAAATCTCTTGTACCCTATCTCCCACCTCCCCTCCCTCACTGGAGGCTCAGCCAAGGGGAGGGGGGGAGGGAGAAATCATGCCCTAGGTCATGGTCAAGCAGCCCAGGGTCCAGGGTCACAAAGTTTGCTCTGGGCCTGTCTGAGTAGCTCTTTCCTGGAAGACATTTTGGCTTTGTTTACATTTGCAGGCGAGGCGCTCGCTCCAAGGCAACATGGCTGTCACTGGCCTTGATGGCTGACAGCAAGCCCCCCACCTCCAGCCCCGCTGGCACTACTAGCACCCGGACCCGAGTGCAGCCCCCACCAAGCGGCTGTCTGCTGGGGGTGGAGGGGGGGGTGGGGAGGCCCTGGCTCTTCCCGCCACACTAGGGGCCCCACTTCCGCACTGGCTTGCTTGCATAAGTCTAAAATCTTTGGGGATGGGTGGAGGAGAGGTGTGGGTTTAGGTCTCTCTACTTCCCCCCCTATCAACCTTCCTACCCCCCACAATAACTTACCATCTGGTGATGAGGGTGGCTGTTGGGAATGTTTGTTTCTTGGAAAAACGTGCTCAGGGCGGTCTGTGGACAAACACAGGGTGGCAGTTAGCCAAGTCCGGGGTGGGAGGAGAGGGGAGGGTGGAAGGGCAGAACCCCAACAGAAGCTCCCGTCCGGTCAGGATTCCCACCACTCCCTCTGCACCGCTGCCCCAGCCTAAACCCAAAGCCGGTTATCAGCTCAGCATCTGCCTCCAACACAGCACCCCACCCCCCTAACCCGTCCTTGCAAGGCCAAGCTAGGGCAGTCCCCCCTTTTCTTCCAATCGCCAAATCACCCTACTCATCCCTGCACCGAGCCCGATGTCACTCGAGTTGAAAGTCGCCCCTGGTTCCCACGTGGAGAAATAAGCAATAGGGCCACGGTGGGTGGAAGAGGTGCGGGACAATCCAGACACTTCCGCACCCCCCATCCTCCAAGCATCTCCCTTACAACCGCTTTTCCTCGAACCACTCCCCCTACCACCAGGAGAGGAACCACGTCCCTTGACTGCCTTCACCCCCCCTTCAGGAAAAGCGAGGCCCAGCGCCCTGCGGGAGCTCCACGCGACACCGCGATCCCCGGGTGGGCACGGGCTCTCCTTCCTCAGGCCCTGACATCAATGGCCCACCCCTCCCCCGTCACCTAGAAGCAGAAAAGGGCAAGGGTGGGAGAAATTCAAGCGCCCCTCTTTCCTGGGGGTCTGAGAACTCATGGGTCAGTACCTCACCCCCTTCCCCAAATAAACCTGGGGCAGAGGCGAGGGGGGAGACAGAGGTGTGTGTATTCGTATGTATGTGTATGTGCGTGTATGTGTGCGTGGGAGCTGAACCCGCCGCTTCCCACTCGTGGCCTGGTCTGGCCCCGTGGTTTATTTAAAGATACACACACACACACACACACACACTATTCTTGGACTGGGTCCGGCAGGAATAGAAATAGAAGAGGGGAAGCGCAGGGGAGGCGGCGGCGTGTAGTGGAGGCGGGTGCCCGCCCGGGGCATAACGGGAAGCCTGAGCCAAGCCCCGGGCGCCCGTCAGTCCGTCCGTCCTCCCGGCGGCCGGAAAAGCACGAACGCACCTCGAACTGCCAGTGGGCCGCCTGCAGCATCTGCTTCGCCTGATCGGCCGCGCAGCCCGCAGCCAGCACGAACTGGTTGATCATGACCTGGTGCCTGAGCTCCTCCATATTCACCGACATGGCGAGAAGAAGCGAAGCCGGCACCAGCCGCCCAGCGGGGAAGAAGAGAGTCCGATGTCCGAGGCGGCTGGGGGAAGCGGGGAGGCTTCCGCCGATGCTGGCTTCCTCCTTCTCTCTCGCCTTTCTCTCCGGCCTGCGCCCGCTGCCTCCTCCGCCTGCTCTTCTCTTCCTTCCCAACCCCCAGCAATCGCCGCCTGCGCTCCCTCCCCTCCCTTCGGCCCAAGCAGCCTGCTTCAATCGGCCCCGACCGGACGAATGTTGTGGTTCGCCCGCTCTCCCTCCTCCCGGGGAGAACACCACAAACAACAGCGCGGGGCGGGGCCTGGGAGTGTCCCAACGTTCGAGGCCCTGCGTTCCCCGGCCGCTGATTGGACGACGCGCCTCTCCGCCAGAGCCCTGGCGCATGTATGGAGGTTCGATTCGAATCCCCGAGTCTCGGAGGCTGTTACTGTTGCTCTTTTTTTTTTTTTCTTGCCCCCCCCCCCCCCCCCTGGCCTAGTCCATTGGAGGAGGCTTGAGCTGTCGGGCTCCCTGGGCATTGGCTGTTTGCTGTGTTTTGGCTTCTGGGGCCGGTGGTTGGCTGCAACCTAGCAGTTGGGGAGGAGCCGCCGGTGCTGATTGGCCATTCATGCTCCTGTTTGAACTCAACTTCAAAACCTTGAGTGTTTCCTGATTGGCTGAGGCCCTTCTGTTTTCTGTTGTAGGAATGGGGCTGGTGTAGCCAAGTTCATTCATTACTTCATTGAAACTGAACATGCTCAGCTGGAAAAGCAAGCCTGAGTGGGTTTGACTCATTTCCTCTCGAAGATGTGGTCATCTCAAGAAACAGAATTATCAAAATAGAAAACAGACAGAGTTGTTGCAGCTGCTCAAATCACAGTCGTATAACTTTCAAGACCCCTCACTTTTTTTTTCTTTTTGCAAAATTTTGGAACTTTGATCTTTGAAAATTTAAAGCAGTAAGAATTTACAATGAATATTGTAAGCATTCCACTGATGCAGAGAAAAAATACATATTGTCTCAGTCTTTAGAGCTGAAGTTTGTTTTTTTTCTTTCTTTTTTTTTTTGTTTTGTTTTTCAGGACAAACCGAAGCTTTAATTTCCTTAAAAACAAACAAACCAACCACGGGGCTGTAACTGTTTTCCTGGCTCATTAAAAACCAAAACAAAACGAAATCAATTTGATCTTAAGGACCTGGTCTTTGGGAGTTTCTGAGTTATGGGGAAAAGGAAGAGAATAGGAGTGTAATAGTATATGTTTATTTGGCCTATGGGGGGTGGGGTGGGGAGGGACATCCTTTCCTACAAGGAGACCCAGCTGTAGGTGCACACAGAACTGGATTCTGTCCTGCAGAAGGCTGATCTGTAAAAAGAGGGGATCATGTTATTCTAGCTCTCTTTGGCTCATTCTAGCTCTCCAGAATTCTGAAGATAATTTCTCAGTTTACATTTGGCCCATTTCCAGGGTCTCACCAAAGAGAAGATAATCAATGTATGAAGTAGCAGATATGAAGTATAGGATAGGCATTTATTTTCTGTCACAGAAGACATGCTTAAAACACAAGACTCATAAGCTTGAATTGACAAATACTTAAAATATAAAACTAGCCCCAACGTTCCTTGGATACTCTCCACTGAGGTGAGAAAGACTGAATGGGACAGTTAAAGATTCAGAGGGCTCAAGGGAGCCCATATGCTGATATAGAAACATATATTACCTATTATAAATCTCCTGGGAAGAAAAAACTCTTGGGAGACCTGTAAGGCTGCTGAACAGGTTTGATTTTCCTTTCATTCTGTACTGTCTGAGCAGCAACTCAAGGTCTAGATCTTCTGGCCAGCTTCTAATGCATGGGTCATCTTCCTGGTGGTAACCTTTTTTTTTTTTCTTTTGCAAGGCAATTGAGGTTAAGTGACTTGCCCAGGGTCACTTAACTAGTAAGTGTCTAGTATCTGGTCTCAGACTGGATTTGAACTCAGGTCCTCTTGACTCCAGGGGCAGTGCTCTATCGACTGTGCCACCTAGCTGTCCCAGTAATCTTTTTTAAGAAGACTTTAGTTGTAGAAAGCTGCTGCTAAACGACTTCTAGGAAGTCCCACCTTCCTGTCCTTATGAAGTAGCAGCCAAGGCTAGAAACATGTATCTCAGTATTGTTGTTCACTTACCTGTGCTGAGGAGAAGAAATACAAAGCAGAAGAGGGAGCTAAGGACTTGAGATCTAGGCTCAAACTCACTCACCCAAGCAAGCATATGTGAAGTCACTGGTATTCAGATGTAGCTGTCAGAGTGAGAAAGAGAGAGAAAATCCTTCTGTCAGAAGGTCCAAGGAAGAGCTTGTTGGAATCCCAAATCACAAATTCAAAAGAGAAAAGAAAGCAAGAGTGGAAGTTGTTTCTCCTTTTAAAGCTTACTGAATGGGAAGCTCTTTCTGCTCAATCATCTTCAACATTAACCCCCAGTGGTGGGCTCAACCAGGGAGGGGTCTCTGGTCTTGTGTGTCTTTTTACATGGATCTGAGAATGAGGCCTACCTCTGAGGGACTAGAATACAGGTTCAACTCCATGGAAAGTACCCAAATCTAGCCACACATGGTGATCCTCTGATTCTATTTGGAGAAATTATATATGGAGAAAGGGACCTGGAGTATTGTAGAATATGAAGACAGAGAAGTGGGTGGGGAGAAATATATAGAGAAAAGTAGGCCTAGAGAACAGATACTATTGAATGTGTTTATGTCTAGTTCTAAGTAGAAGGGAACTTAGATCATTTAGTCCAGCCCTTTCATTTTATAGATAAGAAAACTAAGCCCCAGAGAAGTTCAGTGATTTTTCTCTAGGTAAAGGTTCTTTACCTGGACTTTGTGAATTTGTGTGTGTGTGTGTTTAAAATGTTTTATTAACTGTTTTTTAATAGAATTAGTTTCCTTTGTACTCCTATGTATTTTATTTTATGTATTTGAAAACATTCTGAAAAGGGATCCATCAGCTTCCCCAGACAAGTCAATGGGATAGGGTACATGTCACAAAAAAAAAGCTAACAATCCCAATTCCCAGTAAATAGCAGAGCCCAGATCTGATTCCAAACCCACTGTTCTTTCTATTACATTCTGTAGGACTACTGTTTATGATATATGGTCTAGCCAGTCAGATCTGTAGGGACGCAACATGGTATATTGGAGTGACCTAGATTTTAATCTAATACCCTGTAGGTGTAGGATTTTGGGGAAGCCACTTAACCTTTGAGTTTCAGTTTCCTCATCTGTAAATCTGGATAATCAGAGGTTCCCAAATTTATTTGGCCAACCGCCCTCTTAAAAAAAAATTACTCAGCCCCCCCATTCTACTTTCTTTAACCCTTTAACAGTTTTTTTTAAAATTTGCATCATTTAAAAATATATAATTTTTTTAATTGATGCATTTTAAATTTAATAATTTATCATAAATTTGTGGGGTGTTTTCCTGAACTGAAATCTTGATGACACAATATTGCATCATGTAACCATATAGTATTGTATTGTAAACAAGTCATTACAGGAACATATTCCTGCATATGCATGCTGGACCCAACAATGGGTTATTCTTTCATCTGCCAACACTTGCTTGTTAAGACCCGTTGGCACACTTGACCACTGATCAGTTATAACTTGTATTTTGTGTATTTATTTGGAAAACAATGTAATCACTACAACTTTAACTCTGTTACACAACAGATGAAACATGTACAAACAGTTTTTCAAAATTTTCTTCTCTTCTTTCCTTATTCTTCTACCATCCCCTTATTGTTATTGAGGCCCCCCCCCCCCCGCAATTGCACCAGAGGCTACAACAGACCCCCTGGATCCTTGGGGGGGGGGACCAGGGCATGGTATCACTCACTTTGGGAACCACTGGGGATAATAATACTTTTAGTAAAGAGTGGGAGAGATGTAAAGTGCTTTTTAGTCCTTAAAGTGGTATATAAATGCCATTATTATGACAAGAGACAAAACCATAGTCTTCTTTTGTCTTTGTCCATATGCTTGTCTGTGGAAATGTAGTGCTCTGATGAATTGATCATAGTAGAAAGGATTTTCATTGTTCTGTTGTCCTGCTCAGGATAGGGATGGGACCTGTGATTTCATTGTCATTGGGAACTTCCTGCTTGGGGAAACTCCCTCTTACCCAAGTACTTGGCACCTTCTCTGTCATATATGATCTTAGAGAGTTGCTGGCAATCTTAGGGCTGAAAGGTTGAATGATTTGCCGAGGGGTTACATGCCCAGTATGTATGAGACACAAGACTTGAACCCAAGTATTACCTCCCATGTTTCAGGGCTGCTTTTCATCCACTACATCGTGCTGTCTCCACTTCTTTTTGAAGGGATTGGGATTTGGCTTCTTACTTGCTGAAACTTGTGTCTCTCTGGCAGCAAACAGATTTCAGAAGCCCCAGGACACCACAGTGGGCAGGAGCACCCGAAACATAGCTGTCCTCTTCCTGTAATTGCAGGGTGAGAACAAAAGTGAGCAGCCTCCAGCTTCTATTGCTAAGGAATTCAGACAACCAGTGGGCAGAAGAACAAGGAAGTGTGGTAACTGGGTGAATCCAGGCTCCAGAAGAACATACAAACAATAAAAACACAAGGCTCAAAAGCAACATGATTCTGCCACCTAAGACAGAGAAGGTTTAGGGGGGAAGGGGGAGGGTGAACATTGTCCCTCCTCCTAAATAAAGAACACTCCAAATCTCACTCCAGATAATTTAATTTAAAAACACTGAGAACAGGCAGAGTCTTGAAAATGCAAAAATCATAGAGTCAATTGTTTGCTAGGAAGCAATTGTTGTTGTTCAATCTTGTCCAGCTTCTCCTGACCTCGTGGACCATACTGTCCATTGGGTTTTTTTGGCAAAGATACTAGAGTGGTTTGCCATTTCCTTCTCTGGTGGCAGTTAGGTGACTTGCCCAAGGTCACACAGCTAGAAAGTTTCTGTAGCTGGATTTGAATTCAGGTCTTCCTGACACAAAGCCCAGCGCTCTATTCACTGTGCCACTTAGTTGCTCCCTCCACCCCAGGTAGAAAGGTAGTTCACATTTACTCAGATATGCCCAATTGGATAGCTCATTGTTTTAGGGCCTGAAAGGTTAAGGACAGAAACTGAACCTGTGATTTCATTAATATAGGGAACTCTTTACCAATGCGCGTTGATACCTTCTCTGTAACTTATAGTTTTATTGGGTTACCTAGAGCACTTCAGTCATTTTTCAGCCACGTCTGACTCTTCTTGATCCCATTTGAGGTCAAGAAATACCAGAATGGCTTGCCATTTCCTTCTCCAGTTCATCAGGCACTCTATCTTCTGTACCACTCAGCTGCCCATTTACCTAGAGCACTGAGAAGTTAATGTACTTGTCTAGGATCACACAGCCAGCATGTGCCAGAGGCAACACTGGAACCCAGGGCTTGCTGTCTTGGAGGCTTGCTTTCTATCCAGAGGACACTTTTTCCTGATCTAGAGGAGTTTACAATCTAATTCCCATCTATGTATAATCACTTACTGATTTAGAAGTTTACTTGTGAACTGTGTTTGTGGAAGTTTTGATCCTTTCGACTCCAGATTTTGTCCCAGGCAGTCAGAGCTATAGCAGGATGTCCCAGAAGGAGATAGTAAGAGTGGTCTCCCTTGCAGGAGTGTTTTAAGAATTAATGATGTAATGTTTGTAGAGAACCTAGAATTGTTTGGTTGAAAGCATCTCCCCAAGTAGAAGGTCTTATTAAATTGAGTCATTATTATTTTAATCTGAAAGGGTAATGTGTGGCAGGCATAAAACAGTAATAAAAGCGTGGGCACTAATAATAAATAATAACACACCAGCAAGACACAGAAAGAAAAACCCTCATTACATTAATGACTTTGTATGATATGTGATGCAGCAACCTGAGGAAAGAGAGGGGAAAAAATTATTACCTTGTATTTCCTCTATGTGAGATAATAAGGGAAGTCATGAATGTGAGTAATTGTCTGAATTCTGAAATGAGCACACAATAACTGAGTATGGAATATTTGCCATCTGAATACATCCTAAAGGAGGATGGACCTTTTTCAAATAAGCACCAATCGATGCCATACTCCATGAAGAATATTTGAAATGAGGAAGCCTGAAAAAAAGGGAAGAAAGGAGGGTCCGGAGAAGTCTGGACATTGGCAGTATTCTTGCCACTTCTTTCTTCCACTCTCAAAATGAGTCCAATTGCTGTTCCTATGGCACTCCAGAATTTAACAAGTCAACAGACATCTACAATAATACATTGTGCATTGTCCTCCTCCAGCCAGCTTCCAGGAGACCACAGTCTAGTAGGTTAAGGCATGCAATTAATCAATGTGTATTCCCTACACAAATCATAACAGAATCAGTGCTTTAAAAAAAGTCTAAATAAAATGTTGAGAGATCTGCTGAGTGAATCACTTATGCCTAGCTCTCAGATGTCACAGAGTAATAAGAGATTGGATGAAGAAGGGAGAAGAGGTAGGAAACTTCAAAAGGACAAAGAGAAGAGGAATGTACAGTGGAAAATGGGAGTTAAGAGGCTGTGCCTCTTCTTAAAGACCAGATAGAAGGATGGGTTTAGTGAAGCCTGAAAGACACCAAAAGGGAGATAAATTCAGCTATGCAATGGTCCAATCTTGACCCCAAAGACAGATGATAGAATTTACTTCCCTCCTCTTGGTAGAGAGATGTAGGGAGACCAGGGGTGAAAAATGTTACATATGCTGTCACACAAAGTTGCTTTTTTGGTCAGTTTGATTTAAATGTTTTCTTCCTGTTATGGGGATGGGATATATTGGAAAATGTTGCCGTTAGGTCCTTTTTTAATTGTGTCCGACTCTTTGTGACCTCATTTGAGGTTTTCTTGGCAAAGATACTGAAGTAATTTGTCATTTCCCTCTCCAGCTCATTTTACAGATGAGGCAACTGAGACAAACAGGGTTAAGTGACTTGCCCTAAGATCATAAAGCTAGTAAATGTCTGAGGCTGGATTTGAGGTCAAAAAGAGTCTTCCCGACTCTAGGCCTGGAGCTCTATCTACTGCACCTAGCTGCCCTAGGGTTCAGTCAGTGAAAAGACACAGAGTTGGTAGATAGAGGGTGATGTGAGGAACAGCTGAAAATAAATAAATATATCTAGTAGGGTTGAAATAATGTATAATGAGACTAGAAAGGTAGGATGAGACCAAGCTGTGAAGAACTTTAAATACCAAACAGAGAAGTTTATATTTGCTTCTAGAGGTGCTAAGAAACCATGGAAGCTTATTGAGTAGTGATGTGACATGGTCAGGCTTATAGTTTAGGAAAATCACTTTGCTAGCTATGTGAAAGATGAATTGGAATAGGATTAAATGGATTAAAAAGCAATTGCATTAATCCAGGTAAGAAGTGATGAGGGACTAAATTCACGGTGTGAGTAGAAAGAAGGGAACATATAGAAGAGATATTATAAACAAAGAAATAACAAGATTTGGCAACTGATTGAATATATGGGGTGAGTGAGGGTGAGGAGTCAAGGATTGTGAATCTGGTAACTAAAAGAATGGTGATGAACTTGACAGAAATAGGGAAGTTCAGAAGAAAAGTGACTTTGGGAGGAAAATTGAGTATTCTATTTTAGATATATTGAATTTGAGACGCATATGGGACATATAGGGACAGCTAGGTGGCATAGTGGATATAGTGCCAGGCCTGGAGTTGGGAAGACCTGAGTTCAAATCTGGCCTTAGACCCTTACTAGCTGTGTGACCCTGGGCAAGTCACTTAACCCTGATTGCCTCGGTTTCCTCATCTGTAAAATGAACTGGAGAAGGAAACAGCAAACCACTCCAGGATCTTTGCCAAGGAAACCCCAAATGGGGTCATAAAGATTTAGACACAACTGAAATGACTCAACAACATGAGACATACAATTGAAAATGTCTAATAGGCAGTTGATGATGTGGAAATGGAGCTCAGGAGAGATACTGGGGCTGGATATATAACTCTGGGAGTCATATATAAAAATGATCATCAAACCAAAGGGAGCTGATGAGACGACCAAGTGACAATGTAGAGAGAAAAGAGGGTACAAGATAGGGTCTGGGGGAGTTAAGAGAAATGAAATGGATGGTAAGCCAATAAATCACTCTGAGAAGAAGTAGTCAAATATGTAAGATTAGAACCAAAAGAGAGCAAAGTCATGAAAACCCAGAAAAGAGATTGTATCCAGAAGAAGAGAGTTGATAACAGTAAACAATATTGTTGAGAGGTCAAGAAGGGTGAAGATGAAGAAAATTAAGAGACTCTCAATTAAGAAATCATTGGTAATTTCTAGAAAGCAATTTCAGCTCAGCAATAAGATCTGAAGCCAGATTGCAGAGTATAGAAGAGAATGAGAAGACAGGAAGTGGAGACAGTGCATGTAAATTGCTTTTCAAGAACTTTTAAAAACTGAGAAAAGGAGTAAATGTAAGACCATAGCTGGCACAGATGCAATATAATGAGAAGTTTTGTTTTTTTTTTTTTAAGGATAGAGAAAACTTGGATAAATTTGTAGATAGCAGGAGAGGAACCAGTAAACAAAGGGAGATTGAAAATAAGAACAGAGGGATGACAGTGAGAATAATTCAATGGAGAAGAGAGGACAGTATGAAATTGAAGGTACATGTAGAGGGGTTGGACTTTTAAGGGGAAGAGCCTTCTCTTTCTCAGAGGATGAAGTAAAGGAGGAGCTCATAGGAAATGTCAAGGGGTTTGTTAATGAGAAGAGAAGAAGAAGGAGCTTGAAGTGAATAGCCTCAATTTTCTCAAGAAAGTATGAGGTAATGTCTTCAGTTTAGTGGGTAGAAATGGGAGTACCTCTAGAGGCTTGAGGAAAGAAGGTTTAAAGCAGCTGCTGTGGTGAGAAGCATAGAAAATAATTTAGAGAGGAGCAAAAGGACTGGCTTTGTGTATCCAGGGTCCAGGTGAGATTAGCTAACATAAACTTCTGGAGAACAGTTAAGCAAAGCCAATAGACACATTATCTGATTCTGACAGTGTATACAACATTCCACTGATGTAGTACTCCACTTTTCTATCAAAAGCTTCTTCTACCCCTACCATCTCCATCCACTCACTATCTCCCTAAATGGAATTGAAATTATCTAAAGCCTAACTACATTGCTGGGAGGGGCAGAAAGGCAATCTAATTGGAAGGGGTTTTTTTTATATTAGTTCATCCAGATTCTATTTCCCCCAAATATCATTTGTCCTACAAAGGACAAAGATCACACCACTCCTAACCCACGTTATTGGTCTTTTCCTTAAAGGAGCCCTTGTTGCTTTGTATGCTCTGTTCTGTACATGCCAGCACAGTGATAAAGGGAAACCACACCTTTTGTTACTAGTTTGTGTTCTGGTAGGTGAGGCTTTGGCAGTCATTTCAAAGAGGGGCCCAAGGTTGGATTGTATACTGTCCAAATTGTGGTGCACAAAATGAAGGGCAGGGTGGCATTTTTCCAAAAGAGAGAACCTGTTTCTCTGGAGCCTTCAGGGTCATTTTCTAGGACTTCCAAGGGAATTATTCTCTAGCAGCTTTCTGCTAGTGGAATTGGAAAGTGGCATGGCTTGTCAATCAATCAATAATTATTAGGCACCTACTTTGTGTCAGGCACTGCTAAATCCTGGGGATACAGCCTTCAAGGAGCTTGTAATCTATTGAGGGAGACAATGTGAAAACACATAGGCAAAGAAGGAAAACACTGGAATTAAAAGGGGTTAGGGAAAGCTTCCTGTAGAAGGTGGGACTTAAGGAAAGCCAGAGAGGTCAGTAGTTGGAGCAGAGGAAGGAGAATGTTTCAGGCATGGGGGACAGCCACAGAAAATGCCCAGAGCTGAGAGAAGAAATGTCTTGTTCATGGAACAGCCAGAAAGCCAACGTCACTGGATTGAAGAGTATATGTTGGGGAGTAAAGTGTAAGAAGACTGGAAAGGTAGGAGGGGGTTAGTTTATGAAAGGCTTTGAATGCCAAACAGAGCATTTTGTATTCGATGGTAGAGGTGATAGGGAGCCACTGGAGTTTATTGAGTAAGGCAGTAACATGATCAAACCTGTGTTTTAGGAAAATCACTTTAGTGATTAAATGTAAGTTGGAGAGAGATATTGCAAAGGGGAAATCAGCATGCCTTGGCAACATTGGATTGGATATGGGGAGGGGGGGAGATAGTGAGGAATCCAAGATGACTCCTAGGTTTCAAGCCTGGGGAACTGAGAGGATGGTGTCGTCCTCTATAGGTAGGAGGTGGGGAGGGTTTAGGGGGAAAGATAATGAGTTTTGTTTTGGAAATATTGAGTTTAAGGTATCTACTGGATATCCAGGTCCAGATGTCTGAAAAGCAGTTGGATATTTGAGATTGGAGGTCAGTAGGGAGATTAGGACAGGAAAGATAGATTTGAGAATCATCAGCATAGAGATGGTCATTAAATCCATGGGAATTGATGAGATCACCAAGTGAAATAGTATAGAGGGAGAAGAGATGAGGGCCCAGACAGAATCCTGAAGGACACCTACAGTAGAGAGTATGATATAGAGGAGGATCCAGCAAGAGACAGAGAAAGAGTGGTCAGATAGGTAGGAGAAGAACCAGGAGAGTGGTGTCCCAACAACCTAGAGAAAAGTGAGTATTAAGGAGAAAAGAGTGATCAAGCATCAATGACCACAGAGAATCAAGGAGAATGAGAAAAGGCCACTGGATTTGATAACTAAGAGATCATTAATAACTTTGAGGAGAGCAGTTTTAATAGAATGATAAGGTAGGAAAGCAGAATGTAAGATGTTTAGAAGAGAATGAATGCAGAAAAAGTAGAGGCACTTATGGTAGATGGCCTTTCCAACAAATTTTGCTACAAAGGGCAGAAGAGTCATAGGATGATAGTTAGTGGGGATGGAAGGCTCAAGTGAGGATTTTTTCAGGCTAGGGAAGTATGGGTATATTTGTAGGCAGTAGGAAATGAGGCAGTAAAGAGGGAGAGATTGAAAATAAGTGAGAGTGGAGATGGTAGAGGAGGCAATCTATTGGAGAAAATGGGATGGAATAGGATCACTTGAACAAGTAGAAGGGTTGGCCTTGGTCAGGTGTAAGGCCACTTCATCATGTGAAACAGAAGTGAAGGAGGAGAAAGTGGCAGAAGACACCTGAGTGATGAGAGAAGAGGAAGAAGGAAGAAGGGAGTTCATGATGAATGGCCTCAACTTTTCCTGTAAAGTATGAGGCAAGGTTCTCTGCTTAGGGAGTGGGGAGGGGGAGAGGGAGCCACAGGAGATTTGAGGAAGGATGAAAAGATTTGGAAGAGCCAATGTGGACAGTGGGATAGTGAGTTAATAAGGGAAGTACAGTATTATTGTCTAGTGGCAGTAAGGCCCCAGTAGAGGTTGTGGCGGATTAAGTTGTGCAATTTTCTTCACCTTCCTTCGGCAGCACTCATATAAGCAAAAAGGTAATGAATGGGGGAAGTGATCCAAGACTGAGGCTTGGCTAGGTATAATTGGTGATATGATAAAGGAGCAAGGGATTCAAGAGAAGACAGTGTAGAGTTATATTGGTTCACCAAGGAGTCAAGATGGGGAGAAGAGGAGAGAGTGGCTACTGCAGGGGAGATGGCCTGGCAGAGAAATGAGAGGTCAAGAAATTGGCCTCTAGATTGAACACAATACCTTATGGTCAGATAAGTGGATTTCAGAATTCTTAAACATGGAGGTGGCAAGATGAAGGGTGATGGCAAGATCAAGAGTATGACCATCTTTGTGTGTCTGTGAGGTGGGGTGGAAGAATAGCTCATGAGAAGTGAGTAGGTTGAGGAACTGGGTGGTTAGAGTGTTTGTGGGAGAATCAATGCATATGTTGAAGTCCCCTACTATGAGGCCAGGAGTTGAAAAGGAGAGAAAAATTGTAAGCCAAGTATCAGACTCATTGATGAAGGAAAGGATATGACCCAACAACTACCAGGCTTTTGACCGGGTGGTAGATATGAATCTCAAAAGAAGAGAGGTTACTGGATGATAGAGGAAGGAAGAGAACCTGGAAGTAGTAATGGGGAGCAAGGTGTATTCCAGTACTCCCACCTGGACCAGTGAACCAAGGAGAATGAGTGAAGGTATAGCCAATACTGGAAAGGGTGGCTAGGGAGGCTGTGTCATCAGAAAGAAGCCAATTTTCTTTCTTTCTTTTTTTTTTTTTAATATTTCAAATTTTTCCCCAACTACATGTAAAAACAATTTGAACATTCTTTTTCAAATTTTGAGTTCCAAATTCGCTCCCTTACTCCCTTTCTTTCCCCCATCATTGAGAACACAAGCAATTTGACATAGGTTATATACATGTGTAGTCATGGAAGCCAGGTTTCAATAAGAACTAGTAGATGGAAGGAGTGGGAGAGGAAAATATATAAGATGAAGGGAAGTTTCTCCTATGTAACAGGCATTCTAGAGGGCACAGTGGAAGGACTGGGTGGAGTTAGGATGAAACTTCAGAATGGAGGGTTGAGTGGACTGGAGAGGGGAATCAGGTGGTATGATATGTGGAATGGGGTTTGACTGTCCCAGGAATACTGCAGTACAACCCCCAAAGAGATGGAGGCCCTGCTGTTGAAACAACAACTACTGTTTATATAGTGCTTTAAGATTTTCAAAGCACTTTATCTCATCTGATCCTTACAACAGCTCTGTGAGGTAGGTGCTATTATTGTCCTCATTTTACAGATGATGCAATTGAGGCTAAGAGGAATGAAGGGACTTGCCCAAGAGCACAGAGCCAGTCTTCTTGACTTCCAGTCTTCTTAGCCTACACCTTTGTTTGTGGGTGCCTAGAGGGCAGGGACTGTCTTTTGCTTCTTTTTGTATCCCCTCCACTTTTCTTAACAAGCCTTAATGGGTGTTGTCTCAATCAAAGTTAGAACTCAGAAAGACTTTAGTTTAAAAAGGCCAAGGTCTCCCACTGTGTAAGGGGGCATCTCCAGTCAACCTGATCCATATCTTGCCACTGGACCCAGATGTCTTTGGAGGAGAAAATGAGGCTGATGACTTTGCATAGCCCTCCCTCACTTAAATCCAATTCACTTGCAAGTCACAGCATCATCTTCCTGATGTCATGGCCACCTTCAAGAATGAAGGACAAACAAAGACAACAATATCCCCTGCATTTAGCACAGCCCCTGGTACATAGTAGGGATTTAATAAACATTTTATTTGACTGACATTGTCTCAGATGCCTTGTGGTCATCTAAAGGTTAAAATAACCTTCTTACCCAATCTAAAATTCTTAACAAGCCCAACAACCAGTTAAGCAAATAGCTGATTAGCTCATTGCTTGGGCCACTGTGCTAGGAACCTCAAATCCAACTTTAAGGCTGGATCCATCATTGCTCATGGATTCAATTCAATCCAATTCAATTCAATTCAATCCAAGAAATTGTTTATTAAACTCCTAATATGAGGCTACAAAGATAAAAACACCCTGAGTGAGGGTACAGAGACAAAAACAAATGAATCTTTGACCTGAAGAAGATGACATTTTACTATGTTGGGGGATACACATGTTCACAGATAAGAAAATAAAATATATATTTTTTGTGTTTTAATAGATTTTTATAGATAGCTTTTATTTTCATATCACCTAGATTTTTCCTGCATTCCTCTTCTTCTCTTTCCCAGAAAGCCATTCCTTATGTTAAAGAATTTTTTTTAAAAGGAAAGAAAAAAAGCTCAGTCAAATCAATTAGTGTATCAAAAATATCTAACATCATATACAATATTCCACACCCATGAAACGCCCTCCCCACCCATGCAAAGGAATGGGGGGAGGTGTCTTCTCATCACTTCTTTGGGGACAATCTTGTTTTTTGCAATTTCACGACATTCATTTTCCATTTTTTTGGTGGCTGTGGTCCTTTTCATTTACATTGTTGTTTTCATTGTGAATATTGTTCTCTTGGCTCTGCTTATTTCACTTTCAGGTTAAGTTTTTCCATGCTTTTCATCATATCTGTCATTTCTTTGCGTATTAACAATTTGTTTAGCCATTCCCCAATGGATGGGCGTCTACTTTGTTTCCAGTCTTTGCTACCACAAAAAAATTCTGCTGTAAGTATTTTGGTGTATATGAACGCTCTCTTTTTTGTCAATGACCTTCTTGGGGTATATGCCTAACAGTGTAATCTCAAAAAGTATGTACATGTAGGAAAGACTAGTACAAGTACAGAATGCTTCTAATGTCAGCTCCCCATGTGGAGGAGGCTTGGGAGCCTCCTTCCCGCATAGTCAAGATGACACGTAAGGCGGAGGCATTCTAGAAATGCTAGAGCATGCATTGACATTCTATAACTGGTTTGAAAAAGTTTAACCACATGGTGAAAGGAGCCTCTTTCATTGGCTGCAGAGGCCTTCGAAAGAATGCTAGTGAACAAAGCCTGGATATTTTTCCTCTTTGGCTCTGTTCTTGGTAGTACTCCTTTCCTGACAGAACCCAGTGAGAGGCAATGTTGTAAGGGAAGAGGCTTTAGGCCCTCCTTATGATGGCTAACATGTAGCCAGTAAATACAGGCCTCATCTGTCGGTTATGCCACTTTTGGACATGAACCTGGGGGAACCAATATTATGTAGGAAGTAAGCTAAGCTTGAGAGAGAGAGTATTCCAGTGTTGTGGGGTGGGTGGGGTGGTGGAGATATTTGTACTCTTCTATTTGCTTTACCTTCAAAGTAAATATTGCTTCATTAAAGTTAATAGGTGTTAAGTGGTTAAGAAGGGGAAACATTGCTAATGTGGGGTTGAACAAATAGCAATAGAGAAGAGACACCCTTAACCCCCTCAGGGGAACCCTAGAACCCTGAGGAGGAGATGTAGCTTACTTGGCTCTGTGTGGTGAGCAGGAGCACACGCTCTCCTTACTCCCATTTTAGACATTTTATTTGCATAATTTGAAATTGGCTTCTACAAGGATTGCACTAATTTGTAGAAATGAAAAAAAAATTTTGGGGGGGGGGAGAGAGAGAGAGAGAACACTAATAATTAATTCCAGGGAGTGACCTGCTGTGATCTGTGTTGTTTAAGGAATGGATCATTTGTGTGAAAAACAGATCAGAGAGAGGATAGATTGGAAGCAAGGGCACCAATTAAAAGACTATTAAAATAGTCAAGGTGAGAGATGATGAGGACCTGAATTAGAATTGTGTGACTATATGAGTGAAGAGAAGGGGGTCATAGAATCATAGAGCTGGAGCCAGAAGGAACAGATAATTTAAATGTTATAGAAGTATAATGAACAAGCTGTGGTCACTGATATGCTATGGAGGGTAAGGCAGCTGAAAGAGTCAAGGATGATTTCAGGTCACTCCTCTGGTTGGCTAGAAGAGTGATACCCTCAACAGAAATCGGGTTTGGGTGAGGGATGGGCTTAGACAGAAAGATGATTTCTGTTTTGGAAAGAATGGATTTGAGATGCCCATGGGACATCCTGATGGAGGTGTCCAGCAGGCAGTTGGTGATCAGAGAATCACAGAATCATTGTAATTTTAGGTTTAGAAGGTACTTCAACAGATGTCTGGTCTAACACATAAGCCCAAAGGGAGCCCCACCATAGCGTAGCTAAAAGGGGTCTTCCTGCCCTTGGGTCAAGACCTTCAAAGAGGAGTTAGCCAGTTCCACATTTGTATAATTCTAATTATCTAGAAATGTCCTTTGAAATGAAGCCTAAATTTAACTCTTTTTAACTTCTACCATTTGCTGCTACTCTACTCTCTGGGACCTAATGGAACAAGACAAATCCTTCTACAATAACAATACTTCAGTTACTTGAAGTCAGGTATTATGTCCCCTGAGTCTTCTGGTCTCCAGAATAAATATTCCTAGTTCCTTGAAATGGGCATCATATGAAATAAACTCAGAGTCATTTATCAACTTGGGCGCCTATTAGGTACAATCTCCAGCTTATTAACGTCCTTTCTAAACTATAGTTCCTGTAATCGTACACAACATTGTGAACAAGGCAGAATATAGATGAAGTATCACTTCCTTATTCTTGGAAGTTCTCTTAAATGCAACCTCAGATCATGTTAGTTTTTTGGTTGCAATACCATATTGCTGACTCATATAGAGCTTGTAGCCCACTACAGCCCCAAGATCTTTTTCAGACAAACTGCTACCTATGCCTCCTCTACATTGTACTTGTGAGATCAATTTTTGTGTGTGTGTGTGTGCCCAAATGTAAGGCTAGATTGATCCCTATTCAATTTTGTCTTCTTATATTCAGCTCAAGGTCCAAGCCAGTCAAGATATTTTCTGTATCCTGAGTGCCATTCAGCATGTGAGGGAGTTCTCCCAGCTTTGAGTCATCAGCAAATTTGATGAGCATGTCAAATGTTAAGCAACACAGATGTAAGCAAGTAACTCTGGGGCACTCTATTGGAAATCTATGAAGTTGATACCTTTGTTGAATGACATCTGACCAATTCTGAATCCTTCTAATCATCTCACCCTTTTTTTCCACAAGAATAGAACGAAGAGCTTTACTAAACATTTGGCTAAAAATCTAGGTAAGCCTATCTATAGAACTCTCCATGACCTACTTGCTTAGTAATGCTGTAAACACACACGTACACACACACACAAAATACAATTAGTCTGCTGTGATTTGTTCTTGATAAATACATGCAGGCTCTTTGTGTGTACTGCTTTTCTTTCTAAATGTTCACTAATCACCTTTTTAATACTCCATTTTATTTTTTAAAAAATTTCAAAATTCTTTTCCATTTACATGTAAAAACAATTTTTGACATTTGATTTTTTTTTTAATTTTGGGTTGCAAATTCTGTCTCTTCCTCCCTTCCCTCCCTTTTCCCTGAGGTGGTAAGCAATTTCATTTAGGTTATTCATGTGCAGAACGTATTTCCATTAATAGTCCACTTAAAAAGTTTCCAGCACTTAGCATAATGCCTGGCATATGGGAGGTGCTTAATAAGTGTTTGTTCAATGGATTGAATTAATATCTTACTTACAACATCACTAATGTGAAAATATGTTTAATAGGAATGTATACGTATATCCTATATCAAATTGCGAGCTGTCTTGGGGAGGGAGGTGGAAAGGGAGGGGGAGAAAAATGGATTGAATTAATAATCAAAGTCAAGCTCACTGGCCTATAGTTCTCAGACTCCATTCTCTTCCCTTCATGAAAATCAGGACATTTGCCCTTCTGTAGCCCAGCAATACCTCTCCTATTTTCATTTTCTTCCAGATATCACTGACAGTGTCCTGCAATCACATCCACCAATTCTTTCAGGACCCAGGGATATCTTTCATCTGGACCAGCTGACTTGAATTCATCAAGCATAGCTTTTACCCCGAAGAGATCAAAGAAAAAGGAAAAAGACCTATATGTGCAAAAATATTTATAGCAGCTCTTTTTGTGGTGGCAAAGAATTGGAAATTGAGGGGATTTTATTAATTGGGGAATAGCTGATAAGTGGTGGCATATGATTGTAATGTAGTACTATAAGAAATGATGAAGGGAGTGATTTCAGAAAAAATATGGCAAGACCTATACAAACTAATGCAAAGTGAAGTGAGAAGAACTGGGAGATCATTGTGCACAGTAACAGCAATGTTGTAATGATGATCAACTACGATAGACTTGGCTACTCTGATCAATGCAGCAATCCAAGATAATTCCAAAGGACTCATGATGAAGAAATGCTATCCACCTCCAGAGAGAGAACTGATGCAAACTGAAGTATAGTTTTCTCTCTTTGTTTTTTGCCTCTTTTTTTTCCACCATGTGGTTGCTATGGAACTGATGGGGTTGTTATCTCGACCCCAGAAAGGAAAAGCCCTGTACTTTCCCTCTAGGCCAAATCTCTGGCATTCACCTGAGGCTATAATCCCATCAACTAGCCTTTCATTGTGGCTCCACCCAATCTCCCAATTCTGTTAACCTAGCCTGGCCTTCATTTGTTTTACCTGCTTATGGCCCCCAGCCATTTCCCACCCTTAATCCTAGCTAGCCTCCTTTCTCCCTTGGCTCAGGTCCATCTTGTTTCCATTAAGAGGCTCTGATTCTTAAAATCTAACCACTGGTCAGATTCTTATAATCTAACCAATAGTTTACTAATGTTCAGACTCCTTAAGAGTCTGCCCAATATGACAGATGTTCTAATAAACCTTGCCTTTGGCTGAAAGAAGGCTTGGGTTGAATTCTTTCAGGCAGGACACATGTGTGGTGATATTGGGGTCCCAGCACCCCTAAACCCCTAAATCACATCAGAACTATGTCGACCTGATGTCATATGTATAATTGATATATTGTTTGCCTTCTCAGTGGGTGGGGGAAGGGTGAGAGGGAAGGGGAGAATCTGCAACTCAAAATTTAAAAAGAAAAGAATATTAAGAATAAAGAATATGTATGTATATAAAACATAGCTCAGTGTTCTCTTTCTATCTTCTTTACCATGAGCGTCAACTGCCTATGATTCATTTTTGTTCTGTGTCTTCCTATCCAAGGATTGCTCTCTGCTGAGAAAACAAAAGCAGTAAGAATTAAGCTGCTGTCTTCTTCCTGTGATTCATTTTGGTAATCCCATCCATTCCCAAATAGCCCTCCTGGACTTACTTTTATCTTCCTTCCCTGCTCTCCTTCCCCAGGCTTATCTTTCTTCATCAGCCTCAGTTCAATCTGATTAATAATAATTATTTATATTAATATTATCTATTAATAACAATACTCAAAATACTCTGAATAATCTGTGATCTCATAGCAATATTCCCTCCTTTGGTGCCAGCCCAGGGAATCAATCTATTGATCAACATTGATTAAGTGCTTACTACTAGCCAGGCACTATGCTAAACTGGGGATTCAAAGAGACAACAGACAGTCCCTGCCCTCTAGGAGCTTACTGCAGTCTAATGGGAGAGAATACATACCCCTAAATTGGATACAGGATAAATAAGAAATAACTGAGGGAAGGAACGAGAATTAAGTGGGGTCTAGTAAAAGAAAGTATTTTAATTGGGACTTATAGGAAGCTAGGGAGGTCAGTAGGCAGTTCAAAAGAGAGTGTTCCAGGCCTGGGGGACAGCCAGAGAAAATGCCCACAGTCAAGAAATGGAGCATCTTGTTCACGGAATGTCCAGGAGGCCAATGTCACTAGAACAAAGAGTATGTGTTGGGGAGTAAGGTAGAAGCCTGGAAAGGTAGGAGGGGGCTAGGTTATAAAGGGCTTTGAATGCCAAACAGAGCATTTTGTATTTGATCCTGCAGGTCAGAGGAAGCCATTGGGGTTTATTGAATATGGAAGGTGACATGGTCAGACCTGTGCTTTAGGAAAATCATTTGGTGACTGAATGGAGGACGGATTGGAGTGGAAAGAGACTTGAGTCAGGGAGACCCACCAGCAGGCAACTGCAATAACCCAAGCACGAGGTGATGAAGGCCTGCACTGGTCTATGTCCTTGTCTGGGAGTCTGTCCTCATATTTTGCCACATGGAGTCCATCCAATTACTTTCTCTCAATATCATGACAAGACTAGTAGAACATACTGGTTGTTCATCAGTTCTCCTTTGCTCTCATTACATTATCAGTCCATCTACTTTTTCCTTCTTACATTTCTTGGATGACCTTTACTGTGGGCTGCTGTGTAATTGTAAATTATTGCAGCTTATTCACTCCTATCAATCTACTACACTACTACCATCTGAGGGAGGATACACAAAATATGAGAACGATCTACACACATATTGATGGCATCGTTAATCAGGTTATTAATGAAGAAACAAGTTTTTGTAAATGACACACCACGGTAGACTACATCTCTACCAACATACCAAAAGATGTAGAAAATACAAGGTCTAACTGATTTGGTAGAGCAAAATGCCACCTTAAAGCACTCCTCCATCCAGGTTCATCCCATACCAAAATTATACAAGGTTCCTTGAAAGATATACTGCATTCAATCTTCTGATCTAAAGAGGCAGAAAACAGTGAGAGAAGTACTTACCAAAGATGTTAGCCACTGTCATGAAATTCTAGCATGGAGTCCAAGTTGAAGAATTCCCCATACTGACATATCTCAGAGATACTGCAATAAAGCAAATTTTGCAATAAAGTCATATGACTTTTTTGATTTCCCAGTGCATATAAAAGTTATGTTTATACTATATTGTCATCTATTAAGTGTGCAATAATATTATGTCTACAAAACAATGTACATACTTTAATTTAAAAATACTTTATTACTAAAAAATTCTGATCATTATCTGAGCCTTCAGTGAATTGTAATCTTTTTGCTTATGTAAGATCTTGCCTCAATGTCAGTGTCTGCTGACTGATCAGGGTGGTGGTTGCTGAAGGTTGAGGTGGCTGTGGCAATTTCTTAAAATAAGACAGCAATGAAGTTTGCAGTATTGATTGACTCTTCCTTTCACTTGAACACTTAGAGGCCGTTGTGGTGTTACTAATTAGCCAAATTTCAATATTGTTGTATCTCAGGGAAAGGGAGGCTCAAGGAGAGGGAGAAAGATGGGGAACTGCCGACAGGTGGAACAGTCAGAACACACAACATTTGTTGATTAAATTTGCTATGTTATATGGGCTTGGTTTGCAGTGCCCCAAAGCACTGTAACATCAAAGATCACTGATCACAGATCACCGCAACATAATACTGATGAAAAAGTTTGAAATATCATGAGAATTACCAAAATGTGACACAGAGAAATAATGTGAACACATGCTGTTGGAAAAATAGTGCCGATAGACTTGCTTGACACAGGGTTGCTACAAAGCTTCAATTTGTGAAAAACACAATGTCTGTGAAGTACCATACAGTGAAGAGCAATAAGACGAGGTATGCCTGTAGATTGTTAGGTCCTCTAGATCAGATGTGTCAAACACACCACCATCAGGCCATAAGCTGCTCTCAATGCTCCCAGATGCGACCAGAACCAGATTAAAATGTAATTGGGAAATATTAAAAATATATATATATATATATAATAAAACACAGATAAGATTATTTCTGTTTAGTATATTATTTTCCCCCAGTTACATGTAAAAACAATTTAAAACATTCATTTTTAAAGCTTTAAATTCCAAATTCTCTCCTTTCCTCTGTTCCCACCCCCACCTCACATTGAGAAGGCAAGCAATTTGTTACAGGTTATACATCTGTAGTCATGCAAAACATTTCTGTAATAGTCATGTTGTGAAAGAAAACAGAGAAAAAAAAACTCAGGAAAAATAAAGTAAAAAAAGTATGTTTCAATCTGTATTCAGACCCATCAGTTCTTTTTCTGGGGATGAATAGCATTTTTCATCATAAGGCCTTTAAAGTTGTCTTGGATCATTGTATTGCTGAGAAGAGCTAAGTCATTCACAGCTGATCATCGCACAATATTACTGTTACTTTGTACACAGTACATTTCACTTTGCATCAGCTCATGTAAGTTTTTCTAGGTTTTTCTGAGAGCATCCTGCTCATCATTTCTTTTTTTTTTTTTTTTTAAAGGCAATTGGAGTTAAGTGACTTGCCCAGGGTCACATAGCTAGTAAGTATCTGAGGCCAAATTTGAACTCAGGTCCTCGTGACTTCTGGGCTGGTGCTCTATCCACTGCGCCATCTAGCTGTCCCTTCTGTTTGTCATTTCTTATAGCACAATAGTACTCCATCATGATCACATAGCACAATTTGTTCTGGCATTCCCCAATTGATGGACATACCCTCAATTTCCAATTCTTTACCACCAGAAAAGAGCTGCTATAAATATTTTTGTACATATAGGTCCTTTCCCTTTTTTTTTTCAAATCTCTTTTGGGCTACAGACCTTGTAGTGGTATTGCTAGGTCAAAGGGTATGCATGGGGAGGGGGAGGGGGCAGCTAGGGGGCACAGCGAATAGAGCTCTGGCCTTGGCATCAGGAGAACCTGAGTTCAAATCCAGCCTCAGACACTTAATACTTACTAGTTGTGTGACCCTGGACAAGTAAGTCATTTAAGCCTGATCGCCTCACTAAAAAGCAAAATAAATAAATAACTAACTAAATAAATAAATACAGGGTGTGCATAGGATAACATCATGTTTTAAAACTAAGTCAGTATGCAGCTAGTGGGGATCCTTACCTACAGATAAGTGGCCGCCATTTCTGTTTGAGTTTAACACCACTGGTCTATATCAGTGGTTTCTGAAATGTGGTCCAGGGACCTCAGGAGTCCCCGAAGCCAAAACTATTTTCATAATAGTGCTAAGACATTTTAATTTCAAATAAGATAAATATTGATAGACATAACCCACATAAACAAAACCTCTTTGGGGGAGGGGATCTTCAATAATTTTTAAGAGTGTAAAGGGGTCCTTGAGACCAAACAGCTTGAGAAACTCTGTTCTAGATGCTCCGTCTATGGATGACCCTGTGCTAGTTGCCTCAAGCAATGGAACATTACAAAGCTTCGTCATTGCTATAGCCATACAACAGAATTCGTCCTACCTATCCATACAGAAAGAACAAGTCGGGGCAGCTAGGTGGCACAGTGGATAAAGCACTGGCCCTGGATTCAGGAGGACCTGAGTTCAAATCCGGCCTCAGACACAAGTAACGTTCACTAGGTGTGTGATCCTGGGCAAGTCGCTTAACCCCACTGCCTAACTAAAAAAATAAAGAACAAATGGATTTTATCCAGGCTATGACAGAATTTAGCTAGATAATTTATATAGTTTGTCCATGAAGATGATAGAACGATAGCTACAGTTGTTGTTTGTCCTTCATTTTCAAAGATGACCAATGACATCATGGAGTGATGTGGACTTGTGGATGAACTGAATTTAAATGAGACAGAGTTGTACAAAGCTGTCAGCCTCACTCTGTCTTCCAGAGTCATTGAAGTCCAGTGTCAGGACAAAACTCAGGATGACTGTAATGGCTCAGGATGCAGTGGATGACCTTGGTGTCTTTGATGTCTGACCAAGCTCTAAGCGCTCCACAGTGCCTGCGTTAGCTGCCTTGATGACTGTTAGAACAAATTGTTCTCATCCACCCATTCTGCTGGGAGAAGTCTTCATGGGCTGAGGGTAGACAACCACTGCCCCAATCATTAATAGGTTTAAGGCCCATCAGTTATTCTCAATCTGGTTTAGTCCATCTGCCAAGATGTTTTACTCAGGTGTGCCTGCCGCATGCTACAGCTTCTTAGGGCCGCAGGTGAGAGTTGAGTGCCAGGTAGTTACCAAAGGCAGATGAGCAGCCCTGAAAAGGGCTACCAAGTCCTCACACCAGAAGTGCCAATCCTCCTTTAACACCCCATAAGCCCCAATAGATTATATAGATATGGATACAGATGATATAGATATAGTTATAGATACAGATAAAGAAATATATATAGATACATGTATATATATATGTGGGCAGCTAGGTGGCACAATGGATAAGTGCCAGGCCTGAAGTCAGGAACACTCATCTTCCTAAATTCAAATCTGGCCTCCGACACTTACTAGATGTGTGACCCTGGGCAAGTCCCTTCACCTGACTTGCCTTGCTTTCCTCATCTTAAAATGAACTGGAAAAGGAAATGGCAAACCCTTCCAATATCTTTGCCAAGACAACCCCCAATAGAGTCGCGAAGACTGAAAAACAACAACAAAAATATAGATATGGATATGAATATAGATATAGATATAGATATAGATACAGATGATATAGATAAAGATACAGGAATAGACATACATGTATATATATATGTATAGATTACATAGATATAGTATAAATAAAGACATCTTGAGTAGATATTACATAAGGTCAAAGAATTATACCCAGAACTAAACAGGATATAGATAGCAAGAAATGGCCAAGTTCTTTTAATGACCCCCAAATTTTCCCCAAAAGGCACACTTAAAAAATACCAATATTTTACTGTTATTGCTATATGGCCTCAAGTCATGGAACACGATAGCCCTGAAAGAATGAAAAATGAATAATGACAGTGGAAATTTATATTGTACTTTAAGGTTTGCAAAATGATTTCCCTGTGTTCCCTCATTTGATCCTCATAACAGCCATGTGAGATAGTAGCTTTTATTATTCCCATTTTACAGAGATTTTTAACATCAGAGATGTTAAGTGACTTGCTACAGTCTCACAGCTAATGTCTGAGGCAGGATTCAAACACAAGTCTTTAGATAGCAAGTCTTGTGCTCTATCCACTATAAATGCTGACTCTCTTTAGCGCTGCTAAAAATATTATTACAGTACTGTGCCATGCTTCTGCCCACACTTCCTGTTATCTTTCATGTTCTATATCTACATTTTAAAAGTATACATTAGTTGTTGAGTTCCTCGAGCACCCACGTTGGTTTCTTCAGATAGCTCCTATTTTTCCTCATCATATTTCTTTTACTTTGTGGTTTCAGAATGTCATTCTTGAGAAATTCCCATCCTTTTGGGGTTGTCTTAGATTGAATTTTAGTCAAGACTAACCCATCTATCCTTCCCCTGAACCCTTGGAAATTTGATCTAAAATCTGGGGTACACGTCAGACTATGCCTGGTTTTTCTTCTCTATCATAAGCTCTAGGAAGGAACTATGGAAGAAAACAACCTATACTTTGTGTTCTAGCAATAACCTGCCAGACAATTTATTAATATACAAATACAGGATGTCCCTAAAGTCTTAGTGCAGCTTTAAGTTTAAATATCTTAAAACTATAGAAAGATTTTAGAATCAACCTGTAAAACTTACAGTGGGGGCTGGTGATCAAGGTAGGCCAAGCTGTTATTGACCTTGATTATTGTTATTGACCCTGAGCCTGACCTTGAACCTCTTTCATGTCTAGGGACTCATACCTTTATAGGCAGGGCTTCCCTGGCAAACTCACTGTCCTTCTGGGGATTTGGAGCTACACATTTAACAGAGAGGAAGGCTTACTAGGTTGTTTGAATAAATGCCCTTAAAAAAGAGAGGGAGCCATTGCAAAAAGAAATCTCTGCCTTCTGTTGGAAGGCAAAAAAATGCCTCTTCTAGAAAGACTTTGATTAGATCTGTGATTCAGGTGAAAACAAGTATTCTAGAGTAGGACACTATCTCCTTGGCATTGATTAAGTCTTATATTTAAAGAAGACTGATCTGGTTTTTCATTCAAGTGAGACTACAAGAATGTCAAAATATTATTTCTTAAAATTGCTAACACTATTGAGACTTTAGTGTAAACTGCTTGCACAATATGTTTCTAGGGCTGTATTAGCTTTCATTTACCAGGGATTTCTTTTTGAGATGACTCCTCTTTTGGGGGACAGCTAGGTGGCACAGTGGATAGAGCATTGGGCCTGGAGTCAGGAAGACCTGAATTCAAATATGACTTCAGACCCTTATATGTGATCCTAGGCAAGTCACTTAACGCTGTTTGCCGCAGTTTCCTCATCTGTAAAATGAGCTGGAGAAGGAAATGGCAAACCACTCCAGTATCTTTGCCAAGAAAACCCTAAATGTGGTCACAAAGAGTCAGATGTGATTGAACAACAACCAAAATATCTTTCTTTTTTAGGGCATTCACTAAAACAATCTAATAAGCTCTCCTCTCTTTAAATGTGTAGTTCCAAATCCCCAAGTTCATCCTTTTTAAGTTTGAACTGCATGAACCAAATGTCTCATCTCCTAGAGCAGGGACACACAAACACACACACACACACACACACAGAGTAAAAATACAACAGGTAGTTTGGGTTTATGTTGATCAACAATTTTACGATATTGAATGGCTTAGGAGGGAAAGTAAGCATAAAGAATGAAGACTAATGTTTCTTAACACCCTAAAGGAAGCAGGAACTTTAAAGTGAATAGGTAACCCAAACTATAAAGGTGAGGCAAAAGTATGTCACTTTCTCTTCTCCTGGTCCAAGTTCAAAGAGCACTAAGGATTTTGCCTGGGGTCATACTTTGAGTTTGGATAACCTGAGTGTCCTATGTTAGGAATTATGGAAGCTGCTAGGCAAGGCCTGTATCTCCTGAGTCAGTCCTCCATGGCTCCTCCCTCAAGTCCATTTGCTCAAAATGGCCCCTCCTTCCATTTGCTTGGCTTCTTGCTTCTGTTTTTCTTTTCTACAGACCTTTAATTAACTAATTTTTAAGTTTTTAGCAAAAGTTTCAAAGCAAGAGAATCATGGGGGATTTGGGGGATCCTGGATAAAGCCCACCCCAGCCGCAATACAGTTACCTAGGCCTCAAGTATCTCAAATCACTCCCTATGTGGTTGGAAAGAAGGCTAGGCTACTCAAATATTTCTGCTTGGAGAAAGGTTCAGATAAGCAGAGCTCCCCCTGCTAATCAAATTACCCTCTGACCCAAGCAGCTTCTAATTTACAGTTTATGGTAATTGTGAAACCAAAGAGGAATATCTTCCTAAAGCACCCAAAAAGTAAAGGGCTTAGTTCAAATTTAAGGTTTTTCATTTACAAAATAGACCAACAGTAATGTTAATCACTCCCTGTGAACAACTTCCCGGTTCCATGCGGGCTAACAGTAAACAAAAAGAATACCTCTTTTAATGAGATTAACAAAAAGACATTCCCACTGTTAGTTTGACCACCTTTTCTATTTAAGAGAAACTGATTAGGTCTTTGATTCAAGTGAGGCGAGGGACTTTAGACCAGGACACTGTTAAAATATTAATTCTTAATTTTTATGATACAGCAAAGGCCCAAGTGCTTTATTTATCTGCATTTCCTGCTTCTGTTAGAAAACCCCAATTTGCTTGAAGGTTGGTACAATGTCTTGGATACAGGCTAAACTTGTTGAAGTGGAAACATACAGAAAGCTTTGTGGAGTGAATGGAAACTATAGCTAAATATTCAGGTCTACTGAAAGTCTCCAGTTCTTCAATCTTCTGAATGGTAGCCAGAAGGCTATGAAATTTAGAGAAGGTATCTGGGCTCAGTGTGCTCCAATTAAAGGGCAAATAGAACTTAAAAGGAACATTATTCTGCTGGCTTAGCTGGCCACTAGCTATTAATAGTCATTGCTTTTAAAAATGATATTCAGAACCTTTATACTGATTGTTTCAAAGGGAGAATGTGCTTTCTACTCTTTTTTTAACACAATAAATCTTATGTATATTCACTTAATTCACTTAACGAATGAAGCATTTATTAAGCTCTTAAGATCTTTAAAGTAAGTACTAAGTGCTAAGTAGCAGGGTTACAAATAGAAAAGCAAGACAGTTTCCCCTCTCAAGGGGCTCACATTCACATATCTGATTTTTCTACATCTACTTATCCGATTTTTGTATACACTAGTTGGGAGTGGTTGTAAAGACCAAAACGTCTGTCTACTAATTTTCTATTCTATACCAAATATCTGGTATATCAAGAACTATATTATGAATTGACTAAACTCTCTCAAGTGCTCATACATGAAAGAGAACAACTCAATTCCACATGCTCGCCTCTCAGAGTCTGGATTGGGGACCAGACTCCCTTACTGGGGACATAGGCATAGAAAGTGCAATGTGAGTGGGTATATTCTAATAAAACTAAAAGATAACATTAAATGCTCTATAATACATCATTTGACCCTCACAACAACCCTGTGAGGTAAGTGCTATTATTATCTCCATTTTACAGTGAGGAAATTGAGGCTGATATCAAGTGACTTGCCTAAACAGTCACACAAATAGTGTCTGAGGCCAGATCTAGCTCAGATCTTTCTGACTCTTAAGTCCAACAACACTATCCACTGTGCCACATAGCTCCCAATCTGAAAATCTTCAGGCATAAGGCTATGGCCATAGGTCAGAAGGGATTTATGATTCATTAAGTAAACTCTGAGGCCAGCATTGATAAGTGAAGTCATTGTGAACCCAAGGCTTGTTGTTCAAGAAATCCTGGGTCTCAGAGTATTCTCTGTCCCATTAGAATGATTCATCTGTTTGTCAATCTCATTCATTAAATAGTGATGTTCTATTCAATGTTTAATTAAAAAATTAGGAGAGCTCTCCAAAGTCAATGAGGAGAGGATTCAGTTGGGCTCTTATCCTAAGGACAATGGCTTGTTCTAATTGTACAAACTAGTAGTCCCTTAGGGCAGCTAGGATAGAGCTCCAGTCTTGGATTCAGGAAGACCAGAGTTCAAATCGGGCCTCAGACAGTTAATAGCTGTGTGACCCTGGGAAAGTCACTTAACTGTGTTTACCTCAGTCTCCCCAACTGTAAAAAGATCTGGAGAAGGAAATGGCAAACCACTCCAGTATCCTTGCCAAGAAAACCCCAGATGGGGTCACAGAGAGTTGGAAACCACAGAAACGACTCAAGAACAACAACAACCAAAAATAGTCCCTTTCTTTGCTGCCCGAGTTGGACTCAATCTAAAGGTGTCCAGTGAATTATCATTTACTTCTCCTGGTTGTTAATATATTCAGGTACCAAACAAGGCTCTGAGTTGTATCAATCAAGCAGTTGTCCCCTTGGATCAATGAGCATATTGAAGATCAATAAATTGTTAAAGAAAGAGTAATTTTAAAAAATAACTCCTAGCTTACCATTTACCACCATCCATCTTCTTCCCCAGTTCTTGATTCTTTAATGAGATAGCAATGTAATCCAGTACCATTCAAATCATCAGTGATTGGAACCATTTTTTTAATATCTATTCCCTTACAAAATGAAGTGATATCATTACAAAGAATATTATGATCACCACCGATAACAATTTGTGCATGAGTTATTGCAAACATTTTATATAACAGTATGTGCTCACATCCAATCCTTTCTTCAAGAACACATTTGTGGCCAGTGAAATAGGAAGTGGTAGACAAAGGTACATAACAGTAAGGACAGCTAGCTGCTTCAAAACCCAAGCAACAATGGTGTTCACATGCCCAACTAAGCTTTTCATAATTCACTCCAAAGGTCCCTTATCAAGGCTAGACTTAAAGGCTTAATGTATAGTCGCTCTTCTGTCATGGAGGGGGTGCACACTCCCATAGGGCACAGCTTTTCCTCTGGAGTGGCAAATCCTCTTCTTTGGGAAGAGAAGTTACTAGCACAGAAGCCCGGTCCTTTGGCTTTGAACTCCATAGGAGCAAAAGTTCTTTTCCAGGCAATACGTAAACTCAGGATTGAAGACCCTGGCCTTCAGGAGTAGTATTGGTGGTTAACTGTAATCACTGGTTACAAAGTCTTGCAACAATTCGTTCAATTGTTGCAGTCGTTGTTCACTGCTTTGCTTTTTAGCAATAGGGTCAATTTTGTTCACTTCTACATGCCCCAAAACACAATGGGAGCATTAAGGGACCGGTTCTGTAGAAGAGAAAGGTCTTCTACACTGTCCAATTAAGGCTGAGGAAGAGTAAAAGAGAGCTTTAATTATTTCACTTTAGTGTTATGTTGTAGACCAGGCTTTACTCAGGCTGGAAAGGTCATTCAGGTTTTGGACTGGAATGAAATGAGGCACTTATAGACCTTCTAACCAGGTAACAAAAGATTTACTAAGCCATACTATGGAAGAATACAGCATTGATTCTGTTTTTAGAGGCAGGAAAACTGTGCTTAACTGAATCAATAATATATCCATATCAGCACTCCAGAGGTAAGAAGCTATGCCCTATGGGAATGTATACACCCTCCCTGATAGAAGATAGGCTATACATTTTGTACATATAGATCTTTTTATTTTTTCTTTCTTTCTTTGTGTCAAGCCTGAAGGAGCAGCTCTTGATTCCCTGTGGGCTAGGTTTTGTACTTAGGCCACCAGGAAGTTACATCAAGGGTTCCGTTTAATTCCTGGACCAATTAAGTCTTAAGGAAAGTTTAAACACCTCGTAAGGAAAAAAAAACTAGCTTAACTTGTGTAGGGTATTTGTTGTTCTTACCACAAACCACTGTTTAGAAGCAAGATCTTAAAGAAAGAGGATTCCCCTTCCTTTAGATTAGATTTAAATGGTCTTAGATCTGTTATCAGATGACCCTGATATCAGGTTGTGAGCCATTTGGCATAGGCAGAACTAGAGGAGGAAAAAAAAAACCTGAAAGATCACAAAAAGACAAGCAATTTAACAAGTGACGGAATATGGAGGAGAACAAAGACCAGAAATCTGAAGTTTTCCCTACCCGCTTCAAAGTAACCAAATCTTGGATCTTAACAATCTAGTCCATGTGGTGAGTGATGCCAAATCTTTATAGTTCATCTGGGTATCATTATGTAAAATGGTGACAATGAACAGGAAGATGATGGCACTTCCAGTACAGTAACCATGGGTTAGTGTCTTCCGCAGTTAGACATCTAAGAAAACCTTACCCTCTTCATGTAACCCATCCTGGTGCTAATGCCAATGCAGTACTTACTCCATGGACATCATGCTTTCTCCCAGAATAAGCTATCACTAGGAATCTGAATCATCATAGGGATTGCTTCAGTTTTGGTACTTAATATCTCTTCTATACCCTTAGTTGCCTCTCCCCTCTGACTGGAAAGTTGGAGGGTAGAGCAAAAAATTCCTCCCAAAGTCTCTCTTATTAGAATTTCTAGCTATCTCTTCATTTCCCAATAACTTCTCTGCTTGATTTTGACTCCAGGAACATCATGCCCCTGTGCCAGGTACCCTCTGGCATGCCTCTTCCCCTTCAGCTTTCTTTTGTGTATTGTCTTCCCTCATTAGATTGTAAGCTCCTTGAATAATTTGGTACTATGCCCAAAGGGCTATAATACTGTTCATACCCTTTAAACCAGCAATACTACTACTAGTTCTGTTTCCCTAAGAGATCAGAGAGATCAAAGAAAAGGAGGGATAGGCCTATTTGGGTTTTTTTTTTTTAATTATTTTTTCCAATTGCATGTAAAAGCAATTTTTAACATATTTTTTAAAATTTTGAGTTCCACATTCTCTTCCTCCTTCTCCCCTCTCATTGAGAACTCAAACAATTTGATACAGGTTATAAATATGCAACTATATAGAATATATTTCCATATTAGTCATGTTGCAAAAGAAAACACAGACCCTCCCTCCTAAAAAGAAAACTAAGAAAAATAAAGAGAGTTTAACAAAAAAAAAAGTATGCTTCTATCTGTATTCAGACTCCATCAGTTCTTTCTCTGGAGGTGGAGAGCATTTTTCTCATTAGTCCTTTGGAATTGTCTTAGATCTCTGCATTGCTCAGAAAAGCTAAGTCATTCACAATTGATTGTCATAAAATATTGCTGTTACTGTGTACGATGTTCTCCTGGTTCTGCTCACCTCACTTGGCCTCAATGCATGTACATCTTTCCAGGTTTTTCTAAAAGCATCCCGATCATTTCTTAGAACACAGCAGGATTCCATCACTATCAGCTTGTTCATCCATTTCCTGATTGATGGACATCCCCTCAATTTCCAATCCTTTGCCACCACAAAAAGAGACACTATAAATATTTTTGTACAGATAGATCTTTTTCCTTTTTTTTTTTTTAACTTCTTTGGGCTATAGACCTAGTAGTGGTATTGTTGGATCAAAGGATATCTGCAGTTTTATAGCCCTTTGGGCATAGTTCCAAATTGCTCTCCAGAATGGTTGGATCTTCACCAACTTCATCAACAATGCATTAGTGCCCCAATTTTCCCATATTTCCTCCAACATTTGCCATTTTCTTGTTCTGTCATATTAACCAATCTGATAGGTATGAGATGGTACCTCAGAGTTGTTTTAATTTGCATTTCTCTAATCAATGGTGATTTAGAGCATTTCTTATATAACTATAGCTAGCTTTGATTTCTTTGTCTGAAAACTACCTGCTCATATCCAAAAAGATCTATTTGTACAAAAATATTTATAGCAGCTCTTTTTGTTGTTTATATGTATACTATGCTATGAAATGACAAACAAGATGGTTTCAGAAAAACCTGGGAGGATTTATATGAATTGTAGCAAAGTAAAGTGAGCAGAACCAGAACATTGTGTATAGTAACAGTAATATTGTAACAATGATCAATTGTGAAAGATGTAGCTAGTCTGATTTTATTTTATATTTATATATATTTTTTAGGCAATTGGGGTTAAGTGACTTACCCAGGGTCACACAGCTAGTAAGTGTCAAGTGTTTTTGAACTCAGGTCCTCCTGACTCCAAAACCAGTGCTCTATCCACTGCACCACCCAGATGCCCCAGTTAGTCTGATTAAAACAATGATCCAAGACAATTTCAAACACCCATGATGAAAATGCTATTCACCTCTAGAGAGAGAACTGATGAATTCTAGGTACAGATTGAAGCATACTTTTTTCCACTTTATTTTATTCACTTTTGTGTGTGTGTTTTCTTTTGCAACAGGGTTAACAGAATTATGTTTGGCATCGCTTCACATGTACAATCAAAATCATATTGCTTGCCTTCTCGAATGGTGGGGGAAGAATAGGAGGGAAGGAGAGAATTTGAAACTCAAAATTTTAAAAGATGAATGTTTAAAAATTTTAAAACTGAAATTAGGAAATATTTAAACACACACACATGTACATATATGTATAGATATGTATACATACATACACATATACACATACATACACACATGCATATACACATACACATACATATACATATATGTGGGTACTTTCATTTTCCCCTATGCTGTGGGCCACTTTCACTGTGGTTTCAGGTTCGCTCACTCCCTTGTCATTGGGCTCACATTAAAATTCACTATGCAAGGGCTAAGCACCCCTCTACCTCTCCCTTCTTCCCTCCTCTCTGCCCTGTCCCAAGGCCCACAGGTATTGCTGCTGTCTTGCTGTTCAGGACTGTGCCGGCCACGCCGTGCACTCTCCTCCTATAAGGAGCAGGCTGCCAGAGTCATACTTACCAGTCTTCGGAGCCTACCTGGATAAACACACAGAGACGAGCCTACCAGGAGGTGCCAACACCCAAGCTTTATTCAGAGGCCATCACAGCAAGGCCAAGCAGGAAGGCCGGAGCAAGAGAGGAGGAGCAAAGAGAGAGCGAGCTCCGACCATGGACCCCGTTCCTTAAGTACCTCCTTAGCCCCTCCTCCTCAGCCCGCCTACTAGTCATTGATTGTAGGGTCAGATACTGGAAGGGGATGTCTGAGTTTAGCGCACCAAGGGAGAGGAAGTGACGCAGGAGGCTAGGACCGGATATAGGAAGGAGGCATCTGGGATTAGTGCATAGACAAAGGGAGAGTACTTGACCCAGGAAGTCAGGCCTAGATACCGGGAGGAGGCGTCTGGGGTCAGTGCTACACAAAGGAAATCAGGAAGGACACAGGAAGGAGGCGTCTGAGGTTAGCGTTGTACCTAGGGAGGGGGCTAGACAAAGGAACTCGTTCTCTGCCGTCCCACTCCCACGTGGCACAGCCCCCTGCCTCAGGAGCACATGCTCCGGCTACTTCCTTGTATTCTGTTCCTTCCCCAGCTTATCACAGCTCCACATAGCACTGCCCACTGCCTCAGGAGCGTGAGCTCCGGTTACTTCTCCGTATCCAGCCCCCATCCCAGTTCACCACAACTCCGCCTAGCACAGCCCCTGCCTCGGGAGCGTGAGCTCCGGTTACTTCCTAATATCTTGTTCCTACCTATCTTGCCACAACTTCTACTTGGCAGTAGTCAACATCAGACAGTCCCTCACACAGGACCCTGACCATTACCTTCAGGAAGTCCTTCAGTAAGTAGTAGGGTCTGATTGTGACTCTCTTGTATAGAGGTCTAGTGATGTCCCTCTGTGCCAGGGCCTGACCACCACTCTGAACCAAAGATCAGCAATACTCTTCCCTGCCTGAACCAGGTATTGATGCTGCCACAAGAATGATGGAGTCTACTGATGTTCCCCTGTGCCAGAGCTATACTACCCACTGGTCCTGCCACAGGCCAGGGTGTCACTGCTTCTGGATGTTCCACAACATTCATGTAGTCGGGAATGACCACTCAGGAAACATCAGACAACTCCAGAAAGTTCTGATCAGTCAGGCTAGGACTTGGGTTCTCCTTTGTGTTAGTGATCATCCTATCCATTGCATGAAACTACTGCTGCCAATTAGCTTTGACTGAGGAACCCAGGAGCTCTCAACATCTTGAAATTATAAGGTTTCCCCCAAAACTAGGACTGTCCATCTCAGGATCTCTCACCAATCCTCAAGAAAAGAGACAAAAGGTGAAAGAAACAGCCAGAAACTCCTTTAAGCAGGTACCCAAGTTTTAGCTGCCACATGCAAGCAGTCATTAATTCTGCCAGGGTGAGAGAGCATGTGCTAGGACCCATTCTGCAGGTGCTCCTTAATGGAAATCCTACTGAGCAAAAGTTACAATTCACAGAAATTATGCCTTTCTTCCAGTTCTCAACAAATCAACTGCAGTTCATCTGAGACATTTGTCTCTGGGCTACTAGAAAAGAGCAACTATTGTCTTTTCAAATGCATCCCATATTGTAATGACTAAACAAGTTGTGGTATATGATTGTGATAGATTAGTACTAAAAGAAATGACAAGCAGGATGATTTCAGAATAAAATGGAAAGACGTACATGAACTGATACAAAGTGAAGTGAGCAGAACCAGTAGAACATTGTACACAATAACAGCAACATTGTATGATGATCATCTGTGAGTGACTTAGCTTTTCTCAGCAATACAATGATCTAAGACATTTCGAAGGACTTATGATAAAAATGCTCTCCACCTTCAGAGAAAGAACTGATGGAGTCTGAATGCAGATAGATGCATACTTTTTTTTTTAACTTTATTTTTTGGGGGGTTGTTTTCTGTTTTTGTTTTTGTTTTTTGGTCTGTTTTCTTTCACAACATGACTAATATGGAAATATGTTTTGCATGACTACACATGTATAACCTATATCAAATTACTTGAGTTCTTAATGAGAAAGGGGGGAAGGAGGGAGAGAATGTGGAACTCTAAATTTTTAAAAACTAATGTTAAAAATAGTTTTTACATGTAAAATTTTTTAAACTGTCTCCCATAGTGCCTTATACCAGAGTTCCTACAAAACTCATATGGCAACAGTTCCTAATGGTCTCTTAAATGACATATAAAAAGTCCCAAGAAGTTCATTTAGCACAGCCCTTACATAATCCCCAAATTCCAGTCTTTAGCAATGGCCCAGGCTTACCGCTGCTTCTGGGCCTGGAGATCACTATCACCCTCAGAATTAACTCTCTTCAGGGTGTGGTTCTTGAAGATACAGAGCACATTCCTATCTGTCCCTTCCATTAAATCCTTACACTTTACTTTCTAACCCTACATTGTTGATTTGTGGCTGTTTCATGACATATTGCCATAGCCAGAAGGGCCACATTAAGAATCATAGAGGCCAGAGGGTGCAAGGCTCCCCTAACAGTTGGTTGGTCATCATGCATTTATTAAGTGCTTACTCTGTGCCAGGCACCATTCTAAGGCCCTGCTCTGAAGGAGTTCACAGTCTAATGGGGGAGACAATATAAAAACAACTATATACCAAAAAGATATGTACAGGATCAATTGGAGATAATTAACAGAGTGAAGGCCGATAAGTAGCAGAAGAACCAGAGATTAGTGTCATGGGAGCCTAAATGAAAGAGAGTTTCAAGGAGAAGGTAATTGACAGTCAAAGGCTATAAAGAGAAAGATGAAGATTGAGAAAAAGCTTTTGGATTTGGCAGTTAGAAGATCAAGTTGTGGTGTATGATTGTGACAGAATCCTACTGTGCTACAAGAAATGATGAGCTCAATGATCTTAGAATAGCATGGAAAGACTTACACGAAATAGTGAACAGTGAAGTGAGCAGAACCAATAAAACATTGTGCACAGTAATAGCAACATTGTTTTAAGAACAACTTTGAGTGACTAAGTCATTTTAACTATTATAAATATACAAATTTAAAATTTTAAAAAATATGAAGAAAGATGCTATCTTCATCCAGAGAAAGAACTGATAAATAGAAGTATGTATAGGAATAATTTTATATGTGTGTGTGTGTGTGTGTGTGTGTGTGTGTGTGTGTGTACCTATTTGTGTCTAATGGTAGCCATCTCTGGGGGTGGGGGAAGGGAAGAAAAAAGAAAAAAAATTAACTTTATTATATATTTAAAAGGAATAAGCAAATTGTATATAATAGATCTGCAGTTTCATGTGTAATCATATTTTTTATTATACTATGTTATGGAAATGCTTGTTTTATTCTATAAATTAAATAAATAAAGAAGAAGAAGATCACTGGTAACTCCAGAGAGAGCAATTTCAGTTGAATCATGGGGTCAGCAGCCAGACTGTAGAGAGTTAAGAAGAGAATGAGAGGAAAGGAATTAGAGGCACCAGATTGTAGAGTACCTTCTCAAGGAGTTTAGCCACAGAAAGGAGAGACACGGCATGATAGGTAACATGGATGGGTCAATCAAGTGCATGTTTTTTGAAGATGGGAGAGAGATAGGCATGTTTATAAAAGCAGGTAAACAGTCAGTAGACAGAGATTGGAGATGTGAGAGTAGGGATGAGAGGGAAAATCTGCTGGAGGAGACACGACAGAATGGGATCACTTGTGCTGTTAGAGGGGGCTTGCCTTGGCAAGGAGAAGGGCCACCTTATCATGAGAGACCAGGGGTGAAAAAGAAGATAGTTGCAGTAGACATCATGTGATGTGAGATGAGTAAGAAGAGGAAAAAAGAAGATAGAGCTTTCTGTAAATGGTCTCAATTTTTTCAGTAAAATATGAGGCAAGTTTCTCAACTGAGAGAGTAGAGAAGACAGCCATGTAGACTTGAGGAGGGATGAAAAGGTGTGGAAGAGCCACTATGGAAAGAGGGATAGTGAGTTAATTAGAGAGACACAAAAGATTGCCTTCCTGCAGTGAAGACCCACTTGAGTTTATGTAACATACATTTGTAGTGGACTCAGGCAGCATAATTTTGTTATTCTCTCTAGCTCTATTCAGTGTGAGACTAGGCAGTGAATGATGGGAATAATCCAAGGCTGAGTTCTAGCAGGGCAAAGGAGGCAAGGAACTTGAGAGAAGGGGACAGTGTGGTGTTGTACTGGTTCACCAAGAGATCAAGATGGCAAAGTGGGGAGAATGTATACAGTTTAGGAGTCATGGCCTCAGAAAGAACTAAGGGGTCAAGGGATTAGAAGTCATGATAGTGACTTTAGAGGTGGATGTAGAACAAGGTTTAGAGTTACAAGGCCCAGGAGAGGTAGAATGACAAAAGATTGTGATTAGATAAGGGAATGCCAGAGTTCATGAATATGGAAGTGTTAGATTGGTAGGTGATGGCAAGATGACAATCTATATCTGCAAGATGACTATCTATATCTGTATGGAGCTAAAGTAGGATGTGGGAAGTCCTGGGAAATGAATAGATTTAGGAACAGGGAGATTAGGGTGTTTGAGGGAGTAGCAATATGTACCTTGAAATCCACTACTACGAGGGCAGGAGTTGGGAAGGAAAGCAAAAATGTAAGCCAGGCACTAAATTAATTGAGGAAAAAAAAAAAAGGCAATATCTTCAAGTTCAGTAGACAACTACCAGAATTTTGACTGGGTGGTAGATAATGGATTGAGAGACCTTCAAAGTACAATAAGTTACTGAATGATGGTGGTAGAGCTTGGAAATGGTAATGGGGGGCAAGAGGTATTTGAACTCCCTCACCTCAACCAGTGAGTTGGGAGCACGAGTGAAAGTGCAACCAGTGCTGAAAGTGTCATCAAAAGGGAGCCAGGTCTCAGTGAGCGCCAGCAGGTGGAAGGAATAGGAAAGGAAAAGATTTAAAATGAAAGCAAGCTTATTACCTACAGTCAAGCTTTCCAGAGAGCACAGTAACTTTAGAGAGGCATATTGAAAGGGCTGGGTTGAGGACAGTGGAATAAGCCAGTGGATAGTGGGGCACTGAGAATGGGAAGGAAGGAAGGAAGGAAGGAAGGAAGCAAACAGTTATTAAGCATCTACTACATACCAGACACTGCTAAGTGTTTTACAAATTTTATCTCATTTGATTATCACAACAACTCTGGGCATTAGGTATTATCTCTATCCAATCCCTATTTTACAGTTGAAACTGAAGCAAAAAAATGTTAACTGATTTGCCTAGGGTCTAAGGTCAAATTTGAATTCAGGTCTTGCTGACTCCAGGTTCAGCGCTCTATACACTGTGCCACTTAGTTGCTTACCAAATCCCACGACAGCCAAGGGTTCAGAATCACTGTGATGGAGAGGGTTAAAGGGGGTGGGAGTTCCTTAATCATTAAGGAATGAGTTCTGGTAGGTTATTAACATCTCTTGGAGTTTGGATTCATGGTGGAGTCCTTTCAGGGAATTAGGCAGTTTATGCAGTGGGCTGCTGGAATGCCGTCTCTGTCCCCTGCAGTCCAGAAGGGGTCAGGTTATTGGACCCATTACCAATGGAATGGTGTCTTTCTGTCCCCTGCAGGCAGAAAAGGACCACTGCAGGCTGGAAGAGGCCAGGCTAGGAGCCTGCTGCTATATGGAATGACCCGTGTGTGTGTGTGTGTGTGTGTGTGTGTGTGTGTGTTTCCCTGCAGACAAAGAGATGTGGAGATCCATATGGTGATGGAATGGTACCTCTCTGTCCCTTGCAGGCAGAGAGAGGCCAGGCCCAGAGACATATAGGCAATTGAATATCAGGGATCCTAGTCATTCTGTATACTTCTATATTGTCCAGCCCTCACTTCAAGGTCATTCTAATCCAATCCTGCCAACTATTGCCGAAGACATTCTACTACAATGGTAAGCCAGGCCTGACTCAGGCTGGTCTGACGGCTCAGGTTTGGGATTGAGACAAAATGGGACACATGTAGACCATCTAACAGTTAACAAAAGGAGGTTTACTTAGCCATAAGATGGAAAAGTTTTTGGCATGGACCATCATTGATTTGAGAGAGCAGAGTCTCCCTGTATTTGTGTTGGCCATGCTGGTACATTGACCAGAAATTTGTGCCAACCCTAAACGAAGATCTCCTGACTCTTAATGGGATAGCTTTTATACTAATGTCACCAGGAAACTCCTGGACCAGTTAAGTCTTCGGGATAATTTAGTACCTTTTAAGATAGAACTAATCTAGCCTACACAGACTTGCTCCTATCACCGAGTGAAAAAGAAAAGGTCTTGTCAGTGGAGTCTGCCTAAGGTTTCTGATTCTAAATTACCTGGTCATTTCCAGGAGGATAACCTTAGGCTGGACTTCTAAGAAATTCTGCTATACAGGCTTCATGAATGATATAAAAACAAAAGTATTTTAAAGTTTAAAGTTTGGACTCTTTATTAGCTCCTTACTCTCCTAAAACAGTTTCTTTTCTCTAAATCTGTTGTAGGTCCAATAAATTGATTAAAATTTACTTTGGACTTGCTATTTAGTACATTAGTTACTGAGGGTTCTTGTATTCATGAGTGGGGCCTGTAGGCAATTGCCTGGGGCTAGAATAGGCCCTTTCACAGAACATAGATGAAGCAAATTATCAATATTAAAAGGTAAGATGATATTGTAGCAGTGGTTTAAGTAGATTTAAGCAAAGTTTTTGGTAATGTATATCATCACTATTTTTCTGAACAAGATGGAAAGATGTGGACTAGACAAAAAAAAATTAAATGGATTTTTACTGATTAGACAGCTAGACTCACAGTCATTAATGGTTTAATGTAAGGGTGACAGGAAGTCTCAAGTGGAACACTCCAGGGATCTGTGAAGGGCTATGTACTACTTAATGTTTTTATCAATGTCTTGGAAAAGGCATAGATAGTGTTCTCATCAAATTTGCCAGTGACACAAAGCTAGAAGGGATAAATAACACACTGGACAAAAAGATTCAGAGTCCAAAAAGATCTTGCCAGTCTAGAACACAGGGCTGAATCTAATAAGATGAGATTCACTTGTGTACAAAAAAATCAACTTTATAAATGCAAGATGAGGGAGGTATATTTAGACAATAGTAGTAATGCAGTGGGTAGAGTGCTAGGCCTGGAGTTGGGAAAACTTATCTTCCTGAATTCAAATCTGGCCTCAGGTACTTATTGGTTGTGTGACCTTGGACAAGTCACTTAACCCTGTTTGCTTCAGTCTCCCCCACTGTAAAATGATCTGGAGAAGGAAATGGCAAACCACTCCAGTATCTTTGCCAAGAAAACCCCAAATGGGGTCTCAAAGAGTTGGACTCAACTGAAACAACTGAACAACAACAACAACAACAATTTCTGAAAAATGTCGAAGAGGAGGGGAGGGGTATTTAGTGATTGCAAGCTCAATATGAGTCTACTACAGTGTAATGGGGCAGCCAACTAAACTAATGTAATCTTGAAGTGAGCTGCTAGGTGACACCGTGGATAGAATGCCAGGACAGAAGTCAGGAAGACCTGACTGGCCTCAGACACTTATTAGCAGTGTGACCCTGGACAAGTCACTTAACCCTGGTTGCCTCAGTTTCCTCATTTGTAAAATGAGCTGGAGAAAGAAATGGCAAACTACTCCAGTTCTTCATCAAGAAAACCCCAAATGAGATCACAAGGAGTCAGACCTGACTGGAAAATGAGTAACCAACAAGATCTCGAGGTTCATTAAGAAAGGCATGGCGTACAGAAGTAGGGAGTCCTGTTCAATTCTTAGATCTCATTTGGAGTTTTTTGTTTACATTTTTTTTGGTAGGCAATCAGGGCTAAGTGATTTGCCTAGGGTCACACAGCTAGTAAGTATCTGATGCAGAATTTGAACTCAGGTCCTCCTGACTCCAGGGCCAGTGCTCTATCCACTGTGCCACCTAGTTGCCCCTTGGTGGTACAACTTAAGGAAGACATTGATAACCAGGAGAGTGTCCATTGGATGAAAGGCAAGATGGTTAAAGACATTGCTTGAATCTATGACATATCAAGGCCAGTTAAAAAAAACAACTGGGGATGTTTAGCTTGGAGAAGGGAGGACTCTGAAGGGACAGGAAAGCTGTGTTTCTCAAATATTTGAAGGGTTGTTGTGTGAAAGAGGGATTAAGCTTGGTTCTATTTGTTCCCAGAGGGCAGAATCAGGAGCATTGATTGGCTGTTACAAAGAAGCAAATTGAGGCTTGTTTACAGGAAAACCTTTCTAACAATTGAGAGTTGTCCAATAGTGGAATGGGTTGCCTGAGAGGTGGTGGGTTCTCCCTTCTTGGAGGTCTTCATGCAGAAGTTGGATGATTGTTTGTGACAGTAAGAATTCCCTTTTGGGTTTGGGTTGGACTTGATGGCCAATAAGGACTCTTCTAACTCTCAAAAGTTGTCATTCTGCAATGTCACAAAGGAAATGATACTCTTTTGAATAAGTTGCAGAAATATAGGCAGATTTCTATGAAACAATCATCAAATTTATCATTTAAATTTTATATAGACAGCCCATTTTACATTTTAATTGTATTCCAAATATTTCTTGTCCTTGAAACTGCCTTGTTTTCAAGTTAGGCTCTCTGATAGCATTTATAGCTTTTCAAAGTCTACTGTACTGTTGACCAAAGCCAAATAAACTCTTGATATATGGGTATGTATGTCAAGTACTAAGTATCAAATATTTGGAAAATAATTAACCAGAGAAAAACCAATGTGTCTCCTGGACAAATTTTTCTATCATGTGATAGCTCCAAGTCATAAATCAATTATAGCATCCAGATCAAAGATGATCCAACCTCTTAATGCTATATGTGCATCACACTCTAGATATCAATCCCAAATATAAACAGCATTGCTCTATAACATTTTCCAAAAAATTACAATGCAAGGAACTTATAAATATAGCATTAATATAAAACAATTTTATGAGCAGTTAAAATATGAAACAATTTGTTGCCATTAAACTAATAGCATTGGTTCAGTTGAAGCATCTTCAAATTATCTACACGAGGAAAAAACAACTATTCCATGAATGGATGTATCTGATACTTTCTTCTTGATACTTGTCTCTCCTGGTTCTCTTCCTACCTATTTGACTGCTCCTTCTCAGCTTATTTATTGGATCTTCATACAGGCCATACCTGGTAACCAGGGGTTTCCCATAAGCCTCTCTCCCCACTCAGGAGTGTGCTGGAGCCAGCCCTTACTGGCTGGTGAGAACTAACTAGAAAATTGTCAGTGTGAGCATTCAGAAATCAGTAAATGACACAAATCCCTCATGTGGAGCCTCTTGTTTCTATATTTTAAGCCATAGTCCAGAAATACAAATCCCATTCTCAGACATCATCTTATTAGACAACTGTTTACTTATTAAATCATTTTTTTCTCTTTAGCATCCCTTGGTTTCAATGATCAGCATTAAGGAAAATGCTACCATTGTTTGTATGGTTCTTGCCCAAGACTGTTAATATTTAGAAAAGTTTCTTAGGTTCCTTCTGGTAGAACAATTTGTGCATATGTGAATTACCAAAAGTGGGAAGAAATCATAGGTTTTGACAAGTAAATTTTTTTTTTTGACACATGTTTTGGGAAAACTACATTTTTTTATTTTTGGGGGGGAAAGCACAAATGTATGTGAGGTAACCACACCTCACCCCTCTCACACAGGAAAAGTATACCTATTCTTGCTGTCTAGGCTGGGTAACTCATCTCCAATCTGCCTTTATATTGGCAGATTTAGTATCCCACAGAAGGACCACCACCACACAGCTATACTCAAACTGTCTCAGGGTCTTAGGAGTAGTTTTGTGTTGTGTATGTGTATGAGTGAATACACTTTGCCTACTTACCACTTTAATTCTTAAGCCCAATAGTGGAATGGGTTGCCTGAAGATTTAAAACATGTTACAGAAACCATTAACTAGTATTACTATGTTTTTTCAGGAGGTTGATAACTTAAAACATTAGGCATGGTGTGAATTGATATAACCATTCTAGAAACTGGTTTGGAACTAAAATGTTGCTAAAATTTCTAAACTGTCCGTACTCTTTGACCCAGTGATACCATCACAAGGACTACACTCAAAAGAGTTCAAAGAAAGAGAAAAGGTGCCCACACGTCTAAAAATATTTGTAGCAGATCCTTTTGTATTAGCAAGAACTAGAAACTAAGGAGATGTTCATCAGTTGGGGAATAGCTGAACTTATCATGGTATATGAATGTAATGGGATACTATCATATAGCAGAAATTTGTAAAAGGTATTATTTTAATGAAACCCTGAAAGACATGTATGAACTCATGTAGAGTGAAGTGAGCAGAACAAGAACAATTTATATAATAATAACACTGTAAAAGCAAACAATTTGGAAAACTTAAGAATTCTGATTATTCTGATTATATAGTTGCAATGATCAACCACGACTCCAGAGGACTGATAATAAAGATGTTACTCATTTCCTAACAGAGCGGATGGATTCAGGGTGCAGAACGAGACAGATAGATAGATAATAGATAGATAGAGAGATAGGACATGGCCAACATGGGGATTTTTTTAACTTGACTATGTGTATTAGTTATAAGGTTTTTCTTTCCTTTTTTTTCTTATGAGGGTGAGGAAAGAAGAGAATATCAATTTCTGTCGAATGAAAAAATAACAATTTTAAACAACTGAGCACGGATCACTAAGTGGGACAGTTGAATAAGCATATCATCTTCACCTTAGCTTTGTACTGTCCTAATAACTCCCTCAAGGTCCACTGCTTCTGGCAAACCAGGCTAGGGCTTGGGCTTATCTTCACACTGGTGATAATATTCTCTTTGAAACACCCTTTGTAGGGGCAGCTAGGTGGTGCAGTGGATAGAGCTCCAGCCTTGGAGTCAGGAGGACCTGAGTTCAAATCTAGCCTCAGACCAAACACTTGACACTTACTAGCTGTGTGATCCTGGGCAAGTCACTTAACCCCAATTGCCTGAAAAAAAAAAACCTTTTGTAGTAGCTGCAGGAAGTACCTTCCTCGGTGCAGCTGGAACTGCCAAATACCCCACTCCTTTTTCAATAGAGATAGTAGTAATGTGTGTATATAAATATACGTATAAATGTATATATACATATAAATCCATACTATGTATTATGTGTAGAATACATATACACATATACCCACATACTACACATATTTACAGGATCAAAATAAAGAAAGCCACATGTAGAAATTATTTACACTAAAAATAATATCCCTTTATAAAAATAAAAGAAAAATGCAAATTCTAGAAATTTCTCAACAGCATTATTAAACCAACAAGCGTCATTTTAGGCACTTGACAAATTGATAAAAAGTCCACTAACAGCTGGTCTGATGAACCACTCTGTGATCCCTCTAACAGCTCTCTCAAAGGAACTAGCAAGGTTGGGTCAAAGATTCTGCAACTCCAAGTGATCTAACCTGCTCCCAGTCTTCTCCATGGATCAGTCCTCCTTCCTCTGAGATAAGAAGAAGTTTAATTTCATCATGTGGAACTCTCAAAATCTTACTCCTAAAAAGTTCATCTCTCATGATCACTGTTTGGTTACATATGCTCAAGGAAAAAAATGCAAAGCAGACAAGGCAACCAGAGACCCAAGGCCCAGGTCTGATTTCATGTAGGTAACACGTGCTCCAGCTGCCACATGTTAGAGTTGCCATAGGTGCCAAGAGTGGAGGGACAGGTGCCCTTCCCTTCCCTTAGAGCAAGTCCCAGAGAGAGAGTCTCCTGTCACATGAGAGAAAGAGCACAAGAGTGGAAGTTTTCTCTCCTTTTAAAGTCTGCAGAGTAGGGAAGGAGAGGAAGAGGACAAGCATTTATATAGCACTTACTATGTGCCAGGCACTGTGCTAAGCAATTTATGAATATCCTAACTCAGTGGCCAATCTTATTTGATGCTATCACAAGGGACCAAGTCATTGCCACATCATTCCAAAGGGCCAAGTCCCTCAGGGCTGAGCCAGAGCCCATGCAAATCATGGAAAGTAGCTCCAGGGAGCCCAGCTTAGTGCCAAACATGCTCCAGTGGAATGTGCTCTAGCCAGAGCTAGGGTAGGGGCAACAGGGGAGTGGAAAGGCTTAGTTCTCCCCATTACAGAAGTATAAAAGACAGGACAAAGAAGGCAGAGAAGATCAAAGGAGATAACTATCTCTCCTTGTTTGTCATCAGTAAGTTCGACAAGCACTGCTTTTCTTACTGAACTTTTTTTGGGTAATTTACATCTTCAAATGTTAATACTCAGTCAGCTCATACTCACTGAGCACCTGCTATGTGCTGAGAGGTAACATAGCATGATGGACAGACATAATGGAGATAATAATAGCCTTTGCCTTATAGGGTTGTTGTGAAGATCAAATAAGATAACATATAAAGTACTTTGCCAAACTTAAAGTATTAGCGATTATTACCTTTGTCGTTACTATTATTAGCAACTTTGATGACATCTAGGAGATTTTTTTTTTTGTATGTGAGGCAATTGGGGTTAAGTGACATGCCCAGGGTCACACAGCTAGTAAGTGTCAAGTGTTTGAGGTCCAATTTGAACTCAGGTTGTCCTGATTGCAAGGCTGGAGCTCTATGCACTGCGCCACCTAGCTGCCCGATCCAGGCAATTCTTTAAGACTAAAGGCAATCTGCCTTAATAGTGGGAGCTCCCACAGGGACAAAATGTACAAGAAAGATTAATCAGGCAACTTTATGAATGCCCAATTAGAAAACAGAAGACATTGTGGAAGAGACCAAATAGGAAGCTGTTGCAATAATTTAGAAGGTTGGTAATATATGCCTATTACAGAGCAGGGGAAGTGGAACAAATTAATTCAAAAAATATTGCTGAAATAAAATGCAAAAGAGGTGGAACTGATGAGACTAGGCTCTTTTCCCTGGTGAACTGTCCCTTTCTGTTCCAAATATCCCCTTCCCTTCAGCCTCTTTCCTGTCTATCTCTCTCTGCTCATTAAAGCCTCTGTATTTTTGACAAATTCCTCCCCAAGAGGGTGTATGCAGATAAATTCCTGGGTGCCGTTTCCTACTGTCATCATATTTGGTGTTTTCCGATGCTCCAGAAGATCAGGTGATTCACAGGTTACTAGCCCACTGGTCTCCCCTGCCCTGCCCTTGCTATGAATTACATTGCAGTCTCCTAATTCTTTGACCTCTCTTTTATGTGGCCTTGTAATGATCTTATCTTCTGGGTTTACTCCTAAAATCAGAGGATCACTATGAATTTCCAAATTAAAAAAAAAATCACAATACTTTTCAAATATATTGTATTTGGGCAGTAGGTTGATCAATAAAGGGCATACTCATCAAATTACTAATAGAGAAATAAAAGATGTACAATATTATAACAATTCAAAAGCAATACTCTTTCTAAGTGGCCCTTAGCAAGAAACAGCAAAACAAATACGCAAATTAGCAGTAGTGACAATACCATTCCATGTGCACACTGACAAGCAAATAAATGATTACTACTGTTCCAGTTAGCACCATTACATGGCAGTCTTATGTATACAGATGCAACATAGAGGACTGCATAGCGGGTATAATGGAGGCAACTACAAAACAAAATAAAAAATACCAACAGGGTTTAAAACAAAAAAAAAAATCATACTGAAAACTTTAGTAAGAGAAAAAGAATAGAATAAAAGAAATAAAAATATACTCCAAAAGAAAACAAAATTGTGTATCAAAATCATAAAATTCAATAGGCAACAAATCTTCCAAGTAATAGCAAAACCAGTGAGCTAAATTTGACTCTAAACTAAAAAAAAAATTAAAGAAAAAGTTAAATAACAGAAAGAGTATAAAAAATGAAAAATGTTTAAAATGAAAATTAAAAAATTTTGTAGTAAAAGTATCTCCAATGTGTGTAACAATAATGCTGGAAAATCCTGCTTGAAAAGATGTGATAAGAAAGATTTAAGAGAACATTTGAGGGGTAGCCAGGTGGTGCAGTAGATAGCACTCTGGCCTTGGAGGACATGAGCTCAAATCCAGCCTCAGACACTTGATACTGACTAGCTGTGTGTGACCCTGTTAAGTCACTTAACCCCAATCACCTCACCAAAAAAGGAAAAAAAAAAAGAGGCAGAGAACTTTTAAGTTCCTAAAGTAAAGAAAAAAAAATTAAATCATGTAGGCATTATTTATAGTGGTGGTATGGAAGAAGAATGGGAAAAGATGTTCATGTAGACTACTAGACTTTGAATAAGGAAACCAAAATGGAACAATACCCCATGCCAAGAGATCAAGATGCCCTGGATTGTCTATTAGGCAGCCAGTGGTTCTTAGTGTTGGACTTACCCAGTGGCTGCCTACTAGATTGTTATGGCAGAGAAAGAGAACATGAAGATTTTCATTTGCTCAGCTGGATTTTACAGGGTTGATTTTTACCCGCGCATCTCAAAGGCACCTGTTATATCCTAGAGCCTGGCAGAGAAAGTAGTGAGAGAACTATTGGTCTAGTTTGATTATATCAGGGGTGAGGAACCTGCGGCCTCAAGGCCACATGTGGCCCTCTAGGTCCTCAAGTGTGGCCCTTTGACTGAATCCAAACTTCACAGAACAAATCCTCTTAATAAAAAGATTTGTTCTGTAAAACTCAGACTCAGTCAAAAGGCCACCCCAAGGACCTAGAATGCCACATGTGGCCTTGAGGCCACAGGTTCTCTACCCCTGGATTATATCATTGTTTTTGAATATGAGGAGAACCTGATGACAGTATTAGGTAGGTTAGAAGGAGATGGCTGAAAACTATGATGGCAGCTTTGAAGAATTTATGTCAAACATGTAGGTACATAGATATGAACACTGACCTAGAGAAGATAGAAGCATTCTTGACTTGCCCATACTGACCAAATCTTCCAGACCTGAGAATTTTTCTATTATTTGCCATTACATGATCCTCTCTTTCAGTTCTGCTATGCATTTGGAAATGTTCATTTTTTTTGGTATTTAAATTCAGAATAAAAAAAAAACAATGTTGCTATTGCTAAACCACTGAATGACTTCATTTGTGCATTTAAGAATAAAGATGTGGATTCAGAAAAGCAAGAAAGTTATTCCTTTTTTTCATCTCTCCTTACCTTGCTCTTAAAATTTCTAGTTTCCTTCAAAACTCAGCTCAAGTAGCAACCCCTACATTAGTTCCTTCCTAATCCCCACTGTGAAATATAGGTTTCCCCCCTATAAAATACAACATATTTGTTTTTTTAATTAAATTTATTTATTTTTTTACATTATGAGTTCTGATTTGTATCCTTCTATCCCCACCCCATACTAGAGAAGGCCACCATCTGACACAGATTACATAAATGTGTGTGTGCCTGTGTATATGTATATACATATATATTTACATGTATACATATACACATATGTATACACACACATATATGTAAAAACATATATACAAAAGCATACAGTGCATACTTCTATTTATCAGTTGTTTCTCTGGAGGTAGATAGCATCTTCCTCACAGGTTCTTTGTAGTTGACTTGAGTATTTATAATACTCAAAATAACTTAGTCATTCACAGTGGTTCTTCAGACAGTATTGCTGTTACTATATACAATGTTTTCTTGGTTCTGCTCATTTCACTCTTCATTATTTCATGCAAGTCTTTTGATGTTTTTCTCAAATCAATCAGCTCATCATTTCCTTTAGCACCATAGCATTCCATCACAATTGTTGTGTTTTAAAAAAATATTTTATATTTATATATTTATTATATTTATATTTCATTATATCTTGTTTTTCTGATAGAATACAAGCTCCTCGAGGGCAGGGACTTTCTTTTTCATCTTCCTATCCCTAATGCTTGGCACATCCTGTGACCATAATAAAAACTTGTTGATCAATTTGTAGCTTGCTGTGGTTTGTTGTGTTCTGGGTTCCACCGTCTAGGGATCAGAATTTTAGGTCATTTCATTCATTTTGCAGCCAAGTCCATAGAGGGAAGGAAAATTCTCTAGTGGCAGTTTTAGCCTTAAAGCACAGAAACAACTGAGACGGTGGAGGGAGAACTGGCACCTATCTTTTATTTCCCTCCCCCCCCCCCCCCCCCCCCGTCCTCCCATACTCTGTTGAGAACATCCAGGGTTCTGGTTTCCCTGTCCTTGTAGAAGAGTTCAGGAATGTCAGCCAGGCAGCCAGGAAGAGAACTGTCACATCTCCATCTAGGTCATCTGAGCCTTTAGCTACTCTTGCCTGATCCCTCTGTTTCCCAGAATGCTGTGCTGTAAGCAAGCAGTCTGTCAGCTTTACACCTGCTGGCTCATATCACTCTTTTCTGTTAAAGGGACTTTTAAAATCCAAATGAAATGTGTTACTGGGGACAAAAATGCACATCTGTGCTGAAATCAGAGCAGCCAATTAAAAAAAAATGTTAAAGTACTGAAAGGGAAGAATTGTCTTTAAAAGTCATTTGTCACAGTTCCTTTCCCTCCCTCCCCCTTCAGGATCCTTTATGGTTCCCAGAGGTTTAGGAGAAGTCTGACCTGAGAGACTTAAGGTATTTGAATCTTTCTTCCCTTCTACTGGAGTCATTTGAAAACAGCCCTCAGAGGAAACAAACTAACAAGCAAGTACTTTTTTTTCTTTCTTAAAAACAAAAAACACCATATTTTATTGATGCTTTTTGTTATTACATCATTCCAGATAGAGCACCCCCTTGTAACAAAGAAAAAACAATTAATCAAAAACATCTGATACAGTGATAGAATATGACAATGTATTTGGTCATAATAGTTCCTGTCTCTCTTCCCTGGGGAGTGGAGGTGGGAGTGGGGGGGGGGTAGGGGAGAATATGCTTCCTTATATGTTCTCTAAGACTGTCCCTGGGCTTTTAGTTATTCAGAATTTTAGTTTCCTTTTAGTGGTCTTTTCATTTATATCTTTGTGTATATTGTTTTATCATTCTGCTTTATTTCAGTCTGCACCAGTTCACACAAACTTCTTAATTATATGATCTTTGTTTCTTACTGCACAATAATATTCCATTACATTCCTCTAACATAGAGGTGTTATTTTTTTTAAAGTCCATTTCCAATCAATGAGCATCCATTATGTTTCCAGTTCTTTGCTATTGCAGTGGCTGCCATCTCATGGAGGATGGCTGTGGATCCTTGCTAACGGGAATGTATGACCAAAAGATCCTTGTTGAGCTTTGCCTGTTCTCATGACTAGAGTTTGTTTTGAAGATGATTTGTGACTAAGTCAGGACTGTGGGCCATAAGGAGGGAGCTGAGACACGTTTTGGCTTCCTTTGAGGTAGCCACGTTTTGGGGGCACAGCCAATACCAGTTCTTCTTTGGACTTTCATGAGGGAAGAGAAGGGTTTTTATTTCCCTTTCCCTGGGCAGCAGTGGTGACTGCATTGCACATGGAAATAAAAACAAGGGCTTGCCTAGATGAAAGGGAGACTGGCCCTTGTTTTATATTTCGTCCCAAGAAATGGATATTTCCAGTCCTGTCAGTAACCCTGTGAGTTGAAGAAGCTGGGATCTGGTCACTCAGCAGGAGATGATTTTGATAATAGCTCCTCTGAAGAGAAGATGAATACAACCTAGTGAATGCTAAGGCTGAAAGGAGTAAGAAAGCCCAAGCCATACTCTGGCTTGTCAGACTTGTGAGTTCCTCAGACAGGAGAGATCCAAGGAGAAACTTTGTGGGAGGTAGGAAGTGAGAGGATGTCCAAAGAGAAGATGGCAGAATTTAGACCCTGTCCCTGCATCAGACAGAGAGGAAAAGCAAAACCATAATGGTTTGGGAAGGCAGGGACTGTGGCCACTGCTGTCTTAGCCTCTATGCCTCTGCAGCTTTAAAGAGAAGAAGATGCAAAGACTCCAGCTAATATCAAGATAATGTAACCAGGGGTTGACAGACGGACCTGATGCAGAATACTGAACTCTGAGTGCTAGGGAAACAGAATCCAGGGAATCCCGTTCTTCCAGCCTCTGCCTTTCCCCACACTCTCTTATTCTCTCTAGAGAGAGATGAGTTTAATATACCAACACTTATTCTTTAAGAGTTTGTTTGCTTTCTGATTTTCCATTTATCTTTAATGAAACCATTTCCTTTTTAAAAATTTATTTATTCCCCAATTGATAAATGGTCAAAGAATATGAACAGGCAGTTCTCAGATGAAGAAATTAAAGCCATCTATAGTCATATGAAAAAAATGCTCTAAATCATTATTGATTAGAGAAATGCAAATCAAAACAACTCTGAGGTACCATATCACACTTATCAGATTGGCCAACATGACAAAACAGGAAAATGATAAATGTTGGAGAAGATGTGGGAAAATTGGAACATTAATGCATTGTTGGTGGAATTGTGAAATGATCCAACCATTTTGGAGAGCAATTTGGAACTATGCCCAAAGGGCTATAAAAATGTGCATACCCTTTGACCCAGCAATGGCACTTCTAAGGCTGTATCCCAAAGAGATCATACAAATGTGAGAAGGACCCACATGTACAAAGATATTTATAGCAGTTCTTTTTGTGGTGGCAAAGAATTGGAAACTGAGAGGATGCCCATCAATTGAGGCATGACTGAACAAGTTGTGGGATATGAATATAATGGAATACTATTGTGCTATAAGAAATGATGAGCAGGAGGACTTCAGAAAAACCTGGAAGGTATGGACTGATGATGAGTGAAGTGAGCAGAACCAGGAGAACATTGTACATAGTAATAGCCACGTTGTGCAATGACTAACGTTGATAGACTTAGCTCTTCTCCACAATGCAAGGATCTAAGACATCTCCAAAGGTCTCATGAAGGAAAATGCTATATACATCCAAAGAAAGAACTATGGAGTTTGAATGCAGGTGGAAGCATACTATTTGCTATTTTTTTCCTTCTCTTTTGTTCTGTTTCCTTTTTCTGGTGGTTCCTCCTATTGGTTCTAATTCTTCCTTACAATATGACTAATGTGAAAGTATGTTTAATAAGAATATATATGTATAGCCTATATCAGATTGTGCGCTGTCTTGGGGAGGGAGGGGGAGAAAAATGTAAAACTCAAAAGCTTATGGAAGTGATTGTTGATAAATCAAAATAAATTAATAAAAAAAAATAAAATAAGAATTCTCCTTTCCAACTGGTCAACAAGATGAAATAAAGAAGAGATACTTCTATTAATCAAAGTAATCCTGATTATTGTGTGAATCCTTACAGGGCAGGCAATGACTTTAACTAGATAGAGGTGTTTCTCAGTTCTAAATCTGGTTAACACCCTTAATCTATTTTCTCTGACTTTAGCTTTCATTCTTAAGCTTTTATACACTTTCCTGAGAGAAAATTGTCTGGCTTTAAACTAGAATAATTTGAAGATTAAAGAAAATAAATTTCCAAAATTTGGGGTGGGAGAGGGAAGGCTTTAGTTGGCTTCTATAAATTGAAATTGTAACAAAATAGCATAGTCAGGGAAAACAGATATACAATTAGCCATGTCCAAAAAGGTATGTCCCAATCCACAACTCCAGTATATCGCTTTTCTGTCAAGAGGTGAGAAACATGCTTCATTCTCATTTCTTCAGGGTTATGGTTGGACATTGCACTGTTTAGAGTTCTTAACTCTTTTGAAGTTGTTTTTCTTTACTATGTTGTAGTCTTTGTATAAATTTTTCTTTACATTCTGCTCCCTTCATTCCACATTAATTCATATAAGTCCCCATAGCTTTTTCTGAACTTATCTCTTTCATCATTTCTTTTTTTTTTTACTGAAAATTTTCAACTATGACAAAGACATCATACTTATGATCTTGGTCTTTCCTTCTTGTCTTTGTACAAGGCCAGAAGAGAAACATTTGCAACTTTTACAACCTTGAATTGGACCCCAGGAACATCACCAACAGCATGACCTTTTCGACCAAATCCAGCAACCAAAACTTCATCATTTTCCTCAATAAAGTTCAAGCAGTCATCATTGGGAACAAAGGCAGTAATTTTTTTGCCATTTTTAATTAGCTGGACTCTCACACACTTCCTGATGGAAAAATTGGGCTGCTTGGCTTCCACACCAACTTTTCCCAAGACAATCCCTTTTGCATGAGATGCTCCTCCAAATGGAGGCAGTGCCCAAATGAGCTTTCTTATATTGTTTGTCATGACACTTTTGGTCTCTCCTATGGCTTCAGAGCTTTCTAGCAGCATGAAGACCACGGCACTTACCCATGCTGCCGCCGTCCGGGTCAAGAGGAAAGAGAGAAGGAAGGAAGTGCGTGCCCACAATCCCATCATTTCTTATGGTATAATAATACTCCATTATGTTCATATAACAATGTGTTCAGGTATTTCACAACTGATGAACATCCATTTCATTTCTAGATTTTTGCTGCAACAATAAGTGCTGCTTTGAATATTTTTGTACATATCTTCCACTTTCTTTGATCTCTCTGAGGTATAAGCCTAGTAGTAGTATTTCTGGGTCAAAGGCTACGCAAAATTTAGTGACTATTGGGGTATGGTTCCAAGTTGCTTTCCAGAACGGCTGCACCACTTCTCAGTGCCAACAAAAATACACAAGTATGCCTGTTTTTCCATAACCCTTTCAACAATTGCCATTTTCCCTTTTTGTCATCTGTTCTGATGGGCACAAGAAAGAACCATCATTTATGATTCTGAACATTTTTCCATATGGTGGTTGATGGTTTGCCTTTCTTCTTTGCCTATTCATATTCTTTGAAAATTGCCAGTTCATAGTTGTGTGACCCTGGGCAAGTCACTTAACCCCATTGCCCAGCCAAAAAAACCCCAAAAAACTAAAAAACCAAAAACCAAGAACAACAACAACAACAACAACAGCAACAAAAGAAAACTGTCAGTTCATAACTACTGAGAAAGGCTCCTATTCCCATATATTTGCATCAATTCCACGTATATCTGGGATAGCAGACCTTGATCAGATAAACAGTGCAAAAATCTGTTCAGTTAGATGTTTATTTTCTGATTTTAGCTGTATTGATCTTTGTGAAAACTTTCTCAATCTTATGTATTCAAAATTGCTCATGTTATCTCTAGTGATCCTTTCTATCCCTTGTTTGATCAGGTATTCTTCCTCTATCTGTAGTTGTAAAAGGCATTTCCTCCCATTTTCTTCTAATTTGCTTATGATGTGATCTTATATACCTACAAAAGAAACAAGAAAAGGAAGAAGGGGAGGGAAAGAATTAAAAAAAAAACAACAACAGCAACTCACAATCGGGCATCTCCTATATGCCAGACGCTCTGTTAAGCATTTTTTCCCACGATGACCCTATGAGGTGGGTGCTAATATTACTCCCATTTTGCAGCTAAGGAAACTGAAGAAGACAGAAGTTAAGTGACTTGCCCAGGATCACACAACTAGTGTCTGAGGCAAGATATGAACTCAGGTCTTCCTGACTCTAGGTCCTTATCTATTGTTCCACCTAGCTGCTTGTAGGTTATATAGCAGTTTGGAACTTATTGTAGTGTATGATATGAGATATTGGTCTAAAAATAATTTCTAGCAGACTTTTTCAATTTTCCCCACAATTATTGTTGATAATTAGTTCTTATCCCTGTAATTGGAGTCCTTATAATTAGCAAACACTATGCTATTGTGTCTTTACTTCAGGGTATTTTATTTTTAATCTTCCTTACTGAGTAATTTTTCTATTTTTTAACTAGTACCAAAGAATTTTAAAGATTATTGCTTTGTGGTATAGCATGAAATATGGTACTGCTAGGCCCCCTTCTTTTCCACTTTTCTTTATTATTTCCTTTGAGATTCTTAATCTTTTTTTCCTTCAGATAAATCCTGTTATTTTTTCTAGCTAAAAAAAAACCACACAACACGTTAATAAACTGTTATAGCATGAATAAGTAAATTTATTTTGAACAATATTGTCATTTTGTTTCATTGGCAAGGCCCAACCATGAGCAATTAATACCTCTTTAATTATTTTGGTCTGTTTTTATTTCTGTGTTTTATGGTTGTACACATAAAATTCTCTTATTCTGACTCCCAAATAATTTATAAATTCTGTAATTGTTTTGAATGCAATTTATATTTTGAATTCATCTTGCTGGGTTTTGTTGTAATATACAGATAAGTTAATGATATATGTGAGTTTATTTGTATTTTACTACTTTGCTGAAGTTATTATTTAATCAGTTCTTCATTTATTTCTAGAGATTTTTTTAAGTAGATCATGCTATTATCTGCAAAGAACAATAATTCTGTTTCCTCTTTGCTTATATTCATTTTCTCAATTTCTTTTCTTGTCTTATTGGGATAGCTAACATTTCTAGAATTACATCAAATAATGGTGATAAGAATGAATAGCTTTGTTTTATCCTTTATCTTACTGGAAAGCACTTTAATCTTTCTCTCCCTACATAATGCTGGTTCTTAGTTTTGTTGTTGTTGTTTGATCATTTTTTAGTCATGTCCAACTTTTTATGACCCCATTTGGGTTTTTTTTAGCAAAGATATTGGAATGGTTTGCCTTCTTCTTATTTTACAGATGAGGAAACTGGGGCAAACAGGGGTAAGTGACTTGCCCAGGGTCACACAGCTAGTAAGTGTCTAAGGCCAGATTTGAACTCAAGAAGATGAGTTTTCTTAACTTCAGGTCCAGCACTCTACCCACTGCACTACCTGGCTGCTATTTGCCATATTAAAGAAAGGTTTATTTATTCCTATTCTTTTAAATTTTTTAAAATAAAAATCATTGCCATATTTTGTTAAAAGCTTTCTCTTCATTTGTTGACAAAATCAAGTAATTTTATTAATTTTCCTAGTATTAAACCAACCCTGGATTTCTTGAATAACTAAAACCTGGTTAGAGTGCTTGATCTTTTAAACATATTGCTGTACTCTATTAATATTTCATTAAATGTTTTTCCATCAATAATTTTCAGGCATATTAGTTTATAGATTTCTTCTACTTTATCTCTATCTAATTTATATACCATTGCAATTAATTATATTTGAATGTTTGACAAAATTCACATGTACAATCATGTTTTCATGGATCTTTTTTCTTTGGGAGCTCATTTATGACTTATTCTGTTTCTTTTTCTGCAATTAGGTTAAGTTCTCTATTTCTTATCTTGTAAATTGGGTATGTTGAGGATTAAAATTTTAGTCTTCATTCAAGATTAAATCCTTTCTTAAAAGGCATTACTAATGATAATTTTCATTATGATCAGCAAAGGATGTGTTTAATATATCTGTTTTTCTGCGATTGTTTAAGACTAATGCCCTGGCATATAATCAATTTTTGCAAATGTGCTACTCACATCTTAGCAATATATATATTTCATTTTGTTCCCATTCAGTAATTGCTAGAGATCTAGAATATTTAGCAGTTCTAAAGTCCTAAAGTTTGGTCCTTAACTTCTTGTTTAGTTCTTGTTACATTTGTATAGCTCTGAAAGGAGTACATTAAGGTCCTCAACCATTATAATTTGTTGTTTCTTTCTCCCTATCATTCAATATATTTTCCTTTAGTTATTTAGATGCTATGCCACTCAGTGTACAAATGTATTAAATATTTGTACTATTTTATTTTTCTATGGTAGCTTTATGTAATGTAGTTTTTTTATTTATCTTTTTAAGCACCTTTATTTTTACTCTGGGGCAGCTAGATGGCACAGTGGATAGACTGCTGGGCCTGGATTTAGGAAGACTCATCTTCCTACGTTCAAATCCAGCCTCAGATGCTTACTCTCAATGTGACCCTGGGCAAGTCACTTAACCCTGTTTGCCTCAATTTCCTCATCTATAAAATGAGCTGGAGAAGAAAATGGCAAACCACTCCAGTATCTTTGCCAAGAAAATGGGGTCACAAAGAATCAGACACAACTAGATGACTGAACAACAATTTTTACTTTTGCCTTGTTTAAGCTCATGATTGTTTCTCTTGCTATGTTGAATTTACCTGAAGCATAATATATTTTGCTCCAAGTTCTCATTTTGTTTCTGTGTGAATCTTTAAATTTCAGGTGTGTTTTTGATAAATAACTTCTTGGATTCTGATTTCCAATCTTTTCTACTATTCTTTTCCATTTTATGAGTGAGTTAATCCCATTTATGTTCACAGTTATGATGGTTAATTGTGTATTTCCCTCTGTCATATCCTCTTATACTTTTCCCTCTCTTTTCTCATTTCCCCTCTGTAGATAGAAGAAAAAAGTGGTGAAGCTGAGGGAATATGATCATCACTAGTGATCTGCAATTGAAACAATCTGTTTCCACTCAACTACCCTTTCACTCTTTCTCTTGCTCAGATCCAGACCCAGATCTGTGGTTCATAAAATTTTTATTTTTACTTTTCATTCCCTTATTTCAACCTGGAGTTGAAGTTTGTTTTTTTACTTTTTGCCCATTCTTATGTCTTAAACCTCTCCCTTTCTGTTCCCTATCCCTGCCTATTAACTGTTGAATTAAACATAGTATCATGTCAAATTATTTGTGTTCATGTGTTTAACCCTTCTTTGTTCAGATTAGATAAGAGTGAGCTTCATGTAATATCATTTTCTCCACTCCTTTCTCCATGTTTGTGTCCTCTTTTTCTCATCGACCTCAATTATGAGACATAGTAAGTTCTGCCTCCTTTTTCCTCATATTTTCCATAGGTTGTTCCTTCCATCCCTCCTTTTCTTTCTTTGCTTAAAATCATCAAAACAAAATCATCTTATTCTGTATGACTTATTTAATTTCTTCTATGATTCTTGAAGACATTATGAGTCTGAACAGTTGTCTTTTCTTCCCCTCTTAGAATGTAAAGATTTGATTACTGTTTATCTCCTAATTACTCAAATATATTTACCTATCTAGGTTTCTCCTGATTAATGGGTTTGCATTTCATAGTTTCTATTCAGCTCTGGGCTTTCATTAGGGATGATTGAAAGTCTTCCATTCCTTTAATAGTCCAATGCTTTTCCTGTAGGATTATATTCAGTCTTACAGGACAAATTATTCTTCATTATAAACCTCAATCTTTTGCCTTTTATAATATTGCATTACAATACAGTGGTTGTTGCCCAGAATGATTCTGGGCATGGTTCCTTGGTACTTGAATTCAATCTTTCTGGCTGTTTGTAGTATTTTTTCTTTGACCTTGAAATTCTATATTTTGGCTATGACATTCTTAAAATTTTTCACTCTGGCTTTTTTTTTTCCAAGAAGTGATAGGTGAGTTTTTTCTGTTTTTACTTTGCCCTCTGGTTTTAATAAAGTGGGAAATTTTCATTTGTTATTTCTTGGAATATAGTATCAAAACTTTTTTTTTTAAATCACAGGTTCAAGAAATCTGATAATTCTGAAAGTCTTTTTGAATTTTTTTTTTAACAGGGTCAGTTGTTTTGGATAGCAGATACCTTACATTTTCTTCTTCTTTTTTCTCTCTCAATATGTTGATTTTGTTTGAGTTCTGTTTAGTCTGTTCTAATTTATAAGAAGTTTACTACTTGGGTAAGCTTTTTCATCTTCTATTCTAGGTTACTTCTTCTTTTTCTTCCAGAACTCTTATTTCATTTTTTGCTTTTGCTTCATTTCTCCTAGGTACTCTTACAGTCCTTTTGCCCAAGCTATTTTTTTTCCCTGAGGCTCTACCTTTACTTGTGGAGTTATTCTCTTCTCAGTTTTCCTCTGGAATGTTTTTGATCCATATTTTTTTTTTGAAGTATTCATTATCTTCTCCTCTTTGCTCATATCTCTAGCTTCAGTTTTTTTATTTTGGACTTTTTTAGACCAGAGTCTGTCCTGTCCCACACTCTTTGATGTGGTAGTCAACTCTGGTTTCCTCCTGATCGCAATTTCCTGGGCTCCTGCTGTTTTACCTCCCATGTATCTGGGCTCACAGTGCATGTCGGCTTCAGTGTAAAAGGCCAGAGCTCAGAGACTGGCTATCCCCAATCAGGGTACTGTTATGGTCTTCCATCTCCCATGGGCCTTCCTTGTTTGGAGTATTACTGCAGTCTTTCTGCCTGTTTATCTGCACTTGTGGTGGATTTCCTAGTGGAATCCCTTCCAGCACTGTGAATTTTGGATGCATTTTTGTGCAGTCCTGGTCTAAGAAAAGGAGCTAACCTTTCTCTTTGGGATTTCTTCCATTTTTCAAAATGGTGCTACTTTTAGATCATTGTTGAAGTATATGGGGAAGATTTTGATTCTCTCATGCCTCATCTTACCTGGAATTCTCTTCTCTGGAGTTTTCTAAATAAAACATTATGTCACCAGCCTTCTCTTTACCAATGTTTACACTTTTCTTTCCTTCTCTTGAATATAGCTAGCATTTGTAGAACTAAATGAAATAGTAGTGGGGAGAGAGCATACTTGCTTTATCACTATATTTACTGGGAATGCTTCCAGTGTTTCTCTATTGCAAATAATACTAGCTCGTTTAAAAAGAAAAGTTGTCTTTTGAAGAGAACAGGGGTCATATTACAACATTTAAATAAATGGATGGTTGGGTGTTTTTCTGATTTATTATTACTGTAAATAAAGTACAAATCACAGGTTTTGCCTTAAAACAGTTCCAAATGGTGTACAGTAGCAGAGGATTCCTTAGTATTAAAATTTTTCATCCCCTAGTACCTTAAACCCAGGGTCCTAAAGTACTTTATAAATCACAGTTTCCCATGGCTTCCTATTGCCTATGTATAAAGCCAAATTGTTTCACCTGGTATTTAAAGACTTTTATAAACTGGCACCTCCAACTTTTCAGTCTTATTTCATACTGATTTTATTCTGCCAAAGTGGATAGCCATCATATATTGTATATATCCAGTGCTTTTTCTACCTTTTTGTCTTTGGTCACATCATTCCTTATTGCTGTAACACCTTCCTTCTCCACCCTGTTCTACTTTTGAAATCATACCCATGCTTCAAGGCTCAACTTGGATGCTGCCTTCTCTATGAAATCTTCTCTGATATCTCAGTAGGAAATGGTTCTTTCTTTTTTCAACCTCTCATCATTGCTAGAATTTATATAGCCCTTTTATAGCCCTTTAAGGTTTGCAAGGTGCTTTACAGACATTATTTTATTCTCACAACAACTTTGGAACATAAATTTTATTTATTTATATCAATAACAAATAGTATTATTTATTATGATCCCCTTTTAACAGTTGAAAAAACTATGGCAGGCAGAGGTTAAGTGACTTGCCCAAGGTCAGCAGCCATTAAGTGTCTGAAGTCAAATTTGAATTCAGGTTCTCCTGACTCCAGAGCCACAATACTATTCTACTTATACCTAGATGACTATTATATTAATTTTTATATTATTTGTCCCTTTCTTATGCTTTTATTTCATTCTATTCTGCACAATAATTACCATATATTATAAATATAAGCATATGTGCTTATATATTATCATGTCATATATCACATATAATATATATTATCATATAGTACTGTGTTCAGATAGCATATCCCCCTCCCTAGATGCTCTTTCATGAGGGCAGGAGTTTTATAATCTTTGTATGTCCCCAAGCACCTAGCACATACACACAAATCAAGCACTTAATAAATCTTTCTCTGTTTTATGATTAATTTTTTCTCTATTTTCTCTTTCTTTTTAAATTAATGCTTGACAGTTACTTGGGAGTAATCCCAAAACCAAAACACTTTATTGTAATCCTGAATTGGTCTTTCCATAGATTTGTTACAGTTGTCCTGGAAGTCCTCTAGGATAAAAGGCACTACATGACACTAATAATGCCCTGTGTTTTTCATCTTTTAAGCATATTACAAAGGTTAAATAAGTAATAGTCTCAGCCCCTGGGAGATGTGATTTGTAAAGTACTTTGGGGTCCTTTGGTTAAGGCACTAGAGAATGAGGTGTTAATACTAAGGAATCCTCTGCTCCCTGATCCCCACCCTTACTCCCCACCCCCACCCCCCGATCTGGTACTACAGAAACAACCCTTGGGAAGATCAGGACTGTTCGGAGAGTATATGCTTGTCCCCTTCTCCCACCTTCCCTCTCTAATGAAGTTTCTGATTTAATGGCTGCTATGGTTTGTCACTGTGGTTGTCCCCAGTGATTTACTTAGGAAAATTCTGAGAATTCGTTGAGTGTGGGGAAAGTCATTAGGACGTCTGGAAACGGCGGGGGGGAAGAATACTTTCAGACCTTCGTAAATTACAGATCAAGCGAAGTGCTGCACTTTTCATGGAAAGTGTCATTCTGAATTGTACCGGAATTTAGACAATTGGCCAGGTAATGGGGTTCACAGGGAGGACTCCATGGCTTCCTGGTGGTCGCGCGGGGTGGGGGTGTGGAACTGCAGTAAGAAGGGAATGGTCTTTCCACCTTCTTCACCTCCATCCCTGCAGAGCATTCTGTCCGACTGATATGCCTACCAATTTTCTTAAGTTGCTGGAACCACCCCCCTTTCCATGGAAACCCTGTCCCAATATAGCGTCTATCATTCCCTTCCCCCTTCTCTTTTTATCGACTTTTCTTTACCAGAGTAAAGCCTCTCCATCCTTGCCTCCTCTTCTCACCATCTACCTCTTCGTCTGCTCTCACGCTGTCTCCTGGTTGCCCTTTTCCTATCTCCGCCCCACTTAAATTATACACCCTCTTGGCTCGGTACCTGAGCTGAGCATCTCTGTCCCTCCTCCCACCTGCTCAGTCCTCCTCCTCCTCCTCTTCCCCCTTTTCCTCCTCCCATCTTCCTCCTCCTTGCCCTCCTCCCGGTCCTCCTCCTCCTCATTCGCACGTGTGTCCTGGAGGACTTCCCGGGCCTCCCACCCCCGCCCCAGCCTCGGGGTGGGAAGGGGGGGGAAGGACCACGACTCCCTGCCTGGTGGCACGCGCCGCCGGCTCCCCTGCTGCATCCGCCCTCCCATTGGCTGCCGGGGTCGGGGCGCTCCCTCCCCGGCTCCCCATTGGCTGGAGCCGCCGCGGTCCTCTCCGCGCAAGCAGTCGCTGACATCACGCCGAACCTGGCCGTGGCGGCGGCGGCGGCGGTGGCGCCGGCGCCCCCTTCCTTCCCGCAGCCCCTCGGGCTCGGCTGAGGCCCCTCCGCGGTGCCGGGCGGAGGATGGTGCGGGGCGCCCTGGGGGCTGCCAGCCGCCACAGCCGTAGCTCCCCGGCACAGCCCGCAGCCTCGGGCAGCCGCCCCTGCTGCGCCGGGCTCCGTCTGAGGGGCCGAGGCTGAGCTTGGGCAGGCACCGCGGGCGCCTGGGGTAGAGGGGACCGGGGCCGGGGCCCCGAGCGGAGACGCCCGCGGCTATGGGGGCCCTGACCAGCAGGCAGCACGCGGGCGTGGAGGAGGTGGACATCCCGTCCAATTCCGTGTACCGCTACCCGCCCAAGTCTGGTGAGAGCTGAGGGGAGCCGGGGGCCGGGCGGGGGCCGGGGCGGAGCTGGGCGTGACCTCTGCAGGCAGCTGGGGGCAAGGAAGGGGCGCGGGGACGGAGTTCTAGGGCCGGGGTCCTGGGTGGGGGAGGGAACAAGGGCCTGGGATTTGGGGATGCTGGACCACCCTGCTGTCCGGCTCTTCCCAAGATGGGGTAAAGACACGGGGAGGGGGCAGAGCCCTTCCAGCGGGGTTCAGGATAGTAAGTCCCCCAGAAAAGAGGGGGGGTCCTGATCAGGGTCGTCTTCTGCCTGTCACTGTCACTGAATGATGATGATTTATAGAAAACTGGAGCCGGGTCGGTGCAGTTGGTTTTAGTGAAGGAAGAATCAGCTGCATCGAGGTTGTTACCCAGTATTGAATGGGATGATTAGCATTTGCCTTCCAATCCCCTATCTCCCCCTACCTCAGGCCCCTCATCATGCCCTCCTTTCCTTCTTTCTTTTGTTGGGTTTAAGGCAGTGCATTCCTTAGTACAGACAGCGGCTACCCAGTGCCATGCAAGTCAGTGTCTACATACAGGCTCCTCAGCGATTACTGAAGTGGCACAGGTTTGAGCTAGTTTTATTCTGAAAAATCTCCCTACCTGCTGAAGGAGAGAGATAGGACACAATTTGCATGCCAAAGCATTTTCAAGAGAAGGTTTGTTAGGAGAAGCAAGCAGAAATCTTGGTTCCTGAAAATATTTGCCTTATCCATGGACATCAAAGCCACTATGAGTGACTTTACTCAGTGTGGTCACCTTTGTAGTAAGGAGGAGGGAGTGGCCTGTAGGCATGCAAATTGTACAAATATAAGTACTGTATTTGTTCCACGAGGCAGTTAATCAACTGACCTTATTTTAAGTGCAAGAGGTAGAGGCTTGAGAGGATCATAGGGTTCCCTGAAGGAATGGCCATTGGGCAAGACCAGTACTTTACTAGCTCAGGGCTCCCATAATCTTCAAGGGCCAAGATTTCTACCACTTTCTTTTGGCTCAGGACTAGCTAGGACTCTTAGTGTTAGTCATAATCCAAGATGTTCCCTTTTTCGGTTGAACAGAGACCTATTGAATTAAAGACATGGAAAAGCCAGTTTCTCAGCAATATGTCCAGTTTCTGCCTGGTGAGGGCAGGGACCAGACAATGAACCTTCATCCCTGTGGAGTGTTTTGGCAAAACTGTAATCCTCTCTGCCTTTGTGCCAGAGAATCCTTGCAGAGATGAATATTGTTAGCAGAGAGCCGTTTTAGTCAAGGTGGAACTGTAGGTCAATGACACGCTAACAGACTTTTGTCTAATTACTTCTTTTAAAAAGAAGTATGGCTTTTAGAAGATTTAAAGGCACATATTTTTTTCCTTTAGATAGAACAGCTGGATTTAGTATGTTGAAACACCTGTGAATTTTTTCAATTCACTTCTATTGCTAGAAATGATTTGCTGAACTTTAAGTGTTGATGCCTCAGGGGAATAATCACTCACTGAGTTATATATGAGAGAATTGGATGATATATCTATACCTGTATAAGGCCTTGAAAGCAGAACATACATGTAAACTACTGTTGTTTTCGTTATTTGGGAGTTAAAGTAATTTCTGAGTACACGTCTTGAACAATATAAATATAAATATTAATGTTGGGGTGGTAATATGAAAAAGGATATTTTACCTGCTATGGACCACATTGACTCAGGACAGTTAAGAGATTCATTCAGGAGTGGAATAAAAAGAATCACTCATAGGCATTCTAACATTTAGCAATAGGAAGTTTATTTAGTCATAGAGTGGAAAAGATAGTCAGCAAGGATATAGCATCATTTCATTTTGGCACAGTGTCCCTATCTCTGTGTTAGCTATGCAGATGCACTAGTTAGAAGTGTGTGGCAAGCCTGAGGAAAAAGCTTGTGACTTCTCTTCTGGCTTTTGTACTTAGCCCATTAGGGAACTATGTCAGTGGCTAGAGCCTTAGTCCAATTAAGTACTGAAGACAGTTTCATTACCTTTTAGGGAAAAACTAACTTAGCCTATATGATGGAGATTTTAGATTTTTACTCCTACCATATCTCACTCCTTGGTGGAAAGATCCTAAAAGTATTCCAGGAGACCTTTCAAAACTTAAATGATAGGACTTTTATTGAAAACTCTGACTTCAAGGATGCAAAGCCTAGGAGAGGAAAAGAAATGAAGATGAGGAATGGAAAAACAAAAGATAGTAGAAAGATTACCAGCAGTGTAATGGCCCCTTGAAAGAGTGACATAGTATGAGGGCGTGAAGACCAGAAATCCCAGGTTTCACCTCCCCTCTTTAGGACAGAGTTCTGGATCTGGTACACATCATAGGTAATACTAAATCTTAACAACTCACAGTAGGACTCATGATGCGACAATGGAAAGAGAAGCACCAAGAATATCAAGAGCATAGCTTAGATGATATTTTTGGCACAGTCACCAGTCCATATCATGGATCAGGATTATTTGTATTAAGGTAGCTAAGGGGCCATTACACTCTTGCAGTTAGCCTATTGCAGTATCAGAGTCAATACCAAAACTCACTGTTGTTCTGGGCCAGGCCCAAAGGAGGCTAGTGGAATGATTTAGTCTCATGGTTAGAATATAGTGATAGACTTGTGAACCACATAATGCAATAAAAGTGACTTTACTAATAACAAAAAATGTAATTCCTAAGTTTAGAAAGATGGTAATTTAGAGAAAATGGCTATTCCTCCTCTCTCCTCCCCCACCATATACACCATGCATTTACATTCTCCATGGAAATGGCCACACTAGGTAAGAAAGATATTCTTGCAGTATAGTGGGTATTCAGCTAAAACTTCTTATGCCAAGTACCCCATTGGCTGAGTCTTTTATACCTCAGGTGGCAAGTAAGCCAGATGACCTCCCTGCCCCCTTAAAGTATCATTCCTGTCTGCATGAACCGGTGCTATTCCTACAACCCTTATCTTTACCACCTCTCTCTCTCTCTCTCTCTCTCTCTCTCTCTCTCTCTCTCTCTCTCTCTCTCTCTCTCCCTCCCTCCCTCCCCATATCTCCCAGTCCGCTGGCCAGGACCTCTACCTCCCTGGGAATTCAGAGGGGGATGTTACCAAATTTTTGTTCTTTTAGACTAGGAGCCAGTAAATTATGGTCCGTGGGTCAGATGTGGCCCACAGGCTGCAATTTGTTGACCCTTACTTTAAAAATCTCTGCTATCTTTCCTCTTTGTTGCCAGAAAGAAATGCACCTCACAAAATTTTTACCCCTTGGTCTTCACAGCCCTTCCTGAGAAGGAATTGTTCATTCACTAGTGGGTACTATAATGGAAGGGCCTTATTAATTTCAGATTACAGTAAACAAAGGGGGTTCAGTGGGCCTGCCTGCTCTGGGGACCTCTCTGTTGCCCACTGTACTTTGGCCAAACACTGCCTATCTGTTTATTCTCGGGCCTGAGAGCTCTGTAGGGCTGCTACCTCTATGTGTTAGATTTTGAGTACTGTCCCTCCTGTACCAGGACTTGAATGCTACTGTGGGAACTGCCTCTGTCCTCCTGGGCAAGGGCCTAGAAATACCCAGTGCCAGGGTTTGCATGCTGCAATGGACACCATTTCTCCTCTGCTGGGCCAAGTGTTGCACCTTTATACTGGGGCTGCACTGCCAGCTCTCAGTGCCATAGACTGAGTGTTACTGCTCCTGGATGGTCTACCACATAGGTGAGATTAGGAATAGCTACATAGGATAACTCAGGCTACTACAAGGAATTGTAGCCAATCAGACCAGGGCTTGTGCTCCTTTCTCTGTTAGTGGTTTTCCTTTCTGGCAGCAGAATAAATGAATGAATGAATGAATGAGCATTTTTTTTCATTAGTTAGCTCTTACTAAAGGCTACAGGAGTTGTTGATGTCTTAACTAATAACAAGGCTAGGAATTTCCATCTCAGGATTGCTCACCTGTGCTTAGAGAGATACAAATCAAATAATACAGTCAGAAACTCCTCTAGGCCAGCACATATCCTCTGGCTGCTATATGCAAGCAGTTGTCATTTTTGCAAGAGTGGGAAAAGGGTATCCAGGGCCTGTACTGGGGCTCACTGAGCAGGGGTCCCTTATCTATTCCTCACTTGACTCTCCAAAGAGAAAGGGAGTTACATTTCACATGAACTAGATGAAAGTTGTCTCTCCTTTTAAAGTGATGTAGCCACCTCCAATCCTCAGTTAACTAGCTTTGGTGCAGTTAGCACATTTGTCCCTATCCCCACTTTTGAAAAGGTCCTTGAGGTTCAGGGGAGGATTAAGCACTATTTTTTCAAGTGTCTCCCCCAGTGCCTTGTACCATAGAATTCCAACAAAGTGCATATGGCGCAATTCCCAGTGGCCTCCCAATTACTACGCAAAAAGTCCCAAACCACTCATTCAGCACAGTTCTTAAACAATCCCCAAACTCTAGTCTTTAGAGAGAGTCCAGGCTTACTACAGCATTTGGGTCTGGATATCACTATCACTCCCAAATTAAAAAAAAATAGACAAATTCAACTAACAACAGTTTATAACATGTATCATCTTCAGGGTATGGTTCTTAAAGATTCAGAGCTCATTCATGTTTGTCTCTAGTTGCTGAATGCCTACGGACAGTTTACACTCTAATTGTCCCAGGTCAGTGGGGTAGGCCTCATGGAATATGGCCAGCACATAGAAGCAATGCCTGAACCATGGAAGCCACAGGGTGCAGGGCTTTTGTGTAAGGGCCTCTAATCACCCATGGCTCCCCTTCCTTTGAGTCACACTTCTTCCACTGTTGCCAGATGCCTGACTCAGGCCAGTTTGGTGGTTCAGGTTCAGATTCAGAATGAAATAAGACACTCATAGACTACCTAGCAGTTAACAAAAGGAAGTGTATTTAGCCATAGTTTGGAAAGGATAGTCAAAAGATAGAGCATCGATTCATTTGGGCACAGCATCCCTGCCTCTGTGTTGGCCATGCTGGGTGCACTAGCCAAAACTGTGTGTCAGGCCACTGAGAAACGCCTGACTTCTGCTCTAGCTTTTTTACTTAAGCTACCAGGAAGTTATCTCTGTCAACACCTGAGGGTTTACTTAGTTCCATGGGCAATTATTAAACCTCAAGAACAGTTTCAGTACTTTTTAGGGGGAAGGTAGTTTAGCTTATATGGTGGGGAACTTATTGTATGTTACTTCTACAACACTTGTTGTTTGGTTCTGCCTGTAAACTCTCTTAGCCTTTTTGGGTTTACTTAATTGTAGGAGTCATTTGAAGGGAAGGCTGTATAATTAGACAAGTAGCTATAATTATGCACAGAAGTAGACTTATGAAGCTGAATTTCTTGTGTCAAGTAGGCAAAAGTCCTATGTACTCAGAAGAAAAAATGTGTGTATATATTCACATCTATTTTAGGCCTGGTAATTAAACCCATTGCTTATCTTTTGCTGATTAGCATGACTCCACTCTTTTGCCTCCAGCATGACTTTTGACCAGTCTTTACAAAATTTTAGAAAAGTTTCATCTTTAGTTGAACTTCATCACAGTCTATTGCCCGTAGTTGGCTGAAGCAGATTTTTGTTGAATGAAGGAAATGATATTAATGAATCATGCAGGGCTTGGGAAATGGTAAAATCTGTGGCTGAACTCAGGTAAAATGAGGAGGCATTTCGGTTTGTTGAGGAGTCTCAGCTGTAGTCCTCATGATGTCTTCTCATTCTATACCTGATAGTGGAATGGGTGAACTTTTCTTAAGTTGACTGGCATTTTGGGATTGCAAAAGGCAGAAAGGGGGCATAACATTGCAGGCTTGGGGGATAGTCAGTGCAAAGGCACCAGGGAGATGAGAGATGGAGTATCCTATGTGAAGAATAGCAAGAGGATTAGTGTGACTGGATCATAGAGAGAAGTAATGTATAAAAAGACTACAAAAGTAGAAAGGGGCCAATTTGTGAAGTTTTAAATGCCAGATAGAGGAGTTTATATTTGGTTCTGTAAGTAATGGGGAGCCATTGGAATAATTTTGGAGAGGAATGACGTGGTTAGATATGCACTTTAGGAAAATTACTTAGGTAGCTGTGTGGAGGATGGATTGGAGAGGGGAGAGGCCCAAGGCAACAAGATCAACACTGGAGGCCATTGCAGTTGCTTAGGTAACAAGTGAGGAGGGCCTGAACGGGGTGGTGGCTATGTGAATAAAGAGGAGACATGCAAGATAGGTAGAGGGAGAAACAACAAGATTTGGCAACTGATTGGACCTATAGAGTGAGTGAGTATGAAGGTTGACACTGAGGTTGCAAATATGCGTGACTAGAAGAATGTTGGTACCTTCAACAGTAACAGAGAGAGGTCGGTTCTATGGGAGGGGGTTTAAGTTTGATATGGCTACAGAACTTCCACTTTGAAATGTGTAATAGGCAGTTGGTGATGTGTGTGGATAGAGTACTGGGCCTGAAGTCAGGAAGAATCATCATCCAGAGTTCAAATCTGGGCCTCAGTCACTGTGTGACCCTGGGCAAGTCACTTCACCCTGTTTGCCTCAGCTTCCTCATCTGTAAAATGAGCTGGAGAAGGAAATGGCAAACCACTCCTGTATCTTTGCCACGAAAATCCCAAATGGGGTCATGCAGAGTTGGACCTGACTGAAACAACTGATCAATAGCAACAACAGTGATGCAGGATTGGTGCTCAGGAGAAAGACTAAGGCTTGATGCATAGATCTGGGATTTTTAACTATAAAAATGTAAAAAAAAAAAGTCAGCCTGTGGTAGGGAGAATTTGGCAGTGAAGTAGTTTAAATTAAATTTAAATAGATATATTTACTTACATACATTTTTAATCTTGGCTAAGAGATGCATGAAAATAATTTTTGGAGAAACAGAAGGAATAGTGGGAGTTAATTTCTTCAGCATTTCTAGGGTAACGCAAAAAGCAGATTATAGCATTATTCTATTCTATTTGGCTGTGGCTCTCTTTATTTTTGACTGTGAAGCCTATTGATATTGTTATAGCTAGCTAGCTTTGCTTTGTATTATCATTTAATTATGTCCTGTGGGTCCTCTGTTGCTAAGTGCTTATATGCACTTTAACAGAGTCATGGCTTTGCTGAGGTAGATCCTTTCATTCAGGCATGACCCACTTTGGTAGGAGAATCCAGATGATGAAATATTATCAGGTCATGTTATTTCTACCTAGAAAGAATTGGAGAAAAGACCACAAGGACAATTAAAATGTATTTTAATTCTCAGCTTAAAGAAAAGTGCTTTTCTCTCTATACCCTTGAGGCTACTCATCTATTGTTTATTGGAGAATACAAGGTACTAATTTTATACAAGATTTAAATGTGTAAGACTACAACTTAGTTCTATGACGTACAGACTTGGGATAGGAACTTTTGCTTGCCTAGGGGTATGATATTAAAATAACAAGGGTGATTGTTCTAGTGTCGCAGGTAATATTCCATGATACATGGAACAAATGGGCTTTCATGTTTGGCATCCAAATGAGATAATGGTCTACTCCTCCCTCCTCAGCAGCAGTCAACCTGCTCTGAAGCAGGCATGTGTCTCTTATTTTGCTAAAAAGCTCTTCATAGATCTCTCCTGTACCCACTGCTATCACTATTCACACCAGATAAAGCTTTGGTGGCTGCCAAACTTTCTTTGTTTATAATCAGACACAGGATGAGAGAGAGAGAGAGAGAGAGAGAGTGTATATGTGTCTTGAAGAGGACATGATCAACAAGTAAACAGCACAAATGAGCACTGATGCTTTGGTTGCAGCCAGGAATTAAACCTCTGTTTCCTTACCTCTTCCTTCTCCAACTGAGCCAAGAGCAAGTTAGGGCCAAGAAGCAAGCATTGTATCCCATCAATTTTGAGGACCTCCATCCTCCTTTTGCATCCTGCCAGAGCCCTGGAGGAGTGGGGCTGGGGAGAGAACATTTAGAAATCAGACACAACACTACCCATCAGTGGCACTTCCTTCTGCAAGGCACAAGATGAAGAATGAGCTCCTCTTGTTTTCTCTTTCTTCCCTGAAGCCTGTAAAGCCAAGTTCAAAGAAATGTCACCAAACTAATGAATTCTGGAAAAGCATCTGCTTGAGCCTAATATCTCCATAGCAATTCTATCTGGGCAGGGAGCCCAAAAAGCTAGAGTTACATTCCTCCCTGTGGTCAGGAATTTTGAAGTCCCTTGTTAAAAAAAATGATCCAGGGTATACTTGAAATATGCAATTATACAAATATCAGTACTTTAAAATAACAGGCATAATTTTCCTAATGTCCCAGGTAATCATTCTATGATTTGTGGAACAAATGTAACAGATGTGCATTAACAATACATGCAATATATTCTTTGACCCAGCAATACTGTTACTAGGTCTGTACCCCTAAAGAGATCAAAGAAAAAGAAAAAGGACTCATATATACAAAAATATTTATAGCCAGCTCTTTCTGTGGTGGCAAAGATTCAGAAACTTAGGGGATGCCCGTTAATTTGGGAATGGCTAAACAAGTTGAAGTATATAATTGTGATGGAATGGTATTGTTCTGGAAGAAATGACAAAGAGGATGATTTCAGAAAAAACCTGAGAATTCTTATATGAGCTGATAAAAAATTAAGTAGAACTGGGAGAACAATATATACAGTAATAGCAATATTGTAATGATAGTCAACTACAAAAGACTTAGCTACTATAATCAATACAGTGGTCCTCAACAATTCCAAAGGACTCATGATGAAAAATGTTGTCCACTTCCAGAGAGAGAACTGATGACTCTGAATGCATATTAAAGCATATTTTTCCCACTTTCTTTATTTTTCTTGTTTCTCCTCCCCTTCCCCCTACCTTCCTGCAACATGGTTAGTGTGGAAATATGTTTTGAATGACTACATATGTATGATTGTTGTTTAGTCATTTTCAGTCATGTCTAACTCTTTATGATTCCATTTGGGGTTTTCTGGGCAAAGATCCTGGAGTGGTTTGATATTTCCTTCTTCAGCTCGTTTTACAGATGAGGAACTGAGGCAAACATGGTTAAGTGACTTGCCCTGGGTCACACGGGTAGGAAGTGTCTGAGACTAGATTTGAACTCAGGAAGATGAGTCCTTCTGACTCCAGGCCCAGCACTGTCTCCACTGAACCACCTAGCTAACCATGATTTATATACATCATATGTATATATATATATATATATGTGATGGGTGTAGTATTTCTTGCCTGGTGGGGGAGGGGATGAAAGGAGAGAGAAAATTTGGAACTGAAAATAAAAATTAAAAATAAAATACATGCAGTAAACATAGGACAATAAAAAAGCATTGCACAACACTTCAGTGACTAAATATCTAAATTACATGCAGGACATATTGCATAATTATCCTTAGATTACATGTGTATCCATAGTACTCACGCAAATAATCTTTTTTGTTTTTTTAAATAAAACAGATGTTGGACTGCATTGGGCTCATGGACTGCAGTTTGCTGATCCCATCTCTATATAGCTAAAATTTTAAGCAAGAAAGGAGTTGCCTTTGGGTTGAGTCATTTCATTCTGTCTGAACTGGAGGTCCCTTCAGTTTGAGATGAGGTTATTGAGTAAGAGTACATGATGTCTTCTTTACTAGAAGTTTAACTTTTAGAGCCAGTACCTGTTTCAGATAGTTTTTATATAATTGATGGGTAGTCTCGTTTTCCTAGTCTGCTGAGCTAAGGTAAAGTAAGCTAAGCTGTTTTCTCCACCTGCTCATTATAATGTCCGACTAACTTTTCTTTGCAGTAAGTGATTGCAAGCAATTGTATTTTACAGGGTCTCTTCCATTTTCTGAGGCTATTCTGCAAATGAGATATTCAATTTCTCAGCAACCTTGTATGGTTTAGTTTAATTGATTTTATGACTTCAGTTTCCCCTGATTTCCATATTTACTTAACCAAACTTTTTCTTTGTTGGAGGTCTTGACAGACCAACAGACTTGGGCATCAAAATGGTAGTTTGTTTCTGTTAAAGCTATTTTGATCAGAAGTTGTGGCTAGTTGGTAAGCTTCTTTCACCTTCTCTCTAAGTTGAGATGTGTATTTGTTTTGTGTATTTATATCATCTTCATTCTTAGAAATGCCAGAAAGTATAAATCATTAGGTAAGCATCAGCACATATGGTGAAAAGCCTGTGGAATCATTCCTGGTAGAGTTGAATGCATGTAATAGAAATGCCACATGTTGACTCCATTGACATTTTTGTTCTGGTTTTAGAGTTCCTTATGTATTTATCAGTATGTGGTTGAAACACTCAGGTTGTGGGTCTCCTGTGGATGGTAAAGTATTAGACTAGATTTCTTGATATCTGCCAAAGGTAACATTTCCTTGGATAACTAGCTTTTAAAATCTTTACTTTGGTCAGAATGCATCCTAGCAGGGAATCCATATATTGAGGCACGCTTCTTCCACAATATTTTAGCAACCATGGAAGATTTCTTGTTCTTGGTTGGCCATTTTTTTTACATACCTGGTGAAATGTTCATTCAGGACTAAGATAGGACTGATGTTTACTATCTTCTTCTAAAGATAAAAAGTCAGTGCAAAAGACTTACATGAACTGATGCAAAGTGAAATGAACAGAACCGGGAGAATATTGTGTATAGTAACAGCAATATTGCATGATGATCCACTATGACAATACAATGATCTAAGACAATTCTGAAGGACTTGTCATGAAAGATGCTATCCATCTCCAGAGAAAGAACTGATGGAATCTCAATGCAAATTGAAGCATAGTTTTTCTTCGCTTTCTTTTTCTTTTTCTTTCTTTATTTTTCTTGGCTTTTTTGGTCTGTTTTCTTTCACAGCATGACTTATATGGTTTTCTTTCTTTTTTTCTTTTTCTTTTTTTTTAATTTTTAGGCAATTGGGGTTAAGTGACTTGCCCAGGGTCACACAGCTAGTAAGTGTCAAGTGTTTGGTCTGAGGCCAGATTTGAACTCAGGTTCTCCTGACTTCAGGGCCAGTGCCCTATCCGCTGCGCCACCTAGCTGCCCCCAGCATGATTTATATGGAAATACTTTTTTTTGGGGGTGGGTGCTAGGCAATGGGATTAAGTGACTTGCCCAGGGTCACACAGCTAGTGTCAAGTGTCTGAGGCCAGATATGAACTCAGGTCCTCCTGACTCCAGGGCTAGTGCTCTATCCACTGCACCACCTAGCTGCCCCAAAAATATGTTTTCCATGATAGCACATGCATAACCTATATCAGATTGCTTGCCTTCTGAGTGGGAGGGGAGAAAGGGAGGGAGAGAATTTGGAACTCAAAATTTGAAAAAAAAAAGCTAAAATTGTTTTTAACGTGTAACTGGGGAAAAAACAAAATATTAACTTTTTTTTTTAACAAGTCAGTGCAGTCAGATTCCCAAGGTTTGCTAGTGCTTTTGTTTTCCAAACATGTAGCATAATTTAGCAATGTTCTTCTTTGTACACATTGCGTAAGTTTCACACTTCTTAGTGACATCTGTTGCTCTCTTGAGTAAGTAAAATCTGTTTCTTACTAGCTCCAGGGTCTTCTCTTGACCCATATGTTTGAAGTCATTATACAGTACTTTCATGGCTACAGAGCGTTATGCTTTGTGTGGCAGCAACTGCTTTCTCATACCATACATTGGATCAGTCACAGTTCAATACAACATTACATTGTAGAACTCCAGTTTTTGCTGTTGTCTCAACAGTAAGTTAACCTTCCAGTGGCTAGAACTAGAGTGTTCTAGCATCACTTCCTTTTTCCTTAGCTTGTACGATTTCTGTCAGTTTGTCATCATCCATCTGTACATACCACCAGTCATTCACATACTGGAACAAAGAAAATTGTTTCATAGAAATGAGATTCACCTATGCTCTTGTCATGCCATCAGGAGGTGAAAAACCCAGGCTCTCAGTTATACTTCCACTTCATTTTAGCCCTGGTCCCTGGGTATTACATATATAGCTTTTATATCTGCTTTTGGTGTTACTGTAACTTTATTGTCATGTGGCCTTTGAAAAAGAGCATTTGCATCTATATTAGTCTTCCCTGGTCTGTGGCATATGCTGAATTCAGAGCTGGATAATGCTGCTACCTATATCTGGCATGCAGTTGGGCACTGGTCTGAATATAAATGAATGGGTTGTTGTCGATCCACGCTTAGGGTTTTGTTCTATGCACATTCCTTTTCAATATTTTAACAGTGTCTTTAGTCTTATGATCTGCAGTTTCTAATGTTAGGAGGCCTTTATGAATTTTTTTCTTTTTTTTTTTGGTGAGGCAGTTAGGATTAAGTGACTTTGCCCAGAGTCACACAGCCAGTGAGTGTTATGTGTCTGAGGGCGGATTTGAACTCAGGTCCCCCTGACTCCAGGGCTGGCGCTCCATCCACTGTGCCACCTAGGTGCCCCACCTTTATGACTTTCAATACCTACAATGTAACCACACATTTTAACTACTTCAACATCCATCTCTTTAAGAGATTGCTCCATGTTTAAGATGTTCAGCAAAGTCAGCAAACATGCAGAGGCATACTATGATAACAGGAAGAAAGGCTATATGCAGTGAATGAAAATTGGTATCATTGCAGCAGAAATAAACTTAAGATCATGAAAAAACAGTATTTTTTCACATGTCAGTATAGAGCACATAGCCATATACCATGCAGGAAAGCACAACACTTTCATGCTCATAGCCACATAAACACAGTGCCTCATCAATGTAGTGTATTGATTCATTGTATCAGTAGAACATTTTGCATAATAGTATTTTTATGTTTGCCCCAGATAGGTTATGGGAATTGAGAAATGTTTCTACGAAGATGAGGACAACACCTAATAAAATTGAATATGAAATTGGAAAGAAAAGCAGGGCTTTCCTGGCACAAAACCTATAAAAATTACAGTATCAGAAAGTGTACAAAATATGCACCTCAAAAAACAAACAAGCAAACAAAGTGGAAGTGCATTTAAAAGGAGCTGGATTAGCAATAGCCTGCTCACAATCAAAAAAAAAATAAGACAAAATAAAAATAAATTCCCAGTGTTGGGAAGTGAAAATTCCAATAGAGGCAAAACCAAAAGAAACAAGACAAAAACTAAAAGAATATTTAACATGTCACACTAGAAAAAGGCAATTAATAAGCACAAAGATATTAAAAATTAAATAGCTGAGACATAAAATGGCAAAAGTGAACGAAACAATTTCTTCTGATCAGCATTAAGAATAAAGCTTGAAACTCAAGATCATCACTAAAAATCTCAATCATGAGAGGATTAAGAGAACTTTTTATAAATAATTAAACATAAATCTCAATAGGAGAGAAAGAATAAGAAAAAAGAAAAAATGATATTTCAAAAATTAATTCCCAGCGGTGAAATCTTTCTTTCTTAGCTTTTAAAGGAGTGGGATGGGCTGAGTGTGGTGAGGCCTGCTTGTGATCCCTGTGCCTGGGGGAGGTTGGAGCTTGTGGAAGTCTTGAGCTCAGTCTGGAGCTGCAGGAGGGCTAAAGTTGATTGGGTATCCCCAATACTGGTAAACAGTAGCCATGCAAAATATTTATATACAGTGTAAATGGGAGGTAATTTCAGAAGGAAGGCCCTGATTATGGAGGAAGGGAAGGATGCCTGGAAAAGCCTCTGACGGACGGTGGTAGTAGTATTGAATCTTGAAGAAAGCTGAGGAAGCCAGAAGATGGAGGTAAGGAGGCCATCCCCACTGTCCATAAGGGATGTTTGATGAAAAGGCATGGAATTGAGAGATGGAGTGTTTTGTGTAGGAACATCAAGAATGCCTTTATCACTAAATAGTAGAACATGTAGAGGAGGGTAAAGCATGAAAAGATTTGGAAAGGTCAGCATAGGGGCACACACCTCTAATCCCTGCTATTGTGGAGGCTGAGGCCGGTGCATCCCTTGAGCCACAGAAGGGTTAAAGTTGAACGAGAGGTAAATCACTATTGATTAGAGAAATGCAAATCAGAACACCTCTGAGGTACCACATCACACCTATCAGATTGGCCAACATGACAAAACAGGAAAATGATAAATGTTGGAGAAGATGTGGGAAAATTGAAACACTAGTGCATTGTTGGTGGAGTTGTGAAATGATCCAACCATTTTGGAGAGCAATTTGGAACTGTACCCAAAGGGTTATAAAAATGTGCATATCCTTTGACCCAGCAATAGCACTTCTAGGGCTGTATCCCAAAGAGATCATAAAAATGGGAAAAGGACTCACATGTACAAAAACATTTATAGCAGCTCTTTTTGTGGTGACAAAAAATTGGAAATTGAGAGGATGTCCATCAATTGGGGAATGGCTGAACAAGTTGTGGTGTATGAATGTAATGGAATACTAATGATGAACAGGCTGACTTTAGAAAAATCTGGAAAGACTTGTATGAGTCTTATGCTGAGTGAAATGAACAGAACCAGGAGAATGTTGTACACAATAACAGCTGCGTTGTGCAGTGACTAATATTGATAGACTTAACCCTTCTCAGCAACACAAGGATCTAAGACATCTCCAAAGGTCTCATGATGGAAAATGCTTTCCACATCCAAAGAAAGAACTGTGGAGTTTGAATGCAGATCGAAGCATGCTATTTGCTATTTTTTTTCTTCTGTTGTGTTTTCTTTCCTCTTTCTGGTGGTTCCTCCTATTGGTTCTAATTCTTCCTTACAACATCACTAATGTGAAAATATGTTTAATAGGAATATATAATATATATGTATGGCATATGTCAGATTGCGTGCCGTCTTGGGGAGGGAAGTGAGGAGGGAGGCCGAGAAAAAGTTAAAACTCAAAAGCTTATGGAAGTGATTGTTGATAATTCAAAATAAATTAATTAAAAAAAAAAGTTGAACAGGAGGTCCATGCTCAGTCTGGCACCAATATGGTAAGCTTCAGAGAGGAGGGGCATAGGAGTGGGGACCAGGCTGCCTAAAGCAAGGTGAGCCAGCCCTGGCAGGAAACAGAACAGGTCAAAGTTTCTGGCCAATCAGTACTGGGATCAGGCCCCAAAGTGGCTAGCCTGGGCATGATAGGTAAACCAAGTCTCAAAAAAAAGAAGTTAAAAGTGGGAGTGGGTGTCACACATGTATCATAGCCATGTGTAGGAAATGTCATACTTGTAAAAGGAATATGAATGGAAGCCCCGGTTATGTAAAGCACAATAGAAAATCTCTCCTAGAAATCTGTTCCTATCCAGGATCAGCTCCTGATTTCTTCAAGGGCTTCTCTTTGTTAGTTCTAGGGGTCTGTATAGATATCTATATCTAGATCATCTATATTGATGTTAATGTATATATTGATGTAGATGATAAGTACATAGATATGTGTATAGATGTGTGTATATATAGATGATATATATGCACACATATGTGTATATATACATATATCTATACACACATATGTTGTGTTGTTCAGTCATGTCCAACTCTTTATCACTCCATTTGGGGTTTTCTGGGCAAAGATACAGGAGTGGTTTGCCATTTCCTTCTCCAGCATATTTTACAAATGAGGAAACTGAGGCAAATAAGGTTAAGTGACTTGCCTAGGGTCACAGAGTAGTGAGTGTCTGAAGACAGATTTGAACTCAGGAAGATGAGTCTTCCTGACTTCAGGTCTGGCATTCTATCCACTGAGCCACCTCAATGCCCTACATATATGTGGGAGGTGGGGGGAGAGGGGAGGAAAGAGAGAGAGAGAGAGAGAGAGAGAGCAGGTTTATGAGGACAAGCCACCCAAATGGAACAGGATTACACAGGGTTAAAGGTCACCCCTCAGCTTGCTACTTTACCTGTATCCATTTTTTATTTAGTAAACTGCAGAAAATTCTGTTCCCATAAGTAGTTACTCATTTGTCTCTATATCAAATTCAATAATCTAGGATTAAATAAATATTAAATTAATGAATATGCAATTTATTAACAATGAGATCAATCATAGCATAGACAAAAATAATTATTTACAGTGTTTTAGCTATGAGAGCAATCAGAGCCAGTCACTTCAAACCATTACTTTGGAAGACAGAGGAAGAGACAGTGATCAAAACCCCTTATTAATTTTGCTTACTTTTTGATCAGATCTCCCCCTCACCTCCACCACACACATATGTTATGATATCCCATTCAGTTAATTCAGGATCACAAAATCTCTTCACAAGTTAGAGGTTGCAGTAGTTTCATAAAGAACAATTCCTCTTCTTTCTCTTTTTCTTTTTCAGCTTGTCTCCAGCCATGACAGGAAAACAGTTTCTTCAGCTTCTGTTAAGCCATCGCTCTTAACTCTCTCCAGTTTCACTCTTCATAAATTTATCTTTGTAGCATTTCTTCATAAAATAACAGCTAAAACACTTCTTTGAAGAAAGAAGTTTTGCCTGATTCTCTCTCTTTTTTCATAATTTCTCTCAAATAACCTCTATTAACTCTCTTTTTTTCAAAAACTGTCAAATATTAAACATTCTATTTAATTCTTAAAACTATATTAACTACAACTATAGCCTTTTTAGGAAATGGCTTTTGAAACAGGTGTTATAGATGCAATTATATCTCTGCTAATAGGCTCTCCTATTTGGAGGGAGGGTGAAACTTGTCCTTGTCTTGGATGATATTAATACATCTCTCTTGTATGCAGGACTTTCAAATGGAATCAGAGTATACTACTCACTCTGGCATCTCAGCCCTAAGTGAAGCTGGGATGTTTCCCATGTCTCTCTAATAGGATCAAAACCACTTCTCAAATCTCTTCCTGCTGCCATCATTTAATCTCACCAGCCCTGGATTTGGCAGCTGCCAGCTTTTCTCCCTTCCAGCTTCTCTACAGGACATGATAATGTCGTGTATGTGTGTAGACTGATCAGAAGGCAAACAGGTTAAATGAGCACTAGTGCTTGGATTCAGCCAAAAGTTAGACCTCTTTCTCTCCTTCCATTTCTTTCTCTAGCTGAGCAGGAAACTGAATAGAAAATATCACATCAGTTCCATGTGCCACCATTCTGCCAGAATCCAGGAAGGGAAGGAAGAAGAGGGGGAGGAAGAGGGGGACCCAGCAGCTAGAAATCAGATAGAGACCCTACAAGTAACCCTTCCTTGACCATCTGAAGAATCAAGTCTTCTGGCTTCCTCTTCCCAGAAGTCTTCAAATCCAAATTCAGAGACATCACCAAACCAGTGAAATATGCTTGAGTTTCCCATTTACATAGCCGGTCTGGCAAGCCAGTGTTACAAACTGGTCTAATTAGACATTAAAAAAAGGCGATAGAAGTTGTTGTGATACTATGACTAAAAATGGATTCTGGAATTCATAATAAATATATACTTGCTACATAAAAATTGGCATCAAATGGAGCAATGTTCAATTTTTTAGAAGCAGTTCTGTCATTTTATTTTATTTTATTTTTTAAATATTTTAGTTTTTCCAATTACATGTAAAAACAATTTTAACATTCGTTTTTTGAAATTTGGAGTCCCAAAGTTCTCCTGGTTCTGCTCACTTCGCTTTGCATCAGTTCATGTAAATCTATCCAGATGTTTCTGAAAGCATCCTGCTCATCATTTCTTATGGCACAATAGTATTCCATCAGAATCATATGCCACAACTTGTTCAGCCACTCCCCAATTGATGAGCATCCCTTCAATTTCCAATTCTTTGCCACTACAAAAAGAGCTGCTATAAATATTTTGGTAGGTATTTATCCTTTTCCTTTTCTGGGGGAGTGGGAGGGATCTCTTTGGGATACAGACTTAGTAGTGGTATTGCTGGGTCAAAGGGTATTCACAGTTTTATAGCCCTTTGGGCATAGTTTCAAATTGCTCTTCATAATGGCTGGATCAGTTCACAACTTTACCAGCAGTGTATTAGCATCCCAATTTTCCCACATCTCCTCCAACATTTGTCATTTTCCTTTTCCATCATATTAGCCAATCTGATAGGTACGAAGTGGTACCTGAGAGTTGTTTTAGTTTACATTTATCTCATCGTTAGTGAGTTAGAAAGCCACTTAACCCCAGTTGCCTCATTAAAAAAAAATAGTGAGAGCATTTTTCCATATGACTATAGATAGCATTGATTTCTTCATCTAAAACTGCCTGTCCATATACTTTGATCATTTATCAGTTAGAGAATATCTTCTATTCTTAGAAATTTGACTCTGTTCTGATATATTTGAGAAATAAGGCCTTTTTATCAGAGAAACTTGCTATAAAAATTTCCTCTGCTTTCTGCTTTCCTTCCAGTCTTGGCTGCATTGGTTTTGTTTGTGCAAAAACCGTTTTAATTTAATGTAATTGAAATTATTCATTTTACATCCCATAATGCTCTCTATCTCTTGTTTGGTGATAAATTCTTCCCTTATCCATAGATCTGACAGGTAAACTATTCCATGTTCCCCTAGTTTGCTTATGGTATTACTCTTTATGTCTAAATCATATATTCATTTTCACCTTATCTTGGTATATGGTGTGAGATGTTGGTCTGTACCTACTTTTTACTAAACTGCTTTCCGGTTTTCCCAGCAATTTTTGTCGAATAGTGAGTTCTTGTCCCAAAAGCTGGGATCTTCGCATTTATCAAACATGAAATTACTATAGTCATTACCTACTGTATATTGTGTACCTAATCTATTTAACTGATCCACCATTCTTAGCCAGTACCAAATTGTTTTGATGATTACTGCTTTGTAATACAATTTGAGATCTGGTAGGGCTAGACTTTTGTTTCCTCATTGCTTATTCTAACTCTTTCAATTTTTTTTTTGTCTTATCACTATAGCTAGCATTTATAGCACAATATTAAATAGCAGTGCTGATAATGGGCCTCCTTGCTTTACCCCTGATCTTAGTGAGAAGGCATCTAACTTATCCCTATTACAGATAATACTTGCTAATGGCTTTAGATAAATACTGTTTATTTTAAGGAAAGCTCCATTTATTGCTGTGCTTTTTGGTATTTTTAATAGGAATGAATGTTGTATTTTATCAAAACCTTTTCTGTGTCTATTGAGATAGTCATATAATTTCTCTTAGTTTTGTTATTGATATATTCAATTAGGCTGATGCAATTCTGGTATAAATCCCACCTGGTTATAGTGTATGAGCTTTGTGATACATTACTGTAATCTACTTGTTAGTATTTTATTAAACTTTTTTGCATCAATATTCATTAAGGAAATTGGGCTGTAGTTTTCTTTCTGTTTTTGCATTTCCTAGTGTAGGTATGATGTTTTAGGTACCATATCTGTGTTATAAAAGGAATTTGGTAGGACTCCTTCTTTGCTTATTTTTCTAAATAGTTTACATATTATTAGAATTAATTATTATTTAAATGTTTGGTAGAATTCGTTTGTGAATCCATCTGGTCCTGGGGATTTTTTATTAGGGAGCTCATTGATGGCTCATTCAATTTCTTTTTATAAGATGAGGTTACTTAAGTATTCAATTTTCTCTTCTGTTAAACTGGATAATTTATAGTTTTGTAAATATTCATTCATTTTACTTAGATTGTCAAATTTCTTGGCATATAATGGGGCAAAATAGTGCCTAATAATTACTTCAATTTCCTCTTCATTGGTGGTGAATTTACCCTTTTCATTTTTGATACTGGTAATTTAGTTTTCTTTTTTTTAATCAAATTATTTATTTATTTTGTTGTTATTTTTTTTTTCATAAAACCAGCTTCTAGTTTTATTTATTAGTTCGATGGTTTTCTTTCAATTTTGTTTATCTCTCCTTTGATTTTCAGGATTTCCAATTTGGTGTTTAATTGGGGATTTTTAATTTGTTCTTTTTCTGTTTTTTTTTTTAATTTTTAGTTGCATTCCAAATTAATTGATCCGCTCTTTCTCTATTTTATCAGTGTAAGTGTTTAGAGATATAAATTTTCCCCTAAGTACTGCTTTGGCTGCATCCCATAAATTTTAGTATGTTGTTTCATTGTTGTCAAATGATGAAATTATTGATTGTTTTTATAATTTGTTCTTTGACCCACTCATTCTTTAGGATTAAATTAATTAGTTTACAATTAATTTTTAATCAATTTTCCATGGCCCTTTATTTAATGTAATTTTTATTGCATTATGATCTGAAAAGGATACATTTAATATTTCTGCTTTTCTTTATTTGGTTGTGAGGTTTTTATGCCCTAATATGCGGTCAGTTTTTGTGTAGGTGCCATGTACTGCTGAGAAAAAAAGTATATTCCTTTCTGTCCCATTCAGTTTTCTCCAGAAGCTTATCATATCTAACTTTTCTAAAATTCTATTCATCTTGTTAATTTTTTGGTTATATTTATCTAGTTCTGAGATGGGAAAGTTGAGGTCTCCCACTAGTATAGTTTTACTATCTATTTCTTCCTGTAACTCATTTAACTTTTCTTTTAAGAATTTGGACACTATACCTTTTGGTGCATATATGTTTAGTGTTCATATTACTTTATTGTCCATGGTACCTTTTTAGCAAGATGTAGTTTCCTTGCTTATCTCTTTTAATTAGATTTATTTCTGCTTTTGCTTTGTCTGAGACCATGATGGCTACCCCTTTATTTAATTTAGCTGAAGCAAAATAAATTCTTCTCCATCTCTTTAACTTTATTCCATGTTTGTCTCCCTGTTTCAAGTGTGTTTCTTGTAAACAACATATTGAAGGATTCTGGTTTTTAATCCACTCTGCTATCCACTTCCATTTTATAGGTGATTCATGCCATTTACATTCATAGTTATAATTACTATTTTTTTCCCTTCACCCTATTTCCCTCTCCCCCATTTGTCCTTTTCTCTCACTCTCTGTCTCTCTCTCTTTTTCCTTTCACCTTGTTCTTCCTCTAAAGTGTTTTACTTCTGACCACTACCTTTTCCAATCTGCCCTCCCTTCTATTAACACCATGACCTCTTATTCTCCTCCCCTCCTATTTCCCTGTAGGATAAGATAGATTTCTATACCCAATTGAATGTATGTGTTATTCCCTCTTTTCACCAATTCCAAAGAGAGTGAAGTTCAAGTATTACCCACCTCCCTGCACCCTATCTTTCCCTCTATTGTAAAAGCTATTTCACACCTGTTTTGTGTGAGATAATTTACTTCATTCTACCTTTTCCTTTCCTCTTCTCCCAGTGCATCCTTCTTTCTCATCTCTTAATTTTTTTTATATCATTCCATCATAGTCAACTTGCACCCACTTGTCTATGCCCTCTGTCTCCTTTGAACAAGTATATCTTCCTATTCAGGAATGTGAACAGTTTTACCTTATTGAATCTCTTATGATTTCTTTTCCCCGTTTTACCTTTTTATGCATCTCCTGAGTCTTGTATTTGAAAATCAGATTTTCTGTTCAGCTCTGGTCTTTTCATCAGGAATGTTTAAAAGTCCTCTATTTCATCAAGTGTCTATTTTTTTTTTTTTGCCCTGAAGGATTGAGGGAATACCAACATATATGTTGAAGTCTCAGGTTAGAAAGGAAGATTGTGAGGTAGGCACTGAATTCATTGAGAAAAACAATAGCTACCAGGCTTGGATAAAAAATTTGGATAGGATGAAGTTCAAGAAGTTAAATTGCTAAATGATGGTGATAATAGAAAGTAATGAAATATTTGGGATTACTTTTCTAGGACCAGTGAAGCAGGAGGCATTAGAGGTGTAACTAGTAATATAAAAGATGAAATGTAATGGGTTGGGATAAGGGAGCAGTAGGGGCACAGTCTCTGTGAGTGCCAGCAGATGGAAGGAGTATGAGAAGAGGTTTACAAAGAAAGGAAGTCTGTTGGTTATGGAACAGGCGTTCCAAAGTATAGTGGGGGGAGAGGATTCTGGAAAGATAGCAGAAAATTCGAAAGGTCAGAAAATTTGAAGCTTTCCAGATTTTCTCCACAAATAAGACAAAATAGCACCTCCTGGTCAACGTAGAGCAGCAAAAATAAACAAGAGTTGAGGCAGAACAGTGGTCCTCCTGGGACAACCAAAGAAGATCTGAAGAAAAATCCCAGGAGGGAGGTTCAGCCTGAGTGAAGTGTAAACACCTCCAGGCTAACTCTGATGAAACAACAAGCACAAAGCCCTGGGGGCAGCTGGATTGGGAGACAGCCTCTACTCTGCCATAGGAATTTTCAGTTCCCAGTCCCCAGTGTGGGGAGTCAGAGAGTCTCTGCTGACAAGGGACCCCAGGCCCAGCAGTGCTGCTGAGATGCAGTCCTGGGCAGGAAGGAATCAGCACACGCCTAGTGAGTGCAGAAGCAGTGGAGAGATGTTGCTGGCTGTAGGCACTTACAGGAGAGCTGAGTTCTTGGTCTCAGTTTCAGGCCAGAGGGGAGAACTGAAGATCATAGCCACTGGAAGGCTCTCAGGGAGCAAGAGCATTTCCAGCATAGTATGCTGGAGGGCCCTAGCTGTGGCTTGGAGGAGGAAAGTAGTGCAGAGGTTGGGCCCAGGACAAAGCTCAAAAACTAACAGTAAGAAGGACCAGAGGCCAGAGGCATCATCCCCCACACTCCAAGATTAGAAGTGATTATAATAACAAGCTGCTAAAAAATTTTTTTTTAAATGAGCAGGCAAAGGAGAAAGAACCCAACCATAGACAGTTACTATGGGAATAGAGAAGACCAGGGTTCATCTTCAGAGGAGGATACCAAAGAAAAAAAAGCCTCTCTTACCCCAAAGAGTAACACCAAATGGTCACCTGCCCCAAAAGAATTCATAGAAGAACTCAAAAAAGACTTCAAAAATCAAATAAGAGAGATTGAGGAAAAAATTTTTTTAAAAAATGAGAACAATCCAAGAATAACAGGAAGATTATGAAAGGAAAGTCAAACAACTAGAAAAGGAGATTTCGAATCTTAAGGAAGAAATGACTCCTTGAAAATTAGAATTGGGCAAGGGGAAGCCAGCAAAGTTATAAGAAATCAAGAAATAATAAAACAGAATATAAAGAATGAAAAAATAGAAGAGAGTGTGAACCATAAGAAAAACAACTGATCTGGAGAACAGATAAAGAAGAGCAAACATAAGAATGATCAGATTGCCTGAAAGCTATGATCAAAAAAAAATCTTGATACAATAATGCAAGAAATAATTAAAGAAAATTGATTTGAAGTGTTAGAACAAAAGAGAAAAGTAGAAATAGAAAAAATCCGCTGATCACTACCTGAAAGAGATTCTCAGAGGAAAACCTACAGAAATGTCATAGCCAAAAATTCCAAAACCCCTAGGTTAAGGAGAAAATATTAAGAGAAACAAGAAAAAATAATTGAAGTATGGCAGAGTCACAATGAGAATTACACAAGACCTAGCAGCAGCTACACTAAAAGACTGCAGGTCTTGGAACACTATATATTGAAGAGCAAAAGAACTGGGGTTGTGGCCAAAAATATCATACCCAGCAAAGTTAAATATAATCTTTTTTTTTAAAGTTAAGTATAATCTTGAATGGAAAAAAAATGGACATTCAATGAATTGACAGACTTTCAGGATTTTATTGCAAAAAGACCATAACTAAATAGAAAATTTGACATACAAGATCCAAGAGAAAATTAAATACTAATTATGATGGACTCAATAAGGACAAATCATTTACTTTTTATATGTGGAAATGTAAACTGTATGTCTAAGCTTGCCATTAGTAATTGAGTAGTTTGAAAGAAAGAGTGGGGTAGAGCTGAGTATGATATGATTTTAAAAAGCAGAATGATCTAGGAAAAGGTAAAAAGTATCTCATACAAATGAAGTGTGAGAGGAAGAACTGATACAAAGGAATTAGATGGAAGAAGAAGGTGGGTAGTTCTGGAGCCCTATTCTCATCAGGAATGGGTTAAAGAGAGAACAATACCTATGTATTTAGAAGGGTACAAAAGTCTTCTAAATTCAGAAAAAGCTAAGGGAAAAGGGAGAGAGGAGAAGTAAGGGAGGGATAGAGAATAGAATAAAAGGGGTATAGAAGGGTGTGTAGATTAACAGGAATGAGATAAAGAGGGAACAACATATATGTTTAGAAGGGTATAAACATCTAAATTCAGAAAGAAATGAGAGGATAAGGGGATAGGGTGTAGGGAGAGTGTAAAGGAGGGGTTCTTGGAGGAGGGGTAAGTTAAGGAATAGGAAGACAAGGTAGTGGGTAGAAGTAAAGCAGAGGAGTAAAGAGAGATAGGAATAGTGAGAGAAGAGTAGTGAGGAAAATAGGAAGGAGGCAAATACACAGGAAGTAATTATAGCTTAGAATGTGAATGGGATGAATTTACCCATAAATGAAAACAAATAGCAGATTAAAGTTTTGAATTCAATAATATGTTGCTTTTAGGAAATAATATAAAAATGAGAGATACACATAAAAATAAAATAAAGGTCAGGAGTAGAATTTATTATGTAAAAAAAGCAAGAGTAGTAATATGATCTCAGATAAAATTAAAGCTAACATCACATTAAACAGAAGAGGAAAAAAGGGAAACTACACTATGTGTCAGCCATATTAATCAATAGTTTTAGACCATATAAAATAACTATACAGTATAAAAAATGTGAGTGTGCCTACCAAAACAGACACAGGAACTATACAAATATAAACACAAAATACCTTTCATACAAAGTTAGATTGAAATAATTGAAGTAATATTTATTGTGCATGGGTAGGTAAAGCTAATATAATTTTTAAAATGTCAATTTTACCTAACCTATTTATGTAATACATCCCAATTAAATTACTAAAAAATTAATTTACTGAGTAAAAAAAAATAATAACTGGTTTCATTTGTAAGAGCAGAGCGTCAGGAACTTCAAGGAAACCAGGGGAGAAAGATGTCAAGGAACTAGATTCAGTAGTCTCACACTTTAAACTATATTATAAGGCGAGAGCAATATTGAAGTGTAAAATAGATAATTTTGATTATTTTAAATTAAAATTTTCCTGTATAAATAAAACCTATGTAGCCAAGAATAGAGGCAATGCAGAAAAATTGGGGAAAAAAACTCTTATAGACAATCTCCCAGATAGAATGTGATTGGGTCAAAATATTGTTGTGGTGTAGGAAATGATGAGCTGATAGATTTAGAAAAATACGGAAAGACAGTACAGTGGAAGGGTTGGGCTAATCTGAGTGGGGCATTGAGGAGTATGGTTGACGTAGATAGAGATGAGAGATTGAGAAGTGGGGGTTGGAGATTCAGTATCACTGAAATTGGCAGAATAAAAGAGAATGGGAGTTACCTGACCATTGGGAATGAGTCTAGGCAGAGAATTAGCAGATAGGAGCAGCTCCTTTGATGAAGTCAGGTGAGTTGAATGTTCCAGGTCACAGTTTCACCTCACGGTCTTGGTGCAGTTACAGTCTTGGCAAAGAGCCTGGATTTGAACCTAGTTCTGGGTTCACTAAACCAAACTGCCTCTTTTTCTGATTGTGCTTTGGATGTTAAACAGTTATTCTGTGTGTGCATGTTTAATGAACTGCATATTTAAAATTTTTTACATGAGTCCAGAGGCAGTTTGGCTTTTGTTATACTTTTAGAATGTGAAAAATAAATAAAACAGAAAAATGTGTTCCAAATGTTGTTTTTAATGATTTTTTTAAACGCATGTGTTTTGTGCCTCCATAAGAGACTGCAAGAGTTTTATTTAATATTCTGAATGTGAATACTGGCTAAAGGTATACATTTATATAATAAGAGCCTTGCTGTTTTTGTGAGTGATGTTTTCTTTCCAGTAGTCAAGCAAAAAAAATTTTTTTTTTCAGATTTTCTTCCCTGTTCCCCCTCCCTCTTTTCTCTTTCTCTCCCTCTCTCCTCCCTGTTCTCTCTCCTCCTTCTCTCCCTCTTTCTCTTTTTTTCCCTTTCCACCCTCTTCTCCTTTTTTCTCTCTCTCTTTCCCTCTCCTTTTTTAAGATGCAGTTCATGTTGTGGAGATAAATAATGGGAGCATTATATAAATATTTAAGTATATAAATTGGCAATCGAGACATCTGTTATGTGAATAATTAAAGTTTTTGGTGTCAGGTGCTATTGATATGGGGTAGCAGTACCACATAACTTCTTTGATCCCGTTGATAGCATTTGTTTCATTCTCCTTAAAGAGTTTCCCAGGAGCCCCTCCTCCCTCCACCCCCAGTTGGGGGTGAACTTTATTCAAGTTGGAAACAAGTGATTTTATTTTTCTCTCTTGCTCAGTTAAAGGAAAGTTATTAGAGGAGTAAGGTAATAAAACCATTGGCTTCCATTATGAAAGGAAAAATAAAGTTCTCCCTGTCTTAAACTTATTTGTCTCAGTAACTGTTTGAGTAACCCTTTGTTTTAATTCATTAAGTTTTCTACTTTTAATATCTTTCCTTTCTTTAAAAGCTAGAATTTTAAAGATGAATAGTGGCATAGAATTAACTGAGTGATTGAATAGTAATCAGGCCTGGAGGCTGCAGGTTCCTCACCCCTGGGATAGATGTTCAAGCTAGCTTAATTAGAAACTGACAACCTTTATTAATGACTTGTGAAATGTTGAGAAAAACTCATGCCAATTGACAGCAATCTAGAGACATAGCATCATAGTAATTTTTGGACTAGACTTGTGATTTCATTAGTATAGGAAATTCTCTATGCCAATGTAAATGACCAACTGTTCTTCAGCTTTAAGCCTTGAGAGTTTCTTGAAGTACTGACAGTTTGTATTTCCCAGGGTCACCCAGCCAGTATGTGTTAGAAGGAGGTTTTGAACTCAGGCCCTTCGTGACTCCAAGGCCTAGGTATCCACTATGCCAAACTGAATTAGAAGGGACCCTAGAGATCATTTAGTCCAAATTTCTTATTTAATACATGAGGAATCTGGGGCTAGGTATTAAACTAAGTTATATGTAAAGGGTATCATTAGATGTGCAGTATTTTACACAATTGATCATCCTCTGTCAGTAGCTTTGGAGGGAGAAGTTTCAATTGAGTGATGAAGTTAGAAGCCTGATCTCAAAGGTTTGAGAAGTGAGTGGAGAGGAAGGCAAGGGCAATGTGCTTAGACAAACTGATCAAGAAGACTTATATATACGGGCAGTGTTTTGTTATATTGTTTTTTGTCAGTAATATGAAGCCTTTGCTCTGGCAATGTTGTCCTGTTCACTGAGGCCATTTGTTTTGGACAGCTCAGAGCTATCTGTTCAGACCTGCTTCCAGGGTGGGATTTTCTAGGCCTTTATTAAGAGCTCTGACTAGTTAGAATCAGTCTGGTTCTGTTGAAGATGAGGGATGTTTCTCATCCATCTAAGATTCATGTCTAAAGGTAAAGCCATCTCCTTGGGGCATTTTTTCTCAGTGATTGTTTGCTAATGTCTCAGAGGGCTAAAGAAATTGAGTATTTTATACATGAGACAGGTAATATCTTTTATCATACTTCTGCTTGACTTTATATGATGGGTTTGTTGCTAAAAAAAGCTACATGTAAATTGAATATTGGTGATTTAAATTATGTATTAAATGCACATAAGGAGTTTGCTGCTTAAAGGAAGTGTAGTGTCCTCTCTGGGTTACTCTCCTAACTTTCACTTACACTTAAGAAAGAGGTTACTACGTTGGGTTCTTGGGTTCCCGATAAGTCTACACTTCTAATATTATCTCTCTTGGCCTCTGTTGTTATGCTTCTCATTAACTATTACACATATTTAAGTACATACAGTTCTTAAAAAAACAGTAACAGTTCCCTCCATAAACCTTGGGTGCAATGTCCCACAAGTATAGCTTTCATGGGAAGAATGAGCTCAAACTTAAGAGTAAAATGGTAGTTAGACACACACACACACACGTTATATGTGTGGTAATACTGCCTCACAACTCATAGTACTTCATTGACTATAAGTACTTTCTCTCTTTGTAGGTTCTTAACACAGCTCCTTTTTGCTTCCCAAGGCCTTTCCTCTTCATAGCTCAGCTCTCACTGAATTCATAGCCTGCTCTCCTCTCTGCCCTCAGGTATCCCATTTCTTGAAGCTGCTTCCTTTCTGGGGTTATTGCCAGTCTTTATCCCTGTCTTTCTGGAGCCTGTGTTTCTACTCCTTCAGTTATACCTTGAACTTTCTAAAACTGACAAACCCTTGAACTTCTCCCACTGGGCAAATTGCTGCCACACGTCATGGTCAATGTGGATATGGAAAGGAGAGAGAAATCCTCTTCCCTTCTTCAGGGGGTCTCATCTACAAAGCCTTGCTGAACTAGCATTCTCTTCAATACTGGAATTCATCCAGGGTTTAGATATTTAAAATCATGTAAAGGTGTGGCCAATTTTTTTTTTCCTCACCAGTGAGGTTACTCCCTTTAATTCTATCAGTAAAAAGGATTCACACTTCATAAAGGGATCTTTGTAGTGTGTGGCTGAATTTTGTAGTTAAACACCATGTTAGCATTAAAATCTTGTCATCTGTGACTAATCCTGCGACTTCATCAGCTGAGTGGTGAAGGAGCATTGGGGAGATTAAACACCCTCCCTCACAGAAGCTTATTGTGAAACCTGTTATAAAGTTAGGAGTCAAGCAAAGAATCATCTCCTGATTTAATTTTTATGTAAATTCAGGTTTTATTATATTTTATTTGCCATAAGTAAGGTAAACATTTATAATGTCAGAAAATCATAGTGTTAGGACTTAGAAGGACCTTAAAAAATTATTTAGTCCAAATCTTTCATTTAAAAAAATTTTGTTATACTGAAACTGACAAATACAAAAAATGAACATTTTCATACACAAAGAACAGAAAAAAGAACTATATGTGAAGTAACCAATCTCTCTATATAAAGCATGTTTTTTAAAAAAATGTTAAATTCAGCACGCTAGCTCCAAAGCTGCCTCACTTGTCTGTTTCCTACTTAACTTTTTACTTTTCTGTCCATTTTTAAAAAATGCTTAACTGATATTCTTTTCCTTCTTTTTTTAAATCAACATAACTAGCCTGTTTCTCCTTCCCTATTCTACCCCTCCCATCATCACCTTCAGAATAATAAATGTAACTCTTTCTGCACCTCTCTGTCGGGAGGTGGGAAGCATGCTTTGTTATTGATCCTCTGGAGGTAGGGTTAATTATTGCATTGATCAAAATTCTTTCAAAGACTGTCAAAGTTACTTTTTTTTGATTGATTATAGAACTCATTTGGGAATCTCTGCAATGTTGCATAATCTGGTATCTCTGCCTGAAAGCTGGTATTGTCTTTCAGGAAGGAAATAGAACTGAGAACATGGGAGAAATGAGACCACAGGATATGAACTAGGAAAAAAAGAGAAATGCTTTCCTGACAGTCAAAGAGAGCTGGTAGGCTAATAGTGAAGATGGTATCTACCACTGGAGGCCACAAGTTCACTTGAGATATTAGCCGGCAAATGTCATCTGCAAATAGCAGTGGTTGAAGTACCTCAGAATACATAGGGCAACTCTCTTCAATTTGCTCTCTGCTTTGGAAATCCAACATGGCCTGATAAATGGTCAAAGGGTACGAACAGCCAGTTTTCAGATGAAGAAATTAAAGCTATCCATGGTCATAAGAAAAAATGCTCTAAATCCCTATTGATTAGAGAAATGCAGACCAAAACAACTCTGAGGTACCACCTCACACCTATCAGATTGGCTAATATGACAGAAAAGGAAAATGATAAATGTTGGAGAAGATGTGGGAAAATTGGGACACTAATGCACTATTGGTGGAGTTTTGAACTGATCCAATCATTCTGGAGAGCAATTTGGAATTATGCCCAAAGAACAATCAAACTATGTATACCCTTTGATCCAGCAATACCACTACTAGGTCTGTATCCCAAAGAGATCATACAAATGTGAAAAGGACCCACATGTACAAGAATATTTATAGCAGCACTTTTTGTGGTGGCAGAGAATTGGAAATTGAGGGAATGCCTATCAAATGTAATGGAGTACTATTGTGCATATAATAGAAATGATAAGCAGGTGGATTTCAGAAAAACCTGAAAAGACTTACATGAATTGATGCTGAGTGAAGTGAGCAGAACCAGGAGAAGATTGTAAACAGTAACAGTAACATGGTGTGATAATCAACTATGATTAACTTAGCTCTTCTCAGCAATACCACGATCTAAAACAATTCCAAAAGACTCATGACAAAATGCTATACACATTCAGAGAAAGAACTATGGAGTCTGAATGCAGATTGGAGTGTATTATTTTCACTTTTTTTGTTGTTTTTTGTTTATTGTGGCTTTCCCCTTTTGTATTGTTTCTTCTTTCACAGTATGACTAACGTGGAAAGATTGCTTGCTGTCTTAGGGAGTAGGGAGGGAAGGAAGAGAAGGAGAAAAATTTGGAACTTAAAATCTTATAAAAGTGAATGTTGAAAACTATCTTTATATGTAATTGAAAAAAAAATACTATTTACCAAAAAAAAGACCATCACAATTGTTTTCCTTTATAGTGTTATAGTTATTGTATAATTGTGCTCCTGGCTCTTCTCACTTCTGTATCAATTCATACGAGCCTTCTCAACTTTCTCTGACTCTCTCGCATTTGTCATTTCTCATTGTGCTGTATTATATCGTACTCCATTATATTCACATAGTAGCTCTTTTTGTGGTGGCAAAGAATTGGAAATTGAGGGGATGCTTATCATTTGGGGAATGGCTAAACAAGTTGTGGTACGTAATTGTGATGGAATACTATTGTGGTATAAGAAATAATGAATGAGCAGGATGCTTTCAGAAACACATGGAAAGACTTAAGTGAAGCAAGCAGAACCAGGAGAACGTTGTACACAGCAGCAGCAATATTGTGTGATGATCGACTATGAATGACTTAGCTATTCTCAGCAATACAAAGATCCAAGACAATTCTCAAGGAAAAATGCTATCCACCTCCAGAGATAGAACTGATAGTCTGAATGCAGCTAGAAGCATACTTTTTTTAAAAAAAAATTTTCTTTATTTCTCTTGTGGTTTTTCTTGGGGGTAGGGGTCTGTGTTTTCTTTAACAACATGACTGATATGGAAATATGTCTTGCATGACTGCACACATATAATTTATATAAATTGCTTACCTTTTCAATGAGGGGGGAGGGAAAGAAGGGCGACAATTTGGAACTCAAATTTCTAAAAAAGAATGTTAAAAATTGTTTTTTCACGTAATTGAAAAAAAAATTTAAAAACAAAAAAAAAGGAGAATGGAATGCCTTGGCAGTGAGTTTATTTCCAGCCCCCCACCCCCACCCCAGCCCTCCAACCGGAGGTCTTCAAGCAAAGACTAGATGGTGATTTTTTTTGGGTGTGCTGGAGTGAACATTTTTCATTAGTATGAGTTAGACTAAATGGCCAATGAGTTTCCTTCCAGTTCTGAAATCCTGTGATTCTCAGGCAAGTCAGCTTTGTGTTATTTCATATGTGATCTCATCTGGAAAATAGAGATGATATTTTATTATTTATTTATATTATTTGTTAAGATTATTTAAGCTGTTAGACCCATGTATGCATCTGTTTATGTTTATATATACATACAAACCACACACACATATATGTATATGCATATGTTTATGTACATACTCATACACGAGGCAGCGAGGAGTCAGGAAAACCTAAGTTCAGATCCAAGCCTCAAATGCTTACTCCTATGTGACCCAAGGCAAGTCACGTAACTTCTGTCTGCTTCATTTCTCTCATCTGTAAAATAGGGATTATAATAGCATCTACCTCCCAAAATTATTGTGAGGATCAAATGAGATAGTATTGATAAAGTGCTTTGTAAACCTTAAAGCTCCATATACATGTTGGATATTAATACATATATAGTTAAATTACTGTATATATATGTATACACTATGTATCACTATTCTCTTTCTCTACATATATGTATATGGAAATATACATATATGTTTATAGTATACATTTATAGAAAACTACACTATAAAAGGACATAAGCCAAGAATGTTATGTGTTGATGCTAGGTAACTTTTTTTGCCTACCTCCAACATAGAGACATAATGCTGGTCTTCATCACTGTCTATTAGAACTATCCAGCACTGTGATAATGGGCTGGGGGTCACAGCTGAGAAAAACTGTGTTTTTCTTTCAGGTGGATCGCTTTTTTTGGTAGTAGTTTCTTTTTTTAAAATTAATTAATTTTTAGTTTTCAACATTCACTTCCATAAGATTTTGAGTACTAAATTTTCTTCCCCTCCCTCCCCTCTCCCCTCTCCGCTCTCCAAGACAGTGTACAATCTGATATAGGCTGTACATGTACACTCTTTTTAGACATTTTTCACGTTAGTCATGTTGTAAAGAAGAATTAGATAGGCAGATAACTTTGTGTTGGAGTTGCTCCCTTTTTTCTGAATTTCTATTGTACTTATGTTCCAGATGTCATTATTTGACCTTAAATTGTTTTCTAATTGTTTCATATATCTCAATTTTCTCTCCCCAATCAGAATGCAGTGTGAAAGTAGAGAAGGAAATATGTCATACACACAGCAAATGACAAAGTGCTCATAGTGATGTGTATATTCCCTAGTAAGTGTTTAATAAATACTAGTTGATTGACTTAGTGTATAGATGATGATTTGAATTTGGGATTTTTAACCATGCAGTTGCAAAAAGTAAAGCAAAAAAAAAAAAGCCCAAAACTTGTACATTAATTGAAACATGGTATTTAACTCCACCCTTTCATTTGTTTTTAGTGCAACAGGAAATCATAATTGCAGGTTTCATTTATTACTGTTAGTTACTCAAGAAAAAAGTCAATTCATCTATCAAGGTGAAACATGTAAATGGTTTTATTTTTTATACAATATAAGTATATGTGGTGAATCGTTTTTACTGAGGTCTATTGGTAGCTCACCACTGTCCTTTGAAATAGCTGCTTTCACTCAAGGCTTCTAGATAGAACTATCTTCCCTATAAATTATGCACATGGAAAATAGGACTGGTGAAGTGATAGTCATTCATGATTAATAACTGTTTGAAGTTTGAAGATGATGAATTGTATTTTTGCATCACTGCAGATTTTTATTTTTTATATTTACAAGTTGTGATGTACACCTCAGATTTTGCTGGGTGAACCTTTTGGTTTTGGCAGTTAGATTAGATGAGATAAAGCATTTATTAAATTTACGGTGTGCAAGGCATTGTGCCTTATAAGCTCTGGGAGTACATAAACAAAAAGAAAGAGTCCCTGCCCTCAAGGAGCTTACATTCTAAGGAAGGAAGACAACATATGAAAAGGGAGCTGGAAAGTGGAGGTAGGAGGCAGGGAAGGAAGGCACCTCTCTGGGACTAGGTGGAAAAATAGTCTGGAGCATGGGTGGTCTTGGCTTGAGGGATTATAAATGAGAATGGGTGGTGTGGGTTCTTCTAGGGAGTAACTTTTAGCCAAAACTACTGTCAGATATTTATTTTTTGAGGGATATTTTAAAAGAAGGGAATTGATATTTTAAGGACAGTACTATGTGTGGTTTTTGCCCCAAAATTTCCTTTTTGTTAAACTTAAATTTTTTGGAGGGGTAGGCAGTAGGGTTAAGTGACTTGCCCAGGGTCACACAACTAGTAAGTGTTAGGTATCTGAGGCCGGATTTGAACTCAAGTCCTCCTGAACCCAGGGCTGGTGCTCTATCCACTGCACCACCTAGCTGCCCCAAATTTTTTTCAGTTAATAAGCATTGATTTTCTCACCTTACTTCCTTACTGAGAAAAAAAAATAAAAATCAAACTTTTTGTTTTAAACAAATATGCTTAGTCAAGCAAAATACATTCCCATATTGGCCATGTCCAAAAATGTATATCTCCTTCTTATTAAATCATTTTTATATAGTACTTTACAGTTTACCTTCATTTTAAAAATGTTTCATTTGTGTTTTATTGCACTAATTAATCATTTTTTAAAAAATCTAACTTTCATTGATTCTGGTTTTATATAACCTTCATTTCTGAATAGATTCTTCCTACCTCTCCAACCCAGCATGTCAAAGCCATCTCTTTTAACAAAGATTTAAAAAGAGGGGGGTAAAAAGAGTTCATCAAAACCAACCAGTATATTAACCATATGTGATAGTATATGCAATATTTCTCATCCATAGTCTCACCCCTAAGCAAAGAGGGGAGGTAAGTGCATTTTCTTACCCCTTCTCTAGGACCAAATTTGATTAGTATGAAAAGTGTCCAGTTTCATTTTTTTTGTACTTACAGTGTTGTACTCTTTGTGTGTTCACATATAAATCTTTCCAAGTGTCTCTGGATTCTTCATATTCATTGTTTGTTATGGTGCAGTAATATCTCATTACATTCATTTATCGAAGTTATTTTTCCTTAGTGGTTGAGTACCTACTTTATTTCCAGTTCTTTGCTACCCCAGTAAGTGCTGCTGTGAACATAGACCTTATTTCTTTGGCCTTCTTGGGGTTTATGCTTAATAAGGGGATGTCTGGATCAAAGAATATAAATGTCTTAATAATTTTTTTCAGCAGAATTCCAAATTTCTATTCAGAAATGTTGGACCACTTTATAGCTCTACCAATAGTATTTTTAAGGTGCCTATTCTTAACTCTTCCAATAATGATCATTCCCATCTTTTGTCATTTTTGCTAATTTGTTGGGTGTGAGATAAAACCTCAGAATTGTTTTGTTTGCATTTCTTGTATATTAGTAATTTGAAGCTATCTTTGATATGGTTATTAGTCATTTGTAGTTCTTTTGAAAACTGTTTGTTCATATCCTTTGACCACTTATCCACTGGGGAGTGGCTTTTTGTCTTTTGTATTTGCATTAATTTCCTATGTATTTTAGATACCATATATTTGTATTGCAAATATTTTCCTCAGTCATTGCTTTTAGTTACTACCACAGTGATTTTATTCATAAAAAGATTTTTCAGTTTCATATAATAAAATTATTTATTTTATCTTTTGTTATGACACTATCACTGTTTGGTTAAGAATTCTCTTTCTGGCCATTGCCATCAAAGTTATCTGATCTCATTTTTCTTGATTTTTTTCTTAAATGATGTGATCTTTTATATTCAGGTCATTAAACATTTTGAATTTATTGTGGTACTTGGTGTAAGATGTTGGTCTAACCTGATTTCTGCCACACTGCTTTCTAGCACATGATAAACTTGAGGAAATAAATTACTTGGGGGGAAGAATTCCCTATTGAATCCCAACTTCCACTCTTACAGATGAGTTTCTGCTCCCCAGTTCATGGCTAGCTATAATTTCCCCTAAGAGTATTAGAGTTACCTCTATGGAGTCAGGGATGTTTCCCTAATACCATTGTCTTAAGCCTCCATGGGTGTGCTTCTCTCCTCCCGCCAAGATTATCACTAGAGTATGAATTTAGTCAGCTAGTCTTAAGTAGCTTTTAGAAAGGAATATTTACTAAGGTAGTACTGTAAGAATAGTTGGTATACCCTGCATCCAGAAGTCTGTAACACACTTCCACTACCCAGTTCAGGTCCTCATTACCTCTTTCCTGGACTCCATCAGTCTATCTCTACTCTCTCCCCATTCCAAACTATATACCACACAACTGCCAAAGTGATTTTCCTAAAGCACAAACCTATGTTCCCATTCCACTGTCTCTCTGGAACTCCCACTCTCTAATTAATAAACTTTCTTTCATTTTAGACCTCTTGTTCTTGTTTCTTCTTTAGTACTTACTGAAACCTAGTTCCCTTCAGATGAAATTATATTTCAGGCTATCCTTTTTCCAGTACTGATTTCACTTTCTCTTATACCCACCCATAAAAGAAAAATACTGTAATCTGCATTTTAGCCAAAGTTTGTCAGAGACAGTTTATTAATATACAAGCATTCCTGCTTGAAGGGAATTTCCCCAAATGAGAAAAGTTCCCTTGGCTACTTGGAATTCTCTCTGGTCCAGACTTTGTCGACTTATATTTTACGGTAACCATGAAACGAAAAGCAAAATTACACAGCAAAAGAAAAATAAGAGATAGAGTTTAAATTTAAGTTTTTGAATTTACTTAAACAGAATAGTAATGTTAATCCCGGTGTACCTCTGGAAAAAAGCAAACAAACAGATTATTCCCTCTTTAACCTCTCATTGGCATTTAAAGCTCTCTACAGCTTGGTGCCTTCTTATGTTTGTAGTCTTCTTAAACATTTCTTACTCTGTCCCACCCATTCTATGATTAAGCTATACTGGCCTATTGTTTTTCATATATGATACTCCATTTCCCATCTTGGTGCCTTTGCACAGGCTGTCACCCTTTTATGAAAAGCTTTCTCTTCTCATCTCTGCATCTTAGAATCCCTGTCTTCCTTCAAGACTTAGCTCAAGAACCACTTGCAAGCATCCTTTTCTAGTTTCAACAGCAGCTAATTAATTCTTTTTCCTCTAAGGTAAATGGATATATCTACTTTTTATGTATCTGATATATACCTATTTACGTATATATTGTCACTCCCCTGTTAGAATCGCAGAATCACAGAATTTGAGAGTTGGCCATCTAATCTAACTAACCTCTACACAAAAAGATTCCCTACTATAACATACTGGTCCAGTGTTGTCTAGCCTGTGTTTTAGTACCTTTAAGGAGGGGCTACCCACCACCTTTTGAAGAAGCTAATTTCCACTTTTGAACAACTTCAGGGGTTAGACAGGGGTGGGGAACCTGCAGCTTCAAGGCCATATGTGGCCCTCTAAGTCCTCAAGTGTGGCCCTTTGACTGAATCCAAATTTCACAGAACAAATCCCTTTAATAAAAGGATTTGTTCAGTAAGAATTGGACTCAGTCAAAAGGCTGCACCTAAGGACCTAGAAGGAAACACGTGGCCTTGAAGCTGCAAGTTCCCCACCCCTAAGTTAAGAAGTTTATCCTGACTTCAAGCCTAAATTTGCTTGCCTCTTACAACTTTTACCCTTTCTGCCCTCTGGAGGTAAACAGAACAAGATTAGTATTTCCTTTACATGACCATCCTTCAGATACTTGTATGCAGCTATGTCAACTGAGTCTAAACATACCCAGTTCCTTCAACCATTCCTTATGTCATGGACTCAAGACCCTTCACCACCTTTGTTGTCTTCCTAGACGCTCACCACCTTATCAATGCCCTTTTAAAACTGTGGTCCCTAGAACTGAACATACTACTCCAAATGACATCTGATGAGGGCAGAGTACAGTGGGACTCTCTATTCCTGGAAACTATGCTCCTCTTAATGCAGCCCAAGATAGCATCAGCTTTTTTGGCTGACATATCACACTGCTGACTCATATTGAATTTAGAGTCTACTAAAATCTTCCAATCTTTCCAGAGCAAATATTGTCTCTTATTGCCTTTCCCATCTTGTAAAATTGATTTTTTTTGTACCAAGAGTGAAACTTTACATTTATCCCTATTGAATTTTATCTTATTATATTCAGTCCAAAGCTCTAACCCATTCAACATACTATTGTATCCTTAATCTTGTTGTCTACTGTATTAACTATACTTCCTAGTTTTGTGTCATCTGTAGACTTGTTGAACGCATATGATCTGTGTGTTTATCCAAGTGTTTGATAAAAATGTGAAACATCATAGGATCAGGCATCATGGGCACCGCACTGGAGATCTCTTGCCATATTGATACTGTCCCATCAACAACTACTTTTTGAGTCTGAACCAGTTCTGAATCCTTATGGTTGCATTGGCATTAACTCCATATCTCTCCATCTTCTTCACCAGAATTGTATGAATTTTTTTATCAAAAGTTTGCTAAAACCTAGGTAAACTATATCAATAGCATGTCCCTCATCTAGTAATTTAATTTTGTAAAAAAAGAATTCTACTATTAATCTTGTAAAATACAAAGAAAAAGAGTTTAGTTAATCAGGTATGACTTGCTCAGTTGACGAAACCATATAATCATTGCTTTCCTTTCTGTGTTTGCCAGTCATCTCTTTTAATTATTCTTTCTAGAATTTTCCCAGGATTAAAGTTAAACTCACTGGCTTTTAGTTTGCAGACTCTCTTCCTTTTCTTGAAAATCAAAACAACATTTGCTCTTCTCTAACCTTGTGGTTGGGTAGCTAGGGTCAGGAAGACCTGAGTTCAAATTTGAACTCAGATACTTACTAGGTGTGTGACCCCGGGCAAGTCACTTAACCCTGTTTGCCTCAGTTTCTTTATTTGTAAAATGAGCTGGAGAAGGAAATGGCAAACCACTCCAGCATCTCTGCCAGGGAAACCGCAAATGGTGTCACAAAGAGTCAAACAGTACTGAAAGGACTGAACAACAAAAAATGCTCTGTGATACCTCTCCTATTTTCCATGATCTTTGAGATATTGACAGTGGCTCAGCAACTATACCTGGACCAAATCAGTTGAATTCATCTATGCTAGGTAGGTGATTTCTTGCTCTCTCTTTACTTATCTTGGGCATAAATTTTCCATTGGTTATTTTTCTGCTGTCATTCCCTATACAAAAATCCTTCTTTTCGAAGAAAACAGAAACAAGGCAAGAATTTGGTAGCTCTGTTGTCAGTTGTCATTGTCTCATCTGTCCCCAGCCAAGGTTCTATCTCTTCTTTGATCCTCCTTTTCCTTCTAGCATGTCTTAAAAACAAAACAAAACAAAGAAACAAACAAAAAATACCTAACAAACTCTTCTTATATTTCACTTCTCTTCCCTAGACTCAGCTCATTCAAAGCTTTAACATTCCTGACACTAATTTCATAGGACTTTGCCATGCATTTATATTAATCTTCTGTTACCTGGACTTGCCTCCGTTTTCTGTATATTTCTTTTAAAAAAAATCTAAAGTGGTAGGCAAGTTCCTTGTCTGTCCACTTTTGTCCCTTTGGATATATCTTGTGGTATTTTTTTTTCTCTTCCTTGAGATTCTTTCTTTATAGGTCTTCAGAATTTTATTCTTGAACACTGCCCATCGCTCCTGGGCAGACTTTCCTTAAAGCAGGCCTGCACAACCTGTGGCCCTCCAAAAGAATTTCAGGGGGCCTGCAAAATGTAGGGGAAAACCTTCTTTGGCATGCCCTTGAGCCACAGGTTACACAGGCCTACCTTAAAGCGTTTCAGTCTATGGGATCCTGCCTACCTTTCCTTTGAACTCTTTGAAATCTCTTTTCTTTAAATCTGGGGTGCGTGTCTGGCTATGCCCTAACATCCTCTACTTCTTTATCATAAGCTCTACATAGAGTGTTCATTTCCCCTCAAGTTTCCCATCATTTCTACCCCGCCAGCGAGATCTTCTCTTAGTGAAAATCAGATTCAGAATAGAATTTCCCTTTGTTGGTTCCTCTGTCTTTTGAAGGATGAGCCAAATCAAGAAGTTAATAGCTAATCTGCTTTTAGCAGAGGGAGACCTCTAGCAGATGGCCAGATAATTAAAGCTCCTCATCACTACTTTATCATACCTCTGTACCTGGCCTGTAATCTACTTCCCCAACTCATCATCTATTCTTTCTTTCTGTCAAGGTAGTCTGCAGTATAATTCAGTGACAAAATCACTTCTGTGTCTCCATCCTTTGATCCTCACCTAAATATTCTCCATGATGTTTCCTTCTTCTGGTTCCTGGATTTCCTCACGTACCCTGATATATTTTTAGTGTAGAATGTTACCCTACTCCCAACCATTTTTACTTGTCCTGTTTGTTTCGAAGAAGGTGTATGCATCCAGAACCATAGTCTAATAATAGGTTTCATCCCACCAAGTCTCAGTGATACCTCTGAGGGCAAAGATGCCCCCCTTGAGTTAAAACTTCTCATTCCTCTTGCTTGTTACCTAGACTTTGAGCATTGTGTACAGACATTTGAGGCTATGGATTTTACTACGAGCTCCTTTCTGAAATGTTGTCTCCTGTGAATTTCTGGGAATATCAGCTGCTCTTCTTCCTTCTTTGTGGCCACTTTCTAAAGGTCAAAGATCACATACTAACTCTTCTTTCTTGTATTTAAAACTCTTCACCACCCAGAACCTTCCTACCTCTGCTGTCTTCTCATACATAACTTTTCTCTATGTACTTTGTGGTCCGTCGGTACTAGCCTTCTTGCTTTTTCTTATACGTGATGCTCCATTTCCTGTCCCACCCATACCTGGAATAACTCCCCATTTACTTTCATCTCTTAGAATCCATAGTTTACTTCAAAACTCAGCTCAAGTGCTACCTTCTATTTAAGCCTTTTCTAATTCCTCTAACTTCTAGTACTCTCCCTCCCATAAGCATTTTGTATTCATAATATATATGTATATGTATACTTACACATATGTGTGATTCATATACTTATGTATCTGCATGTTGTGTTCCACTTTGGAATATAAGCTCTTTGAGGGAAAAGACTGGTTTTACACTTTAAGGGATAGTACGTTAACCTGGGACAACTGTTATCAAAAGTGTGGTCCACAGATCTTTGCAGGTTGGCAATAGAGTGGGGAGAGGAATAAGCATTTATATAGAGCCTACTATATGCCAGACATTGTGCTATGTGCATTACGTATGCTATATTTGATTCTTATAATATCCTTGCAAAGTAGGTGCTATTATTATCCTCATTTTATAGTTGAGGAAACTAAGGCAGAGTTAAATGACTTGTCTGGAGTCACACAGTAAATATCTGAGTCTGGATTTTAATTCAAGTCTTCCTGACTTAAGGCCCAGGGCTCTATCCACTATACCACCTAGCTTGCCTCTGGTTCCTAAGACTTTTTCTAGGGGTCTGTGAGGTTGAAACTATTTTCATAGTAATTTGAAGATGTCATTTGCCTCCCTTTTCTAACTTAGTATCTACGTAAGGCTGGATTTTCTTCAACCAAAATGACATAATACAACAGATTGTATGGAGAGGTAGATGTGAGAATCCAGCTGTCTTTTATTAAGCCAGCTGTTAAAGAGATTTGCAGAAATATATAAAACAGTGCCAATTCCTCACTAAATTTTTTTTATTTTGGTGAATATATTTTTCATAAAATATGTTAACATGTAATGAGTTTATTATTATTATTTTGAAATGAAAAATTATTTTATTATTTTGTCATTTTTAATGTCTACTATGGTAAATATTGATAAATATGATGCACATAAAGAAAAGCTCTTTGGAGTCCTCAATAATTTTTAAGAGTGTAAAGGGTCCTTAGACCAAAAATTTTAAGAACTGCTACCCTAGAGTAAGGTCATATTTTCGCCTTTAGGAAGTGTGCTTCTTGTGAGCAGGGATTGTGTTTTTTGCTTTTCTTTTGTATCCTTGGGCTTAGCATAGTGCCTGGCACATAATGAACCTTAATAAATGCTTGTTGATTAGATTATTGATTGACTATATTGCTCTTCTACTGAATCAAATCCAGTGCCTTCCCTGTTACCTCTAGGATCAAATATAAACCACTCTTGTTTAATGCTCATTGCAACCCAGCCCTATCCTCTTTTTTCAACATTCTTATATATTCCCTTCTATGAACTCTACAGGTTAGCCATACCAGTGTCCTTGCTGTGCCCCACAAAGGACACTTTACCCCTGCCTTATCTGAACCTTAGCACCAGCTGTCCCCTATGCCTCAAAAAACCCTAGCCTGACCTTTTAACTCTAGGGATCCTTGGTTTTCTTAATGATTTGGTTGAGTACCACCTTCTGGATGAGGCCTTTTCTGATTCTGTTAGCTGCTGGTGTTTTCTTCTTGAAGATTGACTTGTATATGCTTTGTGTGTGACTTGTATGGATATATACATGTTGTCCTACCTATTAGAATCTAATCTTCTTTGAGGGCAAAGAGTTTCATTTTTGTCTTTGTGTCATCTACACCTTATACAATGCTTGGCATATGCTAGGTGCTTAATACATACTTGTTGACTGATCATTTGCCACATTATAGATATTAAATACATTTTTGTGAATTGGAAGATGCCTTTCAGAACACTGTGGTCACCTTGACACACCCCAACTTCTCCCTCCCTTTAATCATTTATAATCTTTTTCTTAGTTTGAGGTTTGGGAAATAAGTTTGACTGAATAGTGGTAAGGGTAAGGGCATTTGAATGGGAACTCTACATTTCCTGAGTTAGTTGTTCATAGAAACTTAGTGGTAGTTGGCATTCAGTTTTTTAAACTAAAAGGAATAATACCCTAGGATTCTCAGTTGTTTTTGCAGTATCCTTTTGTGACTTTGAAGTATCCCTTTATCTTTTCTGAGCCATCACAGTCTAGCAGTGTTTGCTGGTTTATCTGAACAGCGTTTCTGACAATTCTGAGCTCTGTTTTCATTCTTCTGATTATTGCAGTGTCTGTTGGAAATATCTGGTCTTCTAACCTGTCAGGATAGGAGTGGGGTAGGTGAGGGCCTGTCATTTACTGATTTTCCTCATTTTGTGCTGTTTGGTAAATTAGGAAAGAAAAAAGGTTTCTTTGGTTGGAATTTACTCATTTTTTTTTTAAATCAACAGTTTGCCTCTGCTTGACTTTTTTCTTTTAAATGTTTGTCTCTATTTAGGAAGCTATTTTGCTAGCCACTTCATCATGGGAGGAGAAAAATTCGACTCAACTCACCCTGAAGGATATCTATTTGGAGAGAACAGTGATTTGAACTTCCTGGGAAACAGGCCAGTAGCGGTATGTTACCTAGACTTAATTCACTTTTGTACAGTCATTTACATTACTGAGATTGCAAAGATTAGTCTCTATTTTTTTATAGTTTGACACAAAACTGAAACGTCCAAACATTTAATTGTGTATCTAAGCCATTTTTGTCTGACTTTCATTCTCTGATGAATGTATCAGGATAAAAATCAAATACCACAAAGAAAAGCTTTTTTTTTTTTAACCAGGTCATGTGAGAATCTTTAATAGTTCTATAATTATTTCCCCTTTTGAATTCATGTTTTTCAGCTTCCATTCATTTATTCAACAAATAATTATTGAGTGCGTCTATGTATTACATAGTAATATTACTATGCTAGGCTTTGCTAAGGATATAGATGGTGTATACCACATATCCTTCTACCCTCAAGAAACCTACAGTTCAGCTGGGGAAACAAAACAAATGAATATGTGACATTTTAAAATAGTAATAATAAATAATATTTGCTTTCAGGACATACCCTGATGCCTCATCTTGGTATAGAGAAGGCCTTGGCTTTTTGAAGGGTCTCAGTAGCAAATAAACTCTAGAAGGCAGTAAAAGGTACTGCCATATGTGATCTGCAGCAGAGACAACCTAGTTATGTGTAGAGGGGCTCATTACCATAAGGCTGCCCATGAAGTGATATTTTTTCATTCATTTCATTAAATGGCCTACTTAAGAGTGGAGGAGTTGTGACCTACCTTGGTGGACAGAGCATCCATATTCATGACCCTTGAAGTTTTGAATTAAGCATATGATCAAACAGTGTAAGAGTGGAGAGAATGGAGAGATTAAGGAGCTGCTGCAGTATAAAACAAAGTGGAACTTGAAGCAAGTTTTGAAGGATGACTTCCTAGGAAAGATGACATGAAAGATGACAGCTTAGCCTAGATCCCGAAGAAACTGCCCAGCAGAGGGTGGCAGAAGAAGCAATGGTCCATAAAATCAAGGAGTAAGAGAGTAAGGAGTAATAATAATAAGTCCCTCCATTCAATCCAAGACTGCATTAAGTAGATAGCCAGAAACCAGTGAGGGGCTGTGACTGGGGGATGTGCCCAGAGGATCTTGGTCTTGGCTTGACAGAGCTGTAGCAGGAGACAAAGCCAGCTTCCAGAGGAGCTGACCAAGGAAACAGAGAGGAGGCAGAGGTGCCTAGGCAAACTTTGGGTCCCTCTTGGGAGTCTGAGACTAGAATGATCTCTGATATTCTCTTGGAGTCACAGCAAGGGACCAAGCCAGATTCTAGCCAGGGATTGCTCAGGGAGAGAGATGGAACAGAGGTACTGAGGCAGCCCATAACAGGGGCTCCTCCAAGAGGCCTAAAACTATTGCCATCTTTGATATTTCATGGTTCCACCAAGGAATCAAGAAGATGAAGATGAGGTAGAGAATCTTGGGGCCCTCCAGGAAGTCTGAAGCCATTACCATTTTTGATGTTTGGTCGGTCTGTCAGGGCCACAACAGGAGACAAAACCAAGGTTGTTGATTGCAAAAGAAGGAGAGGGAGATGGGCTAAGGCCCATGTCTGCTTTGGGCCACCAGGAAAGGAAGGCATAAGCCCTGGATTGATTTAGAGGAGAGTACCTGCTCTCAGCTCTAGGCCTACCTTCCTGTTCCGGGCAGGGATTGAAGAAGAGGGCAGAGAGAAGGACTAGGGACCACATATCTTTATCCATAACCATGGCAGGACAGTGGCAACACATCCAGACTGCAGAGGAGACAGGACTAATGCACATCTATCCAATCCAAGAGCACAAGAAGTAGTGAAACCTGGCCCCCAAACAGAGTCCAAGTATGGGTATTGAGGCTGGAAACACGAGTAGAGAGAAAAATGCTCTTAATACAATGAAGAAATACTATGGGTTAAGAGAAGCTCAAGAGGTAAACTCGAAAGAGATAATAATTCCACAGTAAGTACAAATAGATCCTCTGAAAAAAGAATGGCTTCAAGAGCTGATGGAGGAAATGAAGTAAGAAATTACAAAATAAAATTAGGGCCTTTGAGAAAAAAATTAGAAAAAGAATAAATAGCTTAGAAATGAAGGTAAAAAACATGGTACCCTGAAAAACAGAATGCACAATAATTATGATTCTAAGAGAAAATAAGAAATATAAAAAAAAAAAGGACTAGAAAATTAGAAAAACATGTGAGGTATCTACTACCAGAAACAACTGACCTAGAAAAGAGGTCAAGGAGAGATATTTTAAAAATCACTGGACACTCTGAAAACCATGACCAGACTAAAAATCTGAATACAGTATTTTAACAAATCATTTTAAAAGTTGTTTAAGCTCTATTAGAAGCAGAGGATAAAGTAAAACTAGAAAAACTTCAGAGAGAAAATGAATTGAAAATAACCAGGTATGTTATAGGCAAAATCCAGAGCTTCAAGGTTAGAGAAAAATACTACAAGTAGACAGAAAGGAATAGAGTTGAAGTACCAAGGAAATCAGTTAGGCTTACATAAGATCATATTGTAACAACCATGAAGAAGAGGAAATCTTGGAATAGAGTATGCCAAAATGCAAAAAAGGAAAAAACCTTAAAAGCAAAAAATAACTTATCCTACAAAAATGAATATAATCCTACAAGGAAGAAAATGGTTCTTTAATAAAATAGAGGACTTTCAGCCATTCTTAATGAAAAGTTGAAAGCTGAGTAGAATTTTTGAAATACAAACACAAGAGACAAGAAAGACCTAGAAAGTTAAATATATTTGAACAATTTTAAGTAGCTAAATCATGAGCAAATGCTTAACTTCTATTAGGAAGAAGTCTTTTTCATGTCTTTTCATAATCCCATTGTCCTCAAGGGTCATAAAGGGAGTAAAAAAAAAGAAAAGAAAAGGCAAATGCTACAGCAGAGAGTGGTCTGTTTGTTTTTTTAAGAGAAGAAAGAAAGGGGAAAGGAAAAGGATATGCTAGAGAAGAAATGAAAAGGAAGGAAGAGGAACTTATTTTTTCTAACATTTGACTTATGCCAAAATAGTATACAAATGTGGAGAAAGGGGCAACTCATGAACTTCTCTCTTATCTGAACCAAGTGAAAGAGTATTTAACACACACATACACACACATATACACACAGAGAATTTGATGTAGAAATACTTAAACTTCAGTTGGAGAGTAGGCAAGATCAGGAAGCTGAGAAAGTGGGGTTTAAGAGGGAGGATAGAATTGGGAGAGAATGGTCATAAGCAAAAAAAAATTCAATTATGAAGCGTGGATTATAAAAGGGGAATTAAAAAGAGAAATAAAGAGTGAGAATCAGTGATTTGGTTTTGCTGTGGATTAAGAGTAGGGGCTCAGAGGAGTAGGATCACACTACTTCAGTTGTAGGTTCCTAGTATCCATTCTATTCTTTCTTTCCTCACTTGTTTTTTTGTTTTTTTTTTGTTTTTTTTTTTTTGCAAAGTAGGACTGGGGAGCCAAGAAAGGGAAAAAAAAAAAGTAGAAGAATGATATTATGAAGGGAAAAAAACCCACCTCTAACAATCATAACTATGAATGTGAATGAGATGAACCCATCCCTAAAATGAAGAAAGGAAGCATACTGGATTAAAAAGCAGAATTCAGCAATATGTCATTAACAGGAAACACATTTTAGAAACAACAACAAAAGAACACATTGTGTTAAAGCAAAGTGTAAATCCTAAAAAGCAAGAGTAGCAATCATTATCTTAGACAAGACACCAGCAAAAATAGTGGTGGTTAAAAGAGATCTACATTATATAAGAGATATACATATACATTAAACACACCATCAATAGTGAAGTAATTTTTTTTTTTTTGATTTTTTTGGCGAGGCAATTGGGATTAAGTGACTTCCCTAGGGTCACACAACTAGTGAGTATCATGTGTCTGAGGCCAGATTTGAACTCATGTCCTCCTGACTCCAAGGCTGGTGCTCTATTCACTGTGCCACCTAGCTGCCCCATAATGATGAAGTAATATTAATACTTAACATATACTTAACATAACATATATGTTATGTATTGAATGGCATAGCCTGTAAGTGCTTAAAGGAAAAACCAAACAAACTATAGGGAAGAAATATATCACAAAACATTTCATAGTTGGAGACCTCAGTGTGCTCTTTTCAGAAGTAGAAAAGCCTAAGAAAAAGATAAGCAAGAAAAAAGAGACCTGAATAGAATTTAAGAAAAGAATTTAAAAAGATATGATAGATGTCTAGAAATTAGTGAATGAGAATAGAAAAGAATATACATATTCCAGGCATGCAGTGGCACTTGTGCAAAAATTGATCATGTGTTAGATCAGATAAAACCTCATATACAGATGAGGAAAAGAATATATGTTAAACACTTCTTTTACCACAGTGCAAAAATATTATAATCAACAAAAGGCCTTTGAAGAAAGAGTTTAAATTAATTGGAAACTAAGTAAGTCAATCCTAAAAAATTATTGGGGAAAAGTAATAGGAATAATAGATCTTTGCACTTTCTTTAATGAAATTAAGATAATATACTGAAAACTTTTGGGATGCAGCCAAAGTGATCCTTTACAGTAAATTTTGTTTTGTTTTTTGTTTGTTTGTTTGTTTTGCTAGGCAGTGGGGCTAAGTGACTTGCCCATGGTCACACAGCTAGTTAAGTGTCAAATGTCTGAGGCCAGATTTGAATGCAGGTCCTCCTGACTCCAGGGCTGGTGCTCTATCTATTGTGCCACCTAGCTGCCCCTCTTTTGTTTTTTGTTTTGTTTTTACAGTAAATTTTATATCACCAAACACTTTAATCAGCAAAAAAGAGAGAGAGAACAAAATAGTGAATTGGGCATACAATTAGAAAAAAAAAAAGCAACCATAAAAGGAACTGATCCAACAACAAAAACTAAGCACCAAAATAATTTTTATGTAGTTTTTGTTTTTTTAATTTAATATTTTATTTTTCCACAATTACTGGTAAAAACAATTTCTAACATTCTTTTTTTAAAAAATATTTTTGAGTTTTAAGTTGTCTCCTTCTTCCCTCCTTTTCTCCCACCTCCTTATTGAGAAGCAAGCAGTTTGATATAGATTATACACGTGCAGTCATGCAAAACATATTTCCATGTTAGTCATGTTGTGAAAGAAAACAGACCAAAAAACTCCCAAGAATAATAAAGATAGTAAGGAAAAAGTATTCTTTGATCTGCATTCAGAGTCTATCAGTTCTTTCTCTGGAGATAGATATAATTTTTAATCATAAATCCTTCAGAATTGTCTTGGATCATTGCATCACTGAGAATAGCTTAGTTATTCACAGTTGATCATTATATAATATTGCTATTACTATTTACAGTGTTCCCCTGGTTCTGCTCATTTCACTTTGCATCAGTTCATGTAGGTCTTTCCAGGTTTTCTGAGAGCATCCTGCTCATCATTTCTTATAGTCCAATAGTATTCCATTACAATCATATACAACAACTTCTTCAGCAATTTCCCAATTGATGGACATCCCCTCAATTTCAGATTCTTTGAAAAGAGCTTCTCTAAATATTTTTGTACATATAGGTCCTTTTACAAAATAATTTTTTAAATTAAAGGGCATTGAAATAAATGTATTGGTTCTTAATATAGCAAATATCATTTCCCCCAGACAAGAGCCTGCATTATCTGTAACGGAGAAATGCTAGGGGTATTTCAGTATGATCAGGAATTAGGGAGAAAACAAGGATGTCCACTGTCACCACTATTATTTGATATTGTTCTGTAAATACTAGCTAAAGCAATAAGAAAAAAAGAAATTGAGTGAATTAGCATATGCAAAGAGGAAACAAAATTATCACTTTTCATAGATATTATTGTTCAGTATTCAGTCATATCCAACTCTTTGTGACTCTATGAACCATACTGTCCATGTGGTTCTCTTGGCAAAGATATTGGAGTATTTCCTTCTCTAGCATATTAAGGCACATAGGGTTAAATGATTTGCTCAGGGTCACACAGCTGGTAAGTATTTGAAGCCAGATTTGAACCCAGGTCTTCCTAACTCCAGACCCAGCACTCTATCCACTGAGTCATCACAACTGAAAGATTAGGTGAAACAATAACTTCTAAGATGTAGTTCTGTATAAACCTGACAGGTGCAGGACCTGGAGTCAGGTAGATCTGAATTCAAATTTGTCCTTAGACATTTGTAGCTGTGTGACCCTGGGCAAGTCACTTAACCCTGTCGGCCTCATTTTCTTCACCTGTAAAATGAAAAGGAAATGGCAAACCGCTCTAGTGTCTTTGCTGAGAAAATCTCAAATGGGGCCATGAAGAGTCAGACACTACTGAAACGACTGAATAACAATAACAAAATATAAACCTACAGAATTCATCAACCTTTCTATTACCAGTAAAACATAGCAGGGAGAGAAAGAAATTCCTTTCAGAATGACTATGGAATATAAAAAGATCTGGGAAGTTTGTTTATGAGAATTATAGGAATACAACTACAAAATACTCTCTACAGAAATTATGACGGACTTAAATAATTAGAGAGATATTAGTTGATCATGATTGGGTTAGCCCAATCCAATAAAAATGATGCTACCATATATATTAATTTATAGAGTCAGTGCAATGCCAATCAAACTACCAAAGGATTATTTTTATAGAATTAGGAAAAAATAATAACAAAGTTTATCTAGAAGAACAAAAGGTCAAGGTCTAGAAGAACAGAGGTAAGAAAATATCAAGGGGAAACAATGCAAAATGAAAAACAATTAGAAAGGAAGGCGTATACCAGATCTCAAACTATAGTACAAAGCAGTAATCCTCAGAATTAATGCAGTTAGGATTAGAGGGTAATCAGTTAACTGGGAAGAAATCTTTGCAGCAGACTGGCAATTGATACAAATGTATAAAAACAGGGATATGAATAATAAATCAAGTCAAGCTGGAAGAATGGTTGTGCCCTGTAAGATAAAATTTTAACAGAAGAGTGTTTGGCGGGGGTGGAGTGGGTGGGTGGGGGAAGGTAATGAATCTTATTTCAGACATATTTTGTTTAAGATGCCCAAAAGGACATCCGGTTTAAAGTTGGCAGGTGATGAGATCAGACTGAAGTTCAGGAGAGAGACTAAGACTGGATCGATAGAAAGAGTCATATGCATAGAGATACTAATTAAATTCATGGAAGCTGATGAGAGTACCAAGTGAGAGTATGGAGAGAAAAATAAACAGAACTAGGACAGAGACTGGGGGGGATATCCACAGTTAGTGGACATGATATACATACATACATATATATATATATATATATATATATATATGTATAAACTTAGCCAAAGGAGCAATTAGATGGGAAAACCAAAGAGAAGGCAGTCACGAAAACTTAAGGAAGAGAAAATGTCCAGGAGGAGAAGGTGGTTAACAAAGTGAAATAATATAGGCAAGTCAGGAAGGATGAGGATTGAGAAGAGACCCAAAAGAAAAAATGTAAGCTGTCTGCCATCATGTGCAGCTAGGTGGCACAGTGGATAGAGCACCAGGCCTAGAATCAAGAAGATCTGAGTTCAAATTCTGCCTCAGATACTAGCTATGTGACCCTGGGCAAGTCATTAACCCTGTTTGCCTCAGTTTCCTCATCTATAAAGTGAGCTGAAAAGGGAAATGGCAAACTACTCGAGTATCTCTGCCAAGAAAACCCCAAATGGGGTCATGAAGAGTTGGATACAACTGAAATGACTGAACAACAACATCTACCACCATGTGAAAAAAGAAATCACTAATAATAAGAGAAAAGGAAATTAAAACAACTCTGAGGTTGTACCTTAACGCTTCTCAGATCAGCAAAGATGACCAAAAAAAAAAAAAGATAATTAGAACTGTTAGAGGGGCTGTAGGAGGAGAGGCACACTAATGCACTGTTGTTGGAATTAATTTGGAAGTATACCTCCAAAAGTCACTAAAATGTGCATACCTTTTGACCTGAGATACCACTACCAGATATAAACAGGGGCATGCTGGTAAATGTTCAACAACTTCTCACCACATTTTTAAATTTAATCTGCATTATTAATTTTCTCCCTTACTCTTTCTTTCATTTTAGACAATAAACAAAACAACAGATCAAGCCTCGATTTGTAGCATTTGCCAATTTCTGAGGTATAAATGTTCACATTGAAAATTTAACACTTAGATGCATTCGTGTGTAACTTTCCTGGGCCCCATTTTACTGCTCTTTGGAAACACATCATTTTTGCAGTGGTTGGAATTCAAGGCCTGGTATCCCATAAGCCAGTGATGAATGAATGAATGAAAAGCATTTGTTAGGCATTTACTATGTGCCAGACACTATGCTATGTACTGAGAATACCCATAAAAAAGCAGCACAATCCCTTGTTTTCAAGGAGCTCACATTCTAATAAAGGGAGATGACATTTAGTGGCATATAGCTACAGGGCAAATGGAAAGATCCAGTGGTCCTTAGGGTAAAATTCAGTTGATTGATTGGTTGACATATCTCTAAAATATTGGATTCTGAAGACCACATTTTAGAAAGAACATTGACTCACTGCAGTTCATCCAAATGAGGATGACTCAGGTGGTAAGGAACCCTCCAGACTATGCCACGTGAGGAGTGGCTGAAGGAATTGGGCATGTTTAGCCTGAAGAAGAGAAACAGGGGTATATGTGGGAGAAAGAAGAGGGGCAGCTTGGTAGGCTGGAAGCAGTATATAATATAGCTATCTTCTAGTATCTGAAAATTACAGTTAGATCCCTATTGGTATGAATAAAGAATCCCCTCAAATGGTCCCATTATTTGAATTTGCTCTGAATGTTTCCACTGGGCTGGACCCAATGACCATATTTTACACAATTATAACTTCAAATAGTGTGGGTTCAATTACACGAAAGCACTTTAGGAGATTTTTTTATTTGCAGTAATGGGTCTCATACTGTATTATGTGGAAGAATAATTAGATTTGTTCTTCTTGGGCCCTGAAGGCAGAGCCAGAAGGCCCAGAAAGTAATGGGTAGAAGTTAGAGAGAAGCAAATTTTGGTTCAATATGGGGAAAATTTTCCTAATGGTTAAAGCTGTCCTAAAGCAAAATGGGCTACCTCAGAAAGCATTGCATCCTGCACTAGAGGTCTTCAAGCAAAGTCTGGATGACCACTTGTGAAGGATATTGTCAAAGGGACTCCTATTCAGGTACAGGTTGGATTAGATGAACTCTGAGGCCCCTTCTAGCTCTGAAATTCTGCGATGTTGAAGTTGAAGGGCATTCCTGCTGTGGAGTCAGGGTTAGGATAGGGAGGAAGAGATTGTCAGAGCTTGTAAGATAGTCTGGCTGAAGTAAAAGGTTCACAATGAAGAGAGAAGATTGTGGAGAGGTAGATTGGGAGCAGATTCTTTAGGACCTTGAAAGCCAGGCTGAAGAGTTTGTGCTTTATCCCAATGCAGAGGAGGGAGGAGAAAGAAGAGGAAGGTTTCATTGAAAGCTTTTAAGCAGGAGAGTGACAATAACAATAACAATAATATGCTAGGTTTGCAAAGTGCTTTATATATGTTAACTGATTTGACCCTCACAACACCTAGTGTGGGAGGTGCTGTTATGAATCCCCATTTTACTGATGGGAAACTGGTATCGTACAAGCCAATGAATGAATGAATGAAAAGCATTTGTTAGAAGTTAAGTGACTTGCCTAGGGTCACACAGCTAATAAGTATCTGAGGCAGAGTATGAAGGAACTCAGGTCTTCCAAACTCCAAATTCCTCACTTTCTTCTCTATATTACCCAGCTGCCTTAGGAAGCTTCAGCTATTTTAGAAAGGTTAAGTTGTTCTCTGTCTTCTACTTTAAGGTTCTCTTATTTTCTAAATTTCCCTTTTTATCCATTGTTCTTTCCCCTTCTCATTGAAAGTACCTACTTTTTTTTTTTGTTTTTTTGTTTTTTGGTGAGGCAACCAGGGTTAAGTGACTTGCCCACGGTCACATAGGTACTAAGTGTCAAGTGTCTAAGGCCAGATGAAAGTACCTGCTCTTGAAGCTTTTTGCAGTTATATTAATTTCAGAATAAAGTAGCATGCCTGCTACTTTAGATCAACAAAATGGGCACAGCACAGTACTCAGTGTTTTCTGCTCTTTTTCTTCTAACATAGGTTTAACATTTACTTGAGTCCCCCATTTTCCTTCATTTAGTGTCAAAATAGCTTAGATACTCCTTTAAATCTGTTCTATTAATTTTTAGACAGTAAAGACCACTTTAAAACAAGTATATTATCCAGTTAGAATCATAGATTTAGAACTGGGAGGGACCTCAGAGGTCATTTAATTAACTCCTTCATTTTACGTATGAAGAAACTGAGACCCAGAGAGCTGAAATGATTTACACAGGTCACACCCATAAGTAGCTTTGGGATTATATTTGAACCTGAGGACTCCATATATTCCTTCTGCTGCCACCCAGTTCAGCTTAAGTTTTGTGCTACCGTTGTGCCATTTTACTTTGGACTTTGTGCCAGTCTGCAAAATTTAATAGCCTGCCATATATTTCCACATCCCATTTTGTAAATAAATAAGATAGTGCTATGCTTGGAATCAAGAACATTTGAGTTCAAACCTGGCCTCAGACACTTACTGTGTGACCCTGGGCAAGTCACTTTACCTCTGTTTGCTTCAGTTTCCTCATGTGTACATTGGTGATAATGCTATTATTGGCTATAATGGTATTATTATCCTCCCAGCTACCTCCCAGCATTGTTGTTAGGATAAATGAGATAATAATTATAAAGTGTTTAGTACAGTGCCTGGCACATAATAAGTGCTATACAAATGTTAGCTATTATTAGCAGGTATTATTGCTGAAGCATTGGACAACTTAACCTCAAATTTGAGAGTTATTGAGGAGGGGTATTTCCTTGTTTATACATCTGTATTTTGGATCTATGATCTGCTGAATGTGGGAACTCTCCGGAACAAGTTAAATTGAACCCATCTCTGCACCTTCATTTCCTGTACATTTGTCTTTCTCCTGCTATTAATCCTCCAACATTCTTGGCAGCTTTCCTGTAAATCTCTTGATAACAGCATAAATAACAGTAGAGTGTGTGGGCTGGCCTTTGGTTGCACTTCATCCTTTCTACTGGATAAGCCCACCTTCTTTTCTGGGTATGCATCTCTGAAGATATCCTTTGTACTACTTCTGCATAAATCTTCATTAGTAATGTATTGCAGTTTATTTGTGCTCACCATGCATCTTTGTGTAGTGAATAGAGTGTTGGGCTGGGAGCCACAAACAATGTGATTTAAAACTTGCCTCAGACAGTTTGACCCTGGGCATGTCACTTAACCTCTCTCAGCCTTGGTTTCCTCATTTGTAAAATGAGAATAATAATAGCACCAACCTCACAAGGTTGTTGTGAAGACTAAATGACATAACACATAAAATGCTTTACTTAAAGCTCTTTATAAATGTTAGCTAGTTTTTTTTTCTTTAGAGACTGATATTCTATTAATCACAGCCATATAATATCAGTGGAAGTATACTGATGTTTAAAAAATAGGCTGAGGGATGGAGCCAAGATGGTGAAATAAAAGGAGCATTTTTTCCAAGCTCTCCCAGCAGGCCTCTCTGAACAACTTTTAAAAAGTGTATCAAATCCTAAGTTACATAATCAACAAAAAGTCATTTTTCCAGCCCAGGACAACTTAGAAGGACGGAAAGAGAGATTTACAGCACAGGGGTGAGGGCTGACTGAGATTGCACTATGGTGGAAGCTACTCCAACTATGGGCTTTGGAAGCGGCGGTAGCAGCAACAAGTGGTACTGGGAGAGCTTAATTTCCAGAGAGTGTAAGTGAATTGAACACTTGGTCAGAAAGACATTATGGGGACCCCAGTGCTAGCACTGGTCACAGGACCATGTGCCATTTGGCAACTCTATTGCCCATTACTCAGTTCTCAGTTGTAGTTACAGGGCAGAGAGGAATTGTGGTTGCAAGGGAGAAAGGGCCCTACTTGGGTAAGGACCAGAGTACAGACCAGAAGAATAGTAATGACATGTCTCTTCATATCACACCACCTTGGAAATATCAAAAACTTACGGGCCTCAAGACCTAGCTGTGAAAACAACAGGACATAAACACCTGAAGCTTGCGACAGTCACATCACTCCCCATCCCTATCCAGGTAAGCAGGGCCCAACTCTATTAATGTAAAGTCTCAAGTAAAAAAATAGGCTGGAAAAATGAGCAAACAACAACAAAAAAGAACCTGACCATAAAAAGCTACTATAGTGATGGAGAAGCTCAAGACACAAACTCAGAAGAGAATGGTTTAAAAACACCTACAAGCAACCCTTCTTTCCCCCCAAAGAAAAATGCACATTGGACACAGGCTTACCACGAATTCCTAAAAGAGCCAAAGAAAGCCTTTTTCTTTTTTAGAAAAAAGAGCAAAAAATTATTTTTAAAATCAAGAGTGATAGGGGAGAAATTGGGGAAAGAAATGAGAGCAGTGCAAGAAAATTGTGAAAAGATAATAACTTAGTAAAACAAAATTGGCCAAATGGTAAAAAGAGGTACAAAACCTCATTGAAGAAAATAACTCCTTAAAAATCGGAATTGGTCAAGTGGAAACTAATAATTCCACAAGACATCAAGAAACAATAGAACAAAGTCACAAGAATGAAAAAAAAGAAGAAAATGTGAAATATAGTAAAAACAACTAATCTAGACAATAGATGGAGGAGAAATAACTTCAGAATTATTGAACTACTTGAAAGCCACGATAAAAAAAGAGGTAAGAGTGAGAAGTCAGAGATAACCTTAGGGTTGCAAACCTGGATGAGTAGAAGAATAGTGGTACCTTTAACAGAAATACTGAAGTTTGGAAGAGGGATAGGTCTTAGGGGAAAGATAACAGATTCTGTTTTGGAAATATTGATTTTGAGATGTTGTCTTGACATCCCAGTTTGAAATGTCCAGTAGATAATTAGGAATGCAAGATTGAAGTTCAGAGGAGAAACTGGGACTGGACATATAGTGATGAGAGTGATCAGTGTAGAGATATTAAAAGTGTGTGCAGAGAAACAATAGGGGCAGAGCCCCAGAGAACACCTACAGTTGGGGTCATGAGTTGAATGGTGAACCAGCAAAGGAGACTGAGAAAGACTGGTTAGACAGGTGGCAGCAGGAGAATTAATAGAGAGTAGTTTCATGAAAACCCAAAGAGGATTGAATATTAAGGAGAAGAGAATGGTCAACAGTGTCCAATACAACAGATAGATTGATAAGAATCAGGACTAAAAAAGATCATCAGATTTGACAAGAGATCATTGGTAACTTTAGAGAGAGTGACCAGTCAAGTGATGATGTTGGAAGCCAGATAGATGGCAGATGGTGGAGGAATGAGCGAGAGGAGGGGAAATGAAGACAGGGAATGTAGACCAAAACAGATTTCACAGAAGTTTGGCTGAGAAAGGGAGAATAGATATAGGATGATTATCTTCAGGGAATGACAGGGTCTGGTGAAAGTTTTTTAAGGATGGGGGAAGATGGGTGTGTTTGAAGAGATGGAACCAGTAGATAGAGTAAGGTTAAAAGTTCAAAAAGGAGGAGGATTAGAGGAGAGATAATGATTAAGGTTGTAATCAGCTGGAGAAGGCAGGAGGTGATAGGATTAAGGCCAGGGGTTGGCCTTGGCAAGGAAAAGGCCACTTCATTGTCAGAGGCTAGGGAAAAGAAGGAGAAAGTGGGGAATGAAGTCAAAGGAATTTGAGGTGAAGAGAAGGGGATAAAAAGAACCTCATGTCAAATGGCATCAACTTTTTCAACAACTTCTGTAAAGTAAGATTTAAGGTCCTTCAGTGAGACAGAATGGTGAGGGGAAGTGTGGGAGCTTGACAAAAGAAGAGGTTTAGAAAAGCTTTTTTAGAGAGTGATATTAGGAATGATTAAGAAAGATTATAAGTATTGCCTTACTGTAGTGAGGGTTCAATCAGAGTTGGATAACATAAATCCAGCTTCAGACATTTACTAGCTATGTGGCTCTAGGCAAGTCACTTAACCTCTGTTTGCTTCAGTTTCCTCAACTGTAAAATGTGGATAATAACAGTACTTTACCTTGCAGGATCAAATGAGTTAATATTTGTAAAGCACTTAGCACAGTGCCTAGCATATAGTAGGTGCTATATAAATGTATATTCCCTTCCCTTTCTTTCCCCCCAGCACAGTTGCTGACTTCCCTCAGCTTGATTAAGCAAAAGTGAGTAAGAACAAAGGAAACAGATAGTGGGAGTAATCTAAGGCTGAAATTTTGCAAGAGGTGAACAGCAATAGTACAGGAGGCAAAGGACTAGAAAGTAGAGGACAATGTTGAGTTGAATTGGTTAACCATAGAGGCATAATTTGAGACAGAAGGAAGTGAATGAAGTCTGATTAGAGGTAATGGCCAGGGGAAGTACTGTGAGGTAAAAGAATTGGAAGTCTTGAAGAATGGATTTAGGAAGAGTGAATAGAGGGAGAGAAAGAATGATAAGAATTTATGGTTAGACAGGAATCTCAGTTTTTTTTATTAAGGAAGTAGAAAGAATGCTTGTGGGTAATGATGTTATCCAATGTGTGAGTGACTGTTCCTGTGTGTGGCTGAGGTGAAGTAAAGGAGTAAGCCATGGGATTTAAAAAGACAGGAATTGGGAAGGTAAGGAGTTTGAGGAAACAGCAGCATGTGAGATCCCTCAGTATGAAGGCAGGAGTTGGGGAAAAGAGGAAGACACTGACTGAGCCAAGTACGGGACTTGAGTAAAAAGGGAGAATGATTTGAGCCCTGGTATCAAACACACACCATAATCTGGATTTGGGTATATTATATTGAGGATAGATTGAGTGTTTTGCAGAAATAAGGTAGGCTATGATGAACATGAAAGTTACTTATATCCAGTATCTCAAGTGCATTATTGCTTAATTAATTTATGTTGTTGAATAATTAGAATACTAGTGGGGGTTGTATTTTAGTACCCTACTTCCTTTTCCAAATGAGATAGGGTTACTGTTGGGGTATGTAGAAAACAGTTAAGAGGAGGACTGATCAGATTCTTTCCACATTTAGTGGCAGTTGCCTTCTAAATGTGATTTGTGATAAATTAATTACTATTCCCAGGGGAGAGAGAAACAGAACACACATAAACTTCTAAATATATTGAAGGATACTCTCTGTAGCCAGTAGAGATTTCATGAGATGTGATGCTTCTCAGATCTTCATCTTGAATTGAGTCTCTACTAGCTGTCTGAGACCGCAAAGGTTTGTGGCCAATAGAAGATAAAAGGGATGGGAGAAGGGAAAGGGCAGTAGGTACCTGAGGAGTTAGTGGAGATAAGGTAGATAGTAAGCTCCAGGGGTCTCAGAGAGAGTTTCAGACCAGGAATGGCCTTCTATCAGCTATCTAAGCAATACAGAGGCCTGCTGTCCAGAATTATCAGCGTGTGTGTGTGTTGGGGGTTGGTGGGGAAGGGAAGTTAGGAAGCACAGCAAAAGATCTTCTCAGTATGGCTTTCAGACTTTTTCTTTATATCCAAAGAGTCCCACTTCTGATACATTAGATGTGTTACAGTTTTTCTAGTTCCCAGAGATTCTAGGACAGCGATTGACTGAATGGATCAGAGGCTCATCCTTCTCATCTCTGCTTAGGATAGGAAATCTGTTATCTACAAGAACTAGACTGTTACAAAGAAACTTGGGCTGAGTTGAGCATTATCACAATTTTGGAAAAGTGGAGAGCTCTTCTAGCAATTTAGAGATATAAAGTAAAACAGGAAAGTTGCATAGATGAATGGATAATAGTCACAAATGTCCTAAGAAGCTTTTCCTTGGCTGATGTCAGGGAGAAAGGCCTTAAGCCTCCTTCTCTAGGGAGAACAGTAGTCCCTGCATTAAGGCAGAGGTTCCTAACCTAAGATATGTGTGTGTGTGTGTGTGTGTGTGTGTGTGTGTGTGTGTGTGTGTGAAGAATGTGTATCCCTAGTGGGGTATAAGAAGCTTATCAAAAGAGGTATCAGAACATTTGATGTCACTGTAGATTAATATTAAATTCTTATTTTATTTCTTGTGTGCATATTCTTAGCAAACTATAAAATTTATTTTCTTTTATATTGAATTGAGGTATGGGGAAGTTTACTAAAAGCCCAGGGTTATAGAGACTGAAAAGGTTGGAAACCTCTGCTTTAAGGAATTGCAGCTTCCCCCTTGGATTCTATATATAAATGCTGACCTAGATAGGAGACAAGGGAAACTTTCATGAGTGCTTGCAAGGATATTAAGAAGAAAAAGGCTTCCCCCTAGCAGTATTGCTAATATACCCGCTCCTACAGCATACAGCAAGCTATATAATTTCATTTTTGTTTATGAAAGAAAGTTACCACTTGCAATTACAAAAATTCTCGTTCCTTATTTGCATCATTAATAGGAGTGTCAGATCAGACATTATGGAATGCATTAGAACAGTTGAAGAATCATGTTTGGTTCTGCCACAGGCTGCCCTTAGGGGAAGACTTTTTGGTTCATCTTCCCTGCCCACATCCTGTGTTCCCTTTCTTCCAATAAGGGTAAATGTAGTCAGGCAATCCTCCCACATCCCATCCAAGGATCAATTGGTGTATGTCCTCAAATGCTGGTTGTGAGATAACAAGTAAATATACTCAACTGAGGACAAAGAGCAAGGATATGAAATCTTGGCTGTGTAATTCCACTCTACTGAACCAGCCCCTGGGTCATACCCTTACTTGACCTCATACTTGTTTGGAGGAAGAAGCTGCAATTAAAGGTGAACACACTGCTTGATCTCTGAAGAACCGTATCCGGTATCAGTCAGTGGCTGTCATACTGAAAGGAAGGCAATGATGACAGATTTCATACAGTATTGGAGCAAGATTGACACATGTTCCCAGGGAAATCTGACCCAGTGAACATTTGGAGTAGGTTTGGTAATAAATTTGCCTTCTTAAAACAGAAGTATGTGGGGCAGTTAGGTGGCGCAGCAGATAGAGCACCGGTCCTGGATTCAGGAGGACCTGAGTTCAAATCAGATCAGGAAGATCTGAGTTCAAGTCCTACCTTTGATACATCCTGACTTTGTGACCTTGGGCTTAACCTCTCAGTTCCCCAGACAAGTCCCTGAGGTAATGCTCTAAGTGACAGAGAAAGTGCCAGTCTACACAGGTAGAAGGTCTTCACTGGGAGCTTTCTACACTGATGATATCATAAATCTAGTCTTAAAAAAGCTGTCATGGGATGAAAGAAACTGTTTAGTTGGGGTTTTTTAATAGCATGCAAATGACATTTGATTTGAACATAAGACACATAACACTTACTAGCTGTGTGACCCTGGGCAAGTCACTTAACCCCATTGCCTAACCAAAAACAAGAACAAAAACAAAACAAAACAAAAAAAAAAATAACAGAAGTGTGGTAGACCTCTTGGTTCCTGTCTCTTAGAGCTGTTGCTATTGAGTGGTGGGGCCAAGAAAAGGTCATTTGACCGAACTATTGTTCGGCTTTTAGTTTGTCATGAGTAATATCAAAATTAGAGAAATACATTACCCTGTCCTAAAAGCTGGTGCACTATATAGAATGAGGTAGATGGTTGGGTATTGAAGGTCAAGACTGAGGAGTTTTATGATCCACTTATAAAAAGTGTCTGTAACCTTGGATAATCATTCTACTTCTCAAATTGCCCATTTGTAAAGTGGGGATATTACTGGCTTTATAGGAATGTGAGGCTTAATTCTTGGAAAGTGCCTTGAGATTGTTGGATAAAAGAAACAGAGCAGTGTTGGCTGCTGACCATTAATATTCCAAGCTGTTCGTTCCAGCAGCTGCTGGCAGCTTTGAGTGGGTCATGCACCTGTTTGCAACTCAGCCTCTGTAAAAGTTTTCATTGCCAATAAAGTCTATCCTAATTTAAGTGGCATCAGAGTTATCTCTGATGCTACCCTTCCCTTATAATTTTGGGTTGCTTTTGTCATGCCCTTTAGGATCCTCAGCCTGCAAATGGGCATCAGAAGATCTGTGCTCCCAGAGTCCCAGTTTTTTATTATTGCCGATACAATAAGTGCTATGAGGAGGGGGAGTGGTCACATTTATAAATAATCTGAACATCTTTCATAACTTTAAATATATGCCCTGCCCTTCTTTCCAGGTGGCACAGGATCTGTTGTGGCCTTTTGCTTTTGATATATTTGGATTATTTGTTGTGTTGGTGTAAATTAATACTGAGGTTTATGGTTTCTTTAGGTTTAGTGGACTGAGGATTGACAGCACCAGCTGCCTCCTTGGCCACATGCCTTTCATGGCAAGGCATTCCAACCTTTCCCCTGGTCACAAAGGGAAAGTTGTTGAACTTGATCCTAGTGCCTTCTGGCTTATATCACCAGCTAGGGGCCTTCTTCTGTAACCAGGCACCATTAGCAAGCTGTCCATTTTTCTCATGCCCCTGGGTAGAGCTAAGGTAGTAGTGATGCTGCTGGTCACAATTAAGATGACTAGAGGAAAGTTTTGCTTTCTGAATAAATATGTTCTTGAAAAGTTATGTAAATTGATTTTTTTTTAAAAAAGAGAGCCATTGTGTTCATGTGCAAAATGGGGGAACTATTATTTAAAGGAACCTGTCAATGAATCCATTTGTAGCTAGCAGTAGAGAGTTGTATAACAGAAAGGCATCTTGGTCTGCCTTTTATGATGCCAACTTTAAGCATTTACTTTTTATTAGGTTCAGTGACTGATGTGGCCTTTTTTTTTTACCCTGTATGGAAAATGCCAGACTTGTAAAACATAAAGTAAGAGGCAAGTGATCAGACTTAAAAACATTGTCATGCTTTACAAAAGGTTCCATTGACAAGCTAGTTCTCTTTAAATACTAGCTCTTCTATTGCATTCCAGTATGATTTCAATTACGCATATTGTATTTATAAACAACTTTTTAGAGAACAATTATTTTATTCCTTGTTGTATGTATGAGATGCAGTGTTGGCAAGGATAAAGAATTATCTTGGACTCAGGAAGATCTGAGTTCAAGTCCTACCTTTGATACATCCTGACTTTGTGACCTTGGACTTAACCTCTCAGTTCCCCAGACAAGTCCCTAAGGTAATGCTCTAAGTGACAGAGAAAGTAGCAGTCTACACAGGTAGAAGGTCTTCACTGGGAGCTTTCTACACTGATGATATCATAAATCTAGTCTTAAAAAAGCTGTCATAGGGTGAAAGAAACTGTTTAGTTGGGGTTTTTTAATAGCATGCAAATGACATTTTTTTTTGGCCTTCATACTTGAAATTTAACTTTTTATTTTTGGCTGTGCTTTTTTGAACATACAGAAAAACCAGATTGGAGAGAGGTACTCCATTCCATTTGTCTTACCTTTGTCCTTTCCAAAGAAGAGGAAATAATTTTTAAATGATTTTCTCCTTTGGGAAAGTGATTTCCTGACACTTAACTGCCAAAAATGTGTGAATAAATCCCAAATATATAAACAGAAACTCTTTCACAATATCCAGATAACAGCACAATTACATAATTATTTCTATAAATAGAAACTAATGTGACTAAAGTGCAGAATCTGACCCTACAAATTAGCACTTTTACTAAATTGTTTTTTGATCCCTGAAATAGCATTGAAAACTTGTTTGCATTTTTTTGAAGACTGGGTTTTCCTATTTCACCCAAGCTGAAAGTAGTGACAACTCCTGGATCCAATCCTACTACTGATGGAAGGAGGAGGTGGGGGGGCCAGGGTGGGGGGGGGGGCGGGAGATCTTTGACTTGCTCTGTTTCTAACATGATCAGATTTGCTTTTCCTTAGTCAGCCTAGTTTCTCCCTATACCCCACCCCCACCCCTGGGGGCTAGCCTGACAGATCAGTTTAGCCTGCTGTAATTCCAGAACTGCCAAGCTCATCTCCAGTAGTGGAGATTACAGGTGTGTGCCACCTCACCCAGCAACTGTTCCACATTTTGCAAAAGTTATAGGATTGATTTCAGGGTATGAGAATACACAAAACATGATGCATTCTAGTTGACATAAAATTCAATGCATCTTTGGAAAATGAGGAGCAAAAGGAATAAAATAATTGCAGCCTTGTGAGAGAAAATGTGGGTGGGTGGGAGAGGTTTTAGTATTTGACATTTGGCCTTAACAGGGATTTTTGAAATTATTTATTATATATTGAATACCACTAATCAAATTTATTTAGTAACTATTTACATTTAATGGATTTCATTGTATGAAATAATTTTTCAGTTGCCCTAGCCCTCCATCAGGAGTCTTTTTTAGTTCATTGTCATTCATTTTTCCTCTTATGATTGTAATTAGTTATGCTTCTTCTAGTTGTGCTTTTTTCCTTTTTGTTTTATCTCATAAAGGGCTTTCCGTAATTATAATTTTTAAATTTAGTCTCAAATAAGAAAGAAGATACACCTCCCTCTGTTCTTTGTAGAGGTCGGGGTATGGAACATTGCACACCCTGTCAAGCTCCATTGATGTGCTGGTTGGTTTTTCTGAACTTTTTTTAAACTTTTTTTCCCCCTTTCTAATTTTTTATTATTCTTTGGGGAGAGAAGAGAAAAGAGATATGCTGGAGCATAGTTATTTTTGTAATTCTTTTCATATTTTGCCAAATTGCTCTTCAAAAATAATTCACAGATTTGCATTTCCAAGCAATGAATGAGTCCTGCCATCACTGAGTCATGTTACTTTTAATTATTTTTACCAATTCAATGAGTATGAGGTGGTACCTTAAAATTAGACTTTTTTAAATTTATATTTAGTTCTAGGAGAGTTTTCTGGAATTGGATCTATGTATTAGACATTATTTTCAGATGAATACACTTTCCTTTGAGAGTGGTGGGTCACTGAGTAGAATGTATTCAATCATACTGATTAGATCTCTTCAAATTCTACCACTATTTAAAGTATTCCTTATCACTTATATTGAGGAGTAGAGGTAGGGAGAACAATTGAGATGAGTTGTTTTCTCAGGTTTTTTGTATTACAACAGAAGAAACCCTCAGAAATACAGCTTTTAAAAAAATTATTCTTTATACTGTGTTTCTAATACTGCAGGGATTTATTTATTCAAAAATAGTCACAAAATGTTATCCTCTCAACAATTAAGGTCGCTGCATTGGCAGAATGCAGTCAATAAAAGGCCCAATAAAAGCTTAATAAAAAGTTAAGTGTCTGGAACGTGGGTTAAGATGGTGACACAAAAAGTCAGAGAAGAGCCTATCTCATCCACATATATTCTCAACGATCTTAAAAGGGTACCAGATTGAATAATGATAAAAAAAATTACAAAGGTAAACAACAGTAAGCCCTGTCATCTGTCCCAGATTGCACAAAATGAAAGCCAGAAGCCTGCTCGACTTGTAGTGGGAGATGGAGAGGGCCGGAGGGGAGAGAGACAAACAGAGAAGCCATTAAACAACTCAAGTAAAGAACTCTGAAATCTGCCAGCATTCTGATGGGAGATGTTCCACAGAGCCTCCACTATAACTGAGCATGTTTTAGCAGGGCCTGAAACCGCTCATCACACTGTGCACAGGCAAACCGGAAGAGGTGGAAGCCATTGACAGGAGCACTGGAAACTGGGGACAGGACCAACCTGGCCTCACCCACTGCATCTTAAAGTGCAAGCAGAAATGGAGCCTGGAACTAGCACAAAGACTCCATCTAAGAAGCTCGAGAAGAGCTAAGATGCTAAAGAAATGAACAGATAGAAGAAAACAACTGACAATGAAGAATACTATAGGTTAAGAGATGCCCAAGAGGTAAATCCAGAAGAGCATATGACAGTGTAAACAATTCTAGCCCTGATACCTTATCGATGAAAACATCTCTTTTGACTCAGTCCTAATAGTCACATACTATAGGTTTTATATAAAATAAGAGCAAGCTAGCTTGGAATCTGGGCATTGAAGTATCTGGCAGTTTAGAGTTCTAGCTAAGCCCATGAGAGGGAGGAAATCACCTGGGGAAGATAGAGGTCAGGGCTATGGAAGTATCAAAACTTGTATAGTTTTCACTGAGGTCCTAGTAGTATCCCTGAACAGCTGACAGCAGTGTCTGTATCAGGAGCCAAGGTTAACTGAAGCACACTGAGGAAAGACAGCCTCATGACTCTACACGGAGCCTCGAAGAAAATGACTCCATACTACGGAGAACAAAGATGCCAGCAAGAGGACTTCCAGGAGCTGTGACACACTTTACCATATCCTGTGTTTTACACTCGAGCCTTATTCCTCTGGACTTTGTATGTACTCTTGTTTTGGGGGCGATGTTTTGTACCAATTGTCCTTACTATAACACCTTAGTAAATAGCCGTTTCCAAAAACTAATTAAGCCTGGCTGTCTAATTGATATAAACTAGTAATCAATGAGGAAGTTTTGCACGATTTCACATGTATAATTGATATCACATTTCTTGCCTTTACAATGAGTGAAAGGGTTGGAAAGGAGGGAGAGAATTCAGAACTCAAAAAAAGTTTTAAATGCACGTTAAAAATAAACAAATAATAAATTTGGAATTTAAAAAAAAATCAATGGGAAGCATTCCAGTGGGGCTTTTGAAGTTTTAAAAAATGAAGTGCCCAAAGGTAAAGTCCTTTTTCAAAGCAAGAGGGAAAGAAATTTTCCTCACAGAGAACATAAAGAAAAGCATACATAAAAAAACGAGCATCCATGTTCCTTATTTTAAAGTCTCTTTTTTATCATTTCCTCTGAAAAGCCCATTGAGATTAGATGGGCTGCTTTCTGTGGGGACTTGAACTAGTTTAACCTCTTTCCAGCTGGGTTAAGTTTATGCAGTTACTGGGTTGTTTTTCATCCTGAATATGATAAATCAGTCTGCTCAACCTGTTTGGATTACCCCATGGAAATGTCCTTAGATTGTTCTATTAAGGCTGTGTATAATTGTTAGGGACCTTGCAACTCCATCAAACTAGGGGCGAATTAAGTTAGCCAGGTTATATTTAGAAATCTAATTCCTGATAGACTGTGCTCATTTAATGTGAATTCAAATCAAACATTTATTAAGCCTCACTTGTGTGAAAAGTACTATGTTTGATCCTTGGAGGAGTTAGAAATATCAAATGAGATGATTATGGCAGAGCATCATGTTCTACTGGGGAGGGGGATGCAATATGTACCTGAATAATTATAATCTGTAAGCATACAAAAGAGGTGCAAACAGTGCTTGCAGCGTGAGGTCCTGGAGTGAAAGGGTTCTTCCTGAGGTGATCCAGGAATCTTTCTTGGAGAATAGTGTCATTCTGAGTTGTACTTTAAAGGTTGAAGAGGAATTCAACAAGTGGAGGGGTGAGCAGACATGTAGGCAGTAGGAAAATGCACTTTGGTGGGGATGTCTCAGGGATAGTAAAATCCAATTTAGCTGGATAGTAACATATGAAGGGTTAGTTAGGTGACAGGCTGTCAAGAAGTTAGTCTTTGAAGTCATGATTCATTATTACATTAATCAGCATCCTCCTAAGTCTAGAAATAAAAATTTGTATTCCTGAATTGTGTTGTGATCTTAAATAGGTATTTAATTTCTTGACTTTTCTATTTTCCCACCATAAATATGGAAATGATGAACTTATTTCCTTTTCTCTAGAAGATTTTCAAGTCCTAAGATTGTCAGTGTTAAAGAACATACCAGGTGCTTAATAACAGTGGTTGAATTAAATTGAATTCAATTATTTTACCTAATGTTGTCCAAAAAAAAAAAACCAAAACAACTATGTGTGTGTCTGTAGAGCCATTGAAATGTTAGAGCTGGAAGGGAGCTTAGAAACCAACCCTCACCTTTGGCAATTTCAGTATGAGGAATTGATTCTTATAAATCTTTGGTAAAGGTATTGGATTCCTGTTTAGTTTTCATATATCCAGTCAAGATTTGGTAAATTATATCTTTAAGAGCATGGGAGAAGGGCCTAGATTTAATTTGAGAATTGAACGCCTATTTTCAGGAAGTATTACAGAACCAAAAATATTTTGCATGACGGCACATATATAATCTATATCAAATTACTTACCTTCTCAAGGAGGGGGTAGAGAAGGGATGATGGGAGAGAATTTGGAACTCAAAATCTTTAAAAAAAGTATGTTTACAATTTTTGTTTTTATTTTGAGAAAAATAATTTTAAAAAAGCACTTTAGAAAGTCAATACTCCTGTCAATAGTGTGAAATTTTAAGGTAAAACAAAGTGTTCTTATGTTCTTTTCCCCTCAGTATTTCCATAATTTATTTCTTTTTTCTCTTGCCTCTTCACATAGCTTCTTGGCACATGATTGCCTGAGATTGCATGCTCCCTGAGATTTCACTGGAAAAGGAGTGTTAAACAGAGACTTGAAAGAAACCACAAGTCAACATGAATTTATTAATTAAATTCTGACTATGCGCTGTGTTGACAGGTGTTCTGTCTCCTTTTTCTTCTGGGTCTCACACATTGAGAGATAGAGTAGCCAGGGAAATGTGAAATAGCGTTTATCCCAAGCTTATTGCCCTCCTGCTGAATTTTAGCAAAATTTCCAACTAGGCTACTGTCCTCAAACACATATTGTAAGTAGTCTGCTATAGAAGACAGGATGGATTGGGATAATTTCTGTATTTATAGGACTTAACTTTATCAAGGAGAAGGATCACCTCTTCATGTAAGACAGGGGTGAAGGAGGAGATGTAGTAGAAGGCAACTGAGTGATGTGAGAGGAGGAGAAGGGGAAAAGAGGAAGCTCTTGACCGATGGCCTCACTTTTTTTTTTTCGCAGGGAAATGTGAGGCAGGATTCTTATCTGAGAGGGGAAAAGGGGAAGCCATAGGAGGCTTGAAGGGGAATGAAAAGGTTTGAAAAGCTTGTATGGTGAATGGCATAGCAAGTCAATTAGGCAGGTGTAAAAGGATTGCCTTATTTCAGCGAGGGCCCAGTTGAGATTATGTAGCATAAATTTGTAGTCAGCATAGTTTTATGCTTTTTCTCCAGCTTTTCTCAGCATTAAGTAAGAGTGAAACAGCAGATGGTGAGAATGACTAAGGCTGAGGCTTAGCAGAGCAAAATCAGTGATAGGATAAGGGAGTTGAACTAATTCTCCAAGGGATCAAGATGGGGAAGGGAGGAGAGTGTAGCCAGTATAGGAATGATAGTCTGAAAAAGAACAGAGGGTGGGTAAAGGTCACATTGTGGACCAAGAACAAAGCTTAGGGTTGCAAGGTAGAGCAAGAGTTCTAATGACAATGGATTGTGATCAAATAAGGGAATTTCAAAGTTCATTGACATAGAAGTGGTTCCTTGGTGGGTAACATGGCAAGATCAAGGGTATAACCATTTTTATGTGTATCTGAAGTGGGGTGGAGGAATAGGTCATGGGAAATTAATAAGTTCAGAAACCAGGAAGTTAAGGCGTTTGAACAAATAGCAGTATATATTTGGGCAAGAGTTGGGGAGGGAAAGACCATGAGCCAGGCACTAAGTCATTGAGGAAAGAAGTAGAATGTCCTAGAGGTTGGTAGACAAAAATCACCAGAATCTTGATTAAAGGTGAAAAATATGAACTAAAAGAACCTCAAAGAAGGAGAAGTTATTTAGTGATTGTGGTAGAGGGAGAGCCTAGAAGTGGCAATGAGGAGCAGGGAGTATTCAGACTGCCTCACCAGGATCACTGAGTTTGGGGGAGTGATTGAAAGGGTGGCCAGTGGAATTATCATTAGAATTCCAGGTCTCAGTGAGTGGACGAAGTTGGAGAGATTGAGAAAGGAAAAGGTTTCAGATGAAAAACTAGTTTATTTCCTTACGGAAAAGATATTTCAGCAAACACAGTAGCAGAGGTAGGTAGCTGTGGAGTAGGACCTTGTTAGAATTGGGTTGAGGGAGATGGGAAAAAGGGAGTAGTCATTAGTGGACAGAGAACAGGGTTTGGACAATTGCAACTAGGCATTTAGAATCACTTTGATGGGCAATCATGGAATAGGAGTATGTTAATGTAACCAAAAATGAAAAGATATCTAAATGTCTCAATAATCTGTTGAAGTAGAAGAAGATCACAGTAACCTCTTATCATCAACAGTAACTGCTGGTTTCTCAATTCTGGAAACACAGCCCTACCATTCAGCATTTTCAGGATGTCCATCAAAGCCTCTTAACAATTTTTTTTAGAGGGGGCAGCTAGGGGGCGGAGTGGATAGAGCACCAACACTGGAGTCAGGAGGACCTGAGTTCAAATTTGGCCTCAGACACGTAACACTGATTAGCTGTGTGATCCTGGGCAAGTCAATCCCATTGCCTAGCTGAACCAAAAAAAAAAAAAAGAAAATTCTTTTTAGGCTATCTTTTCCACAGCTTAAGAATTAAATTCAGTTCTCTCAGGAAATATTTCTTTAGTCTTTCTCAAGAATGATAATTACTTCCATCAGTCTCTCAGGGAAAAAGTTCTTTTTGTTTTTTCTCTATATACCTTACATAGTCTTTCTCCAGCCTTGACAGTTAACCATTTCCAGAATGACAGTTAAATGTCTACTGTCTCAAAATTTGATTTCCTCTTAAAGGTACACTAACAGTATCCATAGTCTTTGTGGGGAGGGCTCTTAAGACTGGGTTATGTTGTTTTCCTTGGTAAAATGTAAGGTCCTCGAGGGCAGGACTGTTTGTTTGACTTTATCTTTGTATCCCCAATACCTAGCACAGTGCCTAGCACATAGATACCCAATAAATGCCTGTTGATGATATGGAGTGATGGGAAAGTACTTCCATAGTGAGGATATTAAGCATAAATTCTTTGTCTTTGAGTTTAGGCAATAGCTTAACGTTTATTAAAATTTTAAAACCTTTAATTTAGGTACCTGAGTGCTTTCAGTGGAGCTTGAAATCAATCTTAGATCAGTTTAATTATCAATAATACTTTATAACATTATAGAGTTTTTTTTTTCTAAACTTGTTGCCTCTGCTAGGGCATTACACAGAAAGCCATGTGTAGTCCTAAGAGATGAAAAAGGATTTTGTTGCAGCTGAACTCCCTGTTCCATAGAATTTGAATCAACAAGCCCCATTTGTATTATAAATGGTAGGAATCCTGGGTTCCTTTAGTTAAGCATTGTTTGAAAAAAAAAGTAGGGAGTCTTGGGAAACAAAAGATGGGGTTAATGGAAACACTACTGCTTTCTTCAAGGGCTCATTTCTTTTTGTTTTTATTTTTGTTGCTGTATTTTATTTTTACGTTGTGTATACTTCCTCCATATCCCTTCCCCACCCCACCCCCCAGATCCATCCCTATTTTAAAAAAAAATTAAAGAGGAAAAAAACAGTTCAGCAAAATTTACCAACACATTGAAAAAGTGTGATGTTGTAACACTGGCATTCCACCTATAATGGAGAGCAGTGGGTGAAAGAAATGCCTTCTCGTACTTCTAAAAATAAAAAGATATACTGTATAAATATAAAGCTAACAAATACAAATATATACAAAGTAGTTATGTGCAAGGTAGTTTAGGAAGGAGGGCAGCTGTGATTTGGGGAATGAGGTAAGGTTTTATACAGAAGATGGTGATTGAATTGTGTCTTAAAGGAAGAAAGGATCTCTATGAGGCAGAGGCAAGGAGGGAGTGCATTCTAGGCATGTGATACAGCCAGTACAAAAATATGGAGAAGTGATATGGAGTGTACAGTGTAAGGAACAGAGAAGCCAGTTTGGCTGCATCACAGAGTTTGGGGGGGAGGGGCGATACCCAGTGAAGGTGGAAAGATAGGTTGGCAGCAGGTAGGACATTAAAAGCTAAACAAAGGAATTTATATTTTATCTTATAGGCGATAGGAAGCCACTACAGTTCATTGAGTAGGAGATTGACATGGTGAGATAGTGTTTAAGGAAAATTACTTTAGTAGTAGTAATATATAGAATGGATTGGAGATACTTAAGGCAAGTTGCCCAATTAGAACTAGACTGTTGTAGTAATCTTGGTGAAAGATGATGAAGGCCTGACCTAAGATAGCAGCTCTGTGGGGAGAAGCTGTTGGAATGAAAAATGATATAAAGATAGAAATGGTCAGATTTGTCAACTAATTGGATATATAGGATGAGAAAGAGTAGAAATTCCACAATGAAACTGAGTTTACAAACCTAAGAAACTGGAAGAAAGATGATGCCTTTGACAGGAATAGGGAAATTTAGAAGTGGAGTGGATTTGGGGGAAAATAATGAATTCTGGACATGTTGAATTTGAAATGTCTCTGGGACATCGAGTTTGAAATGTCTAATAGGCATTTGGTGATCTGGGACTGAAGCTCAGGAAAGAAACTGTTTGGATATGTATGTCTAAGAGTCATTAGCATAGAGATAAATAAGTCCATGGAACCTGATGAAGTCACCAAGGGAGAGAGTACAGAGAGGACAGAAAATGGTTTAGGACTGAATCTTCCGGAACACCCAGAATTATGGATTGTGATATGGACAGATAAGCTAACAAAGGAGACTGAAAAAGAGCAGTTGATTGTAGGAGAACCAAGAGACAGTAGCATCACAAAAGACCAGAAAGGAGAGATATTCAGGTAAACAATATCAAATGTGACAGGTCAAGAAAGATTAGGACTGAGAAAAGACTGTCATGGCATTTAAGAGGTCACTGGTGGTACACAACCCGAGGAGGTCACTACAAAAGGAAAGGCTTTGAATATATACCCAAAAACCTCAAACTTTACATTTTGTGGTAGTAAAGAAATGGGAACAAAGCTTATGCCCTTTAATTAGAGAATGGCTAAATCGTGGGGCATGGATGTAATGGAATATTACTGTGCTTTAAGAAATGATGAATGCAAAGAAGCATAGAAAAATTTACATGAATTGATACAAAGTAAAATAAGCAGAAACAGGAAAACAATATACATAATGATTACAGCAATGTAAATGGAAAGATCAATAACCACAACACGATCAAAAACAAATCTTGCAAAATTTAAAAAAAAAACCAGTCTTGGCCCCAACTCCCCTACTCTTTTGCAGAGTTGAGGGGTGCCCGTGGATGTGTAACATTGGAACTATCAGATTTTTTCCCCCGGTATATTGATTGGTTTTGCTGAATTTTAAAATTGTTTTACATTTTTCTTTCTTTAAAAAAATTGTTATAAGAAATGGGAGAGGGTAGCTGAGGGGATTCAGGAAAAAAACCTAAGTGATGTTAAAACCAAAATATTCCATTTTTAAAAAGAAATAATTGGAAGTTTTGGAGAGAAAAAACAGTGCAGCAGAATTAACCAACATATTAAAAAAAAAAAGTCTTACTTATGTAGTATTCCGTAGTCCCACATTTCTGCAGAGAAATCAGGGGAGGAGCCTTCTTTGGAACCAAACTTGGCCATTATAATTTTTAAGTGTTCAGTTTCCATTGTTTTGTTGTTATTGTTGTTGTTTCCATTTACATTGTTGTGGTCATTGTGTATGCTGTTTTCCTGATTCTGGTTACTCTACTTTGCATCAATTTTTATAGGTCTTCCCATTCCTCTCTATATTCATCATATACATTGTTTCCTATGCCACTGCACTCATGCATTTCGCCTTTTCCATTCAATGACCATTTACCTTGTTTCCATTTCTTTGCTACTACAACAAGTGCTGCTATAAATACTTTGCTATATGAGGTATTTTTCTTTTTAATCACTAACCTCCTTGGAGTATATGACAGCAAAGAGATCTCTGGGTTTAAATGGTTTAGACATTTAGTCATTTTCTTAGCATAATTCTGAATTACTCTCCAGAATGGTTGAACCAATTCACACATTATCTTGTTTGCCACTCTATATCCCCTCCAACATTGACTATTCCCATCTTTTGTCATCTGCACCAATTTTCTGGGCTTGAGGTAAAACCTCAGGGTTATTTTGAATTGCATTTCTCTTACTAGTAGTGTTTTAGAGTAATGTTTCATATGGTTTAGTTTGCAATTATTTGGAGATTGTTTCTTCATATTTTTTTATCAACTTATCTATTGGGGAATGACTTGGTCTTATTTATTTCTGTTATTTGCCTATGTATCTTGGATATGAGATACTTATTAGAGGTATTTGATAGAAAGTTTTTTAAATTTAAATCTACTCTTTTTGTCTAATTTTCATTTATTTTGTTTGGGCAAAAGCTTTTCAAATTCATGTAATTGAGATATGCATTATATCTTTTGTTATCACTTCTATCCCTTGTATATTAATTAAGAACTTATCTTTCCCTAGCCATAGCTGTGATGTGAATGGTACCTAATACAGTTCTCTTATAATTTGTTTTAATGGTGTGACATTTGATATTCAGGTCGTTTATCTACTCTTGAGTTTATTGAATATGATGTAAGAAGTTAGTATAAACCTCATTTGTGACAGACTGCTTTCCACTTTTCCTAGCAAATTTTGTCAAATAGTGAGTGAGTTCTCCCCCAGGTAGTTTGTGTTCTTGGATTTTTCAGTTCATTTGCCTTTGATTGAATGAATGAATAAATGGGGGAAAATGTTTTAAGTGTTTCTTGTGTGCCAGACAGACTCTGTGCTAAGGTATAGGGGTACAAATATAAGAGGAAGACTGCCTAAGCCCTCAGAGAGCTTACATTCTAATAGATATTTATAAAGGAATATATATATATATATATATATATATACACACACACACACACACATATACTTACATACATACATATATATGGGAATGGTGGCCAGGAAAGAGTATTTTGGTCTAGGAAGTCATAGAAATAAGTAGTAAAACAATATAGCAGTAAACTGGCAAGTGTTTTCTAGAAGCAGTAGTAATACTGGTTTGATTAAAATTTTCTGAGAGAGATGGAAGGTTAAGTAGTGTGTCTTTTATTTTTTTCCTTTTTTTTGGCTAGGCAATGGGGTTAAGTGACTTGCCCAGGGTCACACAGGTAGTAAGTGTTATGTGTCTGAGGTCGAATTTGAACTCAGGTCCTCCTGACTTAGGTAGTGTGTCTTGAGTGTGCATTAGTAGATCATCTCCTAGATATTTTATGCATCTTTTGAGTTATTTTGAATGGGACTTTCTTTTATTTCTTCCTAGGTATTGTTATTGCTATATAGAAATGCTGTTGGATTTTGTGAGTTTATTTTGTATCCTGCTACCTTACTGAAAGTATAGTCTCAATAAGAAAGCTGACTTCTATCACTTACTGTGAGAGGTAATAGAAATGTCAGCCAGATGTTTCTCTGCCCACACTGTGGATGTGGCAGTGGGAGGGGTTTCCAGATCTGCATTGCTTATGCAACTATCAGCACTCATCTCTGCTCTCTAGCTACAGTTTAATCTCACTCAGTCCAAGCTAACTTAGCAGGGAACTGGTCACATTGGACTTGTGAACTTTAGCCACTGGCCTGAATGAATACAGACTTATGATTTGATTAGCAAAGATTACAGGCTGTAATACTAATTAGTTCATAGGATCTAAAAATCCAGAGATCTTAGAGATCATCTAATCCAACCTCTTTATTGTATTTTTATTTTCATGTTTTATTGATATTTTTTGTGTTTTTATGTCTTTATCACTTCCCAGTAACCATCCCTCTCCTTCATAGAACTCTGCCATGTAATAAAGAAAAAGTTAAGCAAAACCAAAGGACACATTGACTACATGTGATAGTCTGTGTAGCGTTCTACACATATAGAAGGGAAATGTTTCATCAGCATCCTTCAGAAATTGGACATTACATTAATCTAAATTCTTATAACTCATGCTGTTGTTTTTCTTTGCAGTGTTATGGTCATTACGAATATTGCTATCTTAATTATTTTTTATTCACCCTGTATCAATTCATACAATTCAACTCAAGTTGATAGAATAATATTCCACTACATTTGTGTACCAAAAATTTTTCCACTGTTCTTTTAATAGTGAGTACCCACTGTTTCCAGTATTATGCCACCACAAAAAGTGCTTTATGAATATTTTGGTATAAGGGTGAGGGGAAAACCCAGACACAAAGAGGGGAGAGTGACTTGCCCAAGATCACATAAGTGAGAAGTTGTTGTTCAGTTGTATCAGATTCTTTATGACCCAATTTGAGGTTTTCTTGGCAAAGGTACTGAAGTGGTTTGTCATTACATTCTCCAGCTTATTTAAAGATGACGAAACTGAGGTAAAAGGGTTAAGTGACTTGCCCAAGGTCACACAGGTAGTAAATGTCTGAGGCCAGATTTGAAGTGAGGAAGATGAGTCTTCCCATCCACTGCGCCATCTAGGTGCCCTTGGGTAAAAAGTAGCAGAGCCAAAATTTGAACCTCTGAATACAAATCTCATATTCTTTCCATTGTCAGAGTCTTCAATCTAAGGTCTATGAACACTTTCTTTAGTGTTTAATTTTCAATATTAATAATGGCATTTCAATATGTTTGTTTTCCTTTGTAATCTGATTTTTAAAAAATTATGCATTTAAAAACATTAATCTTAGGAGGGGTCCAGAATGCCCCCAAAGGGCTTTATGACATAAAAAAGTTTAAAGACCCCTACACTACACTCTGCTGCCTTCCTATCCTCTTAAAGGCATATTTGTGTTTGCACTAGACCACCAGGGTCACAGCAGACAAAAGGAAAGCTTGCTTAGCTGTATATTAATCCAGACCATGACATCTACTTCTCTAAAGTGAGAGTGTTAGGCTACTTTCCCAGTCACCATAGCAGGTTGCTGTTTAGAGAGAATAAATTCCAAATGAATCTATAGTAGATTTATAATAATATATCATCTTACTCAACAAAGTAAGACCTGTTCCAGTTGTTATTACTGTCTAGTGCTTTGAAAATTTTCAGATAATAGCTTCTTAATTAAGTGCTAAGATTACATTTATAGGGCTTTCTATTCTGTAGGGCTTTTCTATCAGAATTCCCTTTGTTTCAAGAAAAGGCACCACAGCACAAAGTTTACATTTTCCTTCCTTCCTTCCTTCCTTCCTTCCTTCCTTCCTTCCTTCCTTCCTTCCTTCCTTCCTTCCCTCCTTCCTTCCTTCCTTCCTCCCTCCCTTCCTCCCTCTTTCCCCTCATTATGTTGCTTGGGGTAGCCCAGTTCCCCTACTGATAAATAAGACAACTTTGACCTGCTCCATTTCCAGCCTGGGCTACCTTGCTTCTTCTTAGGCAAGTTGGTGGCTTCCTGCTCCTGAGGTCTCATCGTATTGGTATCCAACTTAGTATCAATATCTGATCAACCTAGCCCTATGCATCTCAGAACTTCTAAGCTCCAGCAATCCACTAGCCTCAGCCTCCCCAGTAACAAGGAATAAACGTATGTGCCACCGTGTCCTATCTTACCTTTTCTTTCATAAATAGTTCATTGGCCTGGCTACAGATTCTTAGCTCCTGACAATTAAAGGAACATTTATTAAGAATCTACTGGGTGTACTGTACTAGGCCAGGGAATTTAAAAAGTTTAGATAAGACAGGTTCCTTACCCTTGTGGGGTTTATAGTCTAGTAGTGCTAATTATACCCATTTTACAGATGACGAAGCAGGTACATGTACTTAATTGACTTGATCAGAATCAACACTGTTGGGCCATTTGGGGTAGGAGGCAAAAGAACTCCAGTCGTCTGGGTCTAAAATCAGATGTTTTCCATTGTATCTCAGCAGCTTCTAATAACATCACTGTTCCACTTACTCTTCCCCCTCCATTAAAAGGTGATATTTTGAGGATTTAGGTTATTATTCCAGGCTAATTATACGTTATATATACAATGTTCCAGCCAAACTGGCCTATTGGCTGTTGCCCATACAGTGTTTCATTTCCTGTCTCTAAAGGGTTTCACTGCTATCCCATCTCACCTCTGCCTTTTAGACCCCCTGGTTCCCTTCAAGGCTTAGCCTACATGCTACCTCTCACAATAGACCTTTCCTTATTCTTCCAGTTGTTAGTACCTTTCCCAGTCACTGGGTATTTATTTTGTGCCTACATGTTAATATCCCTCTAATAGAATGTAAGCTCCTAGAGGGCAGGGTCTGTCTCACTTCTGTACTTCTCTCCCAAGTACCCAGAACAGCAACAGGTACTTAAGTGCTTGTTGGTTGATTTAGTGGCCATTTTGCCCAACTACTAGTTAGTTGTGGTTGGGCAGAGAGTTTGTCTGGTGTGATAATTTCATAGGTATAAAAAAACCTCCTGGTGAGGAAACCCCTTCTGCTAGTACAGATGTTCTTCATCTTGTGGCCTTAGAGATTTTTCTGGGGGTACTCAGAAGTGAAGCCACAACAAGTATGTGTCAGAGGCTGGACTTAAACCTAGTCAGGTCCTCTTGATGGAAAACCTGGCACTCTTTTCCGCTGGACCACAATGTTGCTTACTTCATATGTCATACAGGTTCTTGTGGTGTATGTCACTCATCTCCTGAACTTCTGGCTTGCTAAAAAATGTTCACATAATTATTAAATGATATTTCTTAGTAGCTTTCTGTCCCTGGTTTGCTTGTAGTTCAACCAAAGAACCCCTATGCTATAAGAATTTCCTAGAAAATTCTTTGAAATGTATTGAAACCAAAGGTTCACACATTCAACTCTTGTTTCCTGTTGTCATTGTACACCCCCGGTCTAACGGGAAGGATGTACTTATTAGTGGCACATTTCAAAAGAAAATTTGGTTAACTTTCTCAGCCTTCAAAGAGATGCGCAGTGGCCCAGTTCTGTTGAAAATATTTCTGCAAAAAACTGTAAAAAGGTTAGAACATTTGTCAGATATTTTTATTCTTGTCTGTATGCAAATTGTATCCTCAAACTCCTCATATTTATTTCATTTTCTAAAATTATTTTACCAGAGTCAGGGGAAATTTTGACACCCGTTGTTAGGGAAATTAGGGCGGTATGGAGAAGACACACTCACCTTTGGAAAGTAGGGGTAGAAAGTCCACTAGGCCATGGTGTTAAGGCTTGTATGCCTCATTTTCAGATATTAGTACATCACTAAAAAGTAAAATCAGTAAAAAGTAAATTTTATTGTTAAAAAAAGTTCCACAGTTTCAGATCAAAGTGAAAATTTTAGCTATCTCTTCTATGAAAAGTTCTGAAATATTGATGGCTGCAAAAAAGAGTGATTTTTAAATATCACTGATAGACCCAATAATTTGACATCTTTTGCAAGTCCAGATCACACAATATGTAATTTTTAAACAGAGAGATTACTTAAAGTTCACCATGTTTCCCCTCTGTACATTACTTCTCATTGAATTCTTTACCATTTTATTGTTGATGATTTATTTATAACAGTTCAAAGAGTCTGCCAGTTAAAATAGTCAATGTTAAGACTGAGACATCAGAAGGCAATCTAAGTATGTTTAAGTGAGGAAGTAACCCCAATATTGCTTTCTGCAGGTAATATTATATTTCTGTTATATTCTGTTGCATCGTCTTTGTCCAGACCTCACTGAAATTGGAACTATGAATTTAAATTTCTTCAGAGGCAGTACACTTATTCACATTGGTTTATGTAACATTGGCTCCCCATTGTTGTTGTGTAGTGACTCAGGAATAGGCTAGCTCTCCAAGCTTCTTGGAAGTTGAGCAGTGCAGAGTGGAACAGATGTCCAATTGCCTTGTTAAATTAACTGCAGAATAGCTTCCCACCCCAACACCCCATCAGGGTTTTCAGAGATCTTAATATTAATAGCTTGGACATTGGAAATGCCAGTCACATGCCACAGGATTTTGCTTTATACCATTTTGTTCTAAGTGAAATGAATAGCCGGGCAGAGCTTCAATTTATTTCTCATGATTCATTTAAAAGAACAAAACCCCCTTATAGTTAATGATTTATTAAACTGTTTCTCCTTAAGGGCTAAGTGTATCTGCAAACTGATTTTTTTTTTAATGTGACCTTGTTCGCATTTGATTATTTCATGAGCTCAGTGCCCTGGAGTCTAAACTATAGCAGTTTTCTCACTCACACCAGAGGTGAGAGTCATAGTTCAGCAGAAAGCTAAAAATTTTTTGGTCTGGTTTTGCTTCCAGGGGTGTGAGAGGAATTGCTCTAAGAGATAAGTCATAATTTAAAATTGCATTTATTATGAACTAGAAAATGAACGAACAAGAGCATTTCCATATAAAAAGGAGCCAAAAAAGAATCTATATGAAACCATGAATCTATTATAGTTTTTAAAATGTGTCTATACACACACACACACATACACACACACATACACATGTATATAAAAACTACCAACATTGTCTTACTTGTCTGTGTCCTCTCTGATAGACTTCCTTCTGCTCTCTGTCGTATTTCTAAATATTTCATTGACATTCTATTCTTTCTTCTCTCTCTCTCTTTTTTTTTTGCATCACTGTCTCTCCTACCTCCATCGCACCACTTCCCAAAAGCTCTTCCTTGTAAATAAACAGAGTAAATCAAAACAAACTTGTGTAGTATTGATCATGTCTGAAAATGTCTGTCTAAGCATCTGTAGTCCATCATTTCTTCCGTTAAGTGGTGGGAGGTATGCTTCATCATCACTCTTCTGGAGTTGTTATTCAACATTTTTAAATTTTTCAAAGTTGTTTTTCAAAGTTATCTTCCCTGACAATTCTGTAGTTGTTATATAAATAGTTATCCTGATTTTTCTGCTTAATTCACTATGCATTGTTCATAGGGGTCTTCCCAGGTTTTTCTGAAACTTTTCTTCTCATCACTTCTTGTGGCACAATAATATTCCATTACATTCATATACCATAATTTGTTCAGCCATTCCCCAGTTGATGGGCATCCCCTTAGTTTCAAGTTCTTTTCTACTACAAAAAGTGTTGTCATGAATATTTTTGTACATATAAGTATTTTCCCTCCATCTTTGATCTCTTTGGAGCATATGCTTTATAGGGATATCTCTGGGTCAAATTAAAAAATACAGTTACAAACTGCTTTCCAGGCTGGTTGGACCAATTCATAGTTGTGTTAGTGTGCCTGTCGTCCCACAGCCTTTTCAACGATGGTCATTTTCCTTTTTTGTCATCTTTGTCACTCTCTAGGGTGTGAGGTAGAACTTTAGAGTGGTTTTAATTTGCATTTTTCTTGTTAGCAATTCAAGGCACATTTTTTTCATATGATTGTTGATAGTTTTGATTTCTTCCTGAGAGAACTGCCTGTTCCTATCCTTTGACCATTTTCTATTGGAGAAAGACTTTTATTCTTATATATTTACATCACTTCCATATATGTGTATATATATATACATACTAACATATATGTGTGTACGTATAGATGCATGTGTATACATACATACATGCATACATGAGGAGGAGGGATAGCAGACCTTTTCCAGAGATATTTGTTGCAAAGTTATTTTTTCCAGATTGACTGCTTTTTTCTAATTCTAACTGCATTTCTTTTGTGCAAAAACTGTTCAGTTTTAGGATTAGACAGGCACTGGACAGGGCATTTTGGTGAGGAACTTCCTCTAGCAATTCAGTTCTGTACCTTCTCTGCAACTTAAGAGTCTTAGATGCCTAGAATATTGAGAGGCCTTACTGAGGGTCCCAGAGCAAGTATATGTTAGAAGTGAAATTTAAACTCTAGGCCTTCCTGGTTCTGAGGCCAGTTCTCTATTCACTATACCATGCTGCCTCTTTTTCAATTTTATCTCATCAAAATTGTCCATTTTATCTTTATGTAGCGATAGCAAGGTGGATAGAGCACTAAATTTGAAGTCAAGAGGATCTTAATTTAAATTCTTCACTACTTTGAGGATGGCTTCCCAGAACCTCCATTTAAGGAGGGCTCACAGGCCAGCGATCTCTTCACTTCTCATCAAGCTGCTCCCCAGAATTCTCTATCATACCCAGCTCAGGGTATGTTCCTGCCTTTCCCCTTTCTTTTAGGTGTTGTCTTCCCCCATTAGAATGTCAGCTCCCTGAGGGTTAGGGACTATTTTTATTTTTGCTTATATTTGTATTCCCAGCACTTAGCACAGTGCTTGGCACATAGTAAGTACTTAAAAAATGCTTGTTGACTGACTAAGAGTAGCCGTGTGATCTTGGGCAAATTACTTAATTTCTTTCTGCCTCAGTTTCTTCATCTGCAAAATGAGGATGTTGGATTCAATGGACTCTAAAGCCCCTTCCAGCTCTAAATCTACGATACTATGATCCTCTCTATCTCTTGTTTGGTCAAAAACTCTTCCATTATCTGTAGGAAACCACTCATAATTAATTCTAGAGCTTGTCCATTTGGATAGTTTTGGAAGTAAAGTTGGCCACTGTGATTCCAGATGACTGATGATGAAGCATGATTCCCACCTCTTGAAAGGATGATGGACTCAAGATGTAGAATGAGATGTGCATTTTGGGACACAGCCAATGTGTATTTTTTACAAGAGCTTTGTTTTTCTTCTCTAAAGGTAAGGGGTGGGGGTATGAGGGTGAGTGAGTTAGAGTAGCCAAAAAAAAAGGGAGGAAGAAAAAAGAGGATCATGGGGCAGCTAAGTGGCACAGTGGATAGATCACCGGCCCTGGAGTCAGGAGGACCTGAGTTCAAATCCGGCCTCAGACACTTGACACTAGCCATGTGACCCTGGGCAAGTCACTTAACTCCATTGCCAAGCCAAAAAAGAAAAGAAAAGAAAAAAGGGTCTTTGAAGCACATATATGCATGGATAGATACAGATATGTTTATTTGTGTGTGTATGCATATATATGAGACACTAGTTTTGTGACCCTGGGCAAATCACTTAATCCTATTTACCTCAGTTCCTCATCTGTAAAATGAGCAGTAGAAGGAAATGGCAAACTACTCCAGTCTTTGCCAAGAAAACCCCAAATGGATCACAAAGAGAAATGACTTTTATATACCTTATATGTATATGTACATACATATGTATATGCATGTATGTGTGTGTGTATTTAATATAGAGAAGAGAATGGAAGAAAGGCCAGAAAGAAGCTCAGAGAAGCAGGACAGCTTGGAAAGTTAACAGGTTGAACATCTTCTATACTTTAAAAGGAAGCAAGCTATGCATAACAGAGATCCAACAACTTCATGTGTAATCCTCTTCTTCTGCTCTACTATGTAGCTATAGATGTACATTTTGTTTGAAGTTCAATAGGTTCAAAATAAAAAATTTTTTAAAATGAAGAAGATAAAGGAAAGTTGGCACACACCTTTTGTTGTTGTTATTTTGTCCTTCATTTGCAAAGAGGAACAATGATATCACCAGTGATGTCTTGACTTGCAAGTGAATTGGATTTAAGGGAGACAGAGTTGTGCAAACTCATCAGCCTTACTCTCTCTTCCAGAGTCATCAAAGTCCAGGGTCAGGAAAAGAGTCAAGACAACTGGTTATGGCTGCAGTGGGACACCAAAAAACCACCCATATGTTTGGAGTCTCACTTTGATATCTGTTTTAAACTTTTAGTTTTGCAAATTTAGTGAGGATTGGTTTGCTCTTAGACTCTAGATCTCCTCGTTGCCTCCTTGTCATTCCATGGATCCTGATAAAACCATCTTAAAATAACAGGCTTTCACCACATACAAAATTCGTCCTTGAAAAAAGGATATATTGGATACTTAATGGTATGCATCTAACATGATAATTGGTATTTGCAGGGACGAGCCTTCCCTTCACATAACAGCCATAAGGAATCCCAAAATAGCACAAAAGTAGGGCCATGTTTCTAGACCCACAGTAATGATTCTCGTGACCAGATGAAGCCAGGAAGTCTAAATTCTAGAATGTGTAGATTGTCTGAAAGGGAACAATTTTTGTAGCCTTGCTTATGATTTACTCACTTCCTGGAGGAAAAGAATTACTATTTTTCCATTACTAAAAAGCACTAATATTTATTTTATTTTCTTCAGAAGTATCTGACATTGGACAAAACTTTCTGTGATCTGAGAGTCACTTTTATTTTAGGAAGCACAGATTTTGAAAATATGGTGTCTTCTATGCTGATTATTCCTAAATTTACCTCTCCTGTCCCAGTCTCTCTGCTAAGCTCCAACCTCACATCTCCAAGTGCCTTTCAGACATCTTGAACTAGTTGTGTAGTAGACAGCTTAAACGCAACGTGTCTGAAAAGGAACTCGTTATCTTTCTCCCTAAATCTCCTCACCCATTATCCTTCCCTATTACTGAATAAGGAAACACTATCCTCTCCATCCCTCGGGCCTGAAACCTAGGAGTTATCCTGGATTTCTCACTATCTCTCACTCTTTGAATCCAAACTGTTCCCAAGGCCTGTTGATTTTACATTTGCAACATCCCCCTTCTGTCCTCTGAAATTGCCACCTCTCTAATGCAGGCAGGCCTTCATCACCTCATGCCTGAACTACTGCAATAGCCTGATGGTGGGCCTGCCTGCCTCAGTCTCTCTCTTCCATTCAGCCACCAAAGTGATTTTCCTAAAGCTCAGGTCCAATTATGTCATTCCCACACTCAACAAACTCCAGTGGCTTCCTGTTGCCTCCAGGAGCAAATACACAATGCTCTGTTTGAGATTCAAAGCCCTTCATAACCTAGCCCCCTCCTATCTTTCCTGTCTCTTACTTTACTTACTTACTTTATTCCCTGACACATACTCTTCAATCCAATGACACTGGCCTCCTGGCTGTTCCGTGGAGGAGACATTCAATCGCTCGACTCTGGGCATTCTGTCTGGCTATTCCTCAGACTTGAACTGTTCTTCCTCCTCCATTCTGACTATCACCTCACTGGCTTTTTTTAAGTCCCAACTAAAATCCCACTTTCTACAGGAAGCCTTCCGCAATCCCTGTTCATTCCAGTGCCCGCTTTCCTTATTTCCTATTTATCCTGTATATAGGTTGCTTTGTATATATTTGTTTGCATGTTTCCACCATTAGACTGTAAATTCCTTGAGGGCAGGGACTGTCTTTTGCCTCTTTTTGTATCCCATGTGCTCGGCACTGTATCTGGCACACAGTAGATGCTTAATAAATGTTCACTGATTTATTGATTTAATCCTGAGGGTAGAGAAACAGCAATTTAACATAGTTTGAGTACTCTTGAATTGAAGACCTAAAATCAAGTGGGTTTAAATGAAAGTTTGGGCAGTATGTAACTACATGAAAAGTTTTGTACTTCAGTTATTAAGCATTTATTAAGCACCTATTATATACCAGTCACTCTGGATACAGAGACAAAAAATAAAGCAGTCCTTGCCCTAAAAAAGCTTATATTCTCTCAGGTGGACAACATGTACATATATAAGGATACCTATAAAATAAATAAAAAGGTAATGGGGGGGAAGGGACCAGCATAATAACCCTAGGAGGTGGGTACTGTTATTATTCCCATTTTACAGTTGGGGAAAATGAGGCAGACAACGGTTAAATGACTTGCCTAGGGTCATACAGCTAGTAAGTATGTGAGGCAGAATTTGAACTTGTGTTCCTCACTCTATGCCCATCACTCCACGCACTGCAGTGCCACCTAGCTGCCAAGTGGCAAAATAAGTAGAAAGAACCAGATCATTTGTACACATCTTTACAAAATGCCAGATTTGTGTTGGAGAGAATGCAGTAATAATAATAGCCAACATCTATAGAATGCTTTAAAGTTGACAAAGCTCTTTTCATAAATTATTTCATTTGAATCTCACAACAGTAGGTCCTATGGGTATTATCCTTATTTTACGTATGAGGAAAATGAGGCTTAGAAAATGAAGTGACTCACTCGTGGTCACCCAGCCAGTAAGTGCTGGGTTGGGATTCACACTCCACCCAGGAATGGCCACTTACCACTTGCATGATGTGCCTTTCCCCATTGATCAGAGTTAGCACAAGCACCTTGAAACTTGCTGGCTAGGCAGACTCATGGCCTGATTTTTTTTTTTCTCTTAATAACTAGAGACATTCCAGGTGCTCCACTTTTTAGAGTTAGAGGCAGCTTGATAAAGGAAATAGAATGATGGCCTTGCAGTTAGGAGGACCTGCTTCCCATTGTTGCTTCTGACATTTACTAGCTGCATGAGGATTTGGACTAGTTTATTAACCTCTCTAAGCCTTTCACTAAGAGGCTGTAGATTTGACCGTGATCATTCCATTGGTTACAGCTGAGTTGCTTAGTGTATCAACCTGCATTAGTGGAGAGTTTCTGTACTGGGATTTCCCTACACTGATTGAATCACAAGTTGTTGCTTTTTTTAAAAAAGTCTTTTATAAAGGTTAGTTTCAGATTTTCACCTGAAAACATAGCACTTTTGTATTCAAGGTCATCTCAAGACACCATCTCAGTGCATCCCTCGTGGCTTTGATCACAGGTGAAAAGAGAATGTCATGTTATCTTGTCGGCCTTTTGGGCTGTCAGTCTTGTTTCCCTTGGTTGTTTGAAACATCCCTGCCTGCTTCACTCACCCATGGGGAGGATTGGGTGGGAAATCAATGGAAAAGGACTTCAGTGTTGTTCCATGGAGATAATGGAGGTTCTGCTATACAATAAGCATAATCCAGGCTATCTCAAGACTGCAGCTGGTTAAATTAGCAAATTTGTATTCATTCCATAGCAGCCAGGCAGAGAATAGCTCTTCCCCCCTGATACTGATCTGAGAAAATGTTCTGAAGCATCAACAATCTAAAAATATCCACTATTAGGCCCCTGATTGCATTGCACTTCTGAGAATGGAAAAAGAGAAAAAAGAATCTGGGGTTTTATCCAGGCATCACAATGAACCAGAAATTAAATGCAAAAAATTTAAATTTAGGTAGTACTATAAATGCTGGTCTTCACATAACTCTAAATATTGGTTTCCACAGCAACGGTGAATTGGTTCCTTAGTGCAAATACTATGCCCCTGTGAAAATAATGAAATTAGATCTTTTCTGTTTTAGTTATATATGCTGTACCAAAAGGCTTCATGTCCTATTGGCAACAGAATTTTTTTCTTTTTACTTTTTGTGAGTAAAATTGCACAAATGTATTTCGCAATTATTTTCTTCTGCCGCCTCCTTCCACCCTGGCTCATCCCCCACCCTTTAAGATGGATGGTTGTTCCAGTTTAGAGGTTCAGACTCCTGTGAATTTATGGGACCATTAATGAGCTACGTGCAAATGCAGTGTGAGGTTAAGCAGGTAAGCCATAGACAGACAGGAAAAAGTGCTGTTTCACTTATGTAATCATGAACTAATAGAACTTTCCTTCTTGGTACCCCATTTTAGTGCCTTTCTATATTTAGCATTATCCAAATCCTAGAACCAGATTAATAATAGTAACTTTAGATACATTTAATATTTTTTAAAAGTCCTTTAAAAAAAGGAAAATGTGTCCCTATATAAATGCTAATTAACACCATCTAAATATAGTAACACTTTATGTAGGATAGACGTGGCAAGGAAAATAGAACCTTTCCTGGGGTACTGAGTTTTGAATATATGGTACTACACCACAAAATAGAATTAACAAGCTGTGTTATCCCCATCTGGATGTCTTTCCAGGACCTCAGATTCTAGGTACCCAAGACCAAACCTCCCACCCTTCTTTCCCAAACCTGACCTTCCTTCAAACTTATTATTGATGACATCACCATCTTCTCAGTTATCCAGACTAAAAACATTGAAGACATCTTTAATTCTTCCCCCCACTGCACCATCCATATTCATTTGGTTGCCAAAGCTTCTTTTTCCTCTACCATATTGTTCCCACCCATCCATCCTTGCTGTTCACAATGCCACAATTTTAATTCAGGCTTTTATTACCTCTTTTCTTGACTTTTGTAAGGTAACTTGTATCTTTGTGCTCCATTTGTACTGATGTAATTTTTTTAAATTAAATTAAAAATTCTCAATTGATATAAATCTGTTTCTCCCTCCCACCTACCTTCAATCCATTGAAACAAATATGCAGAGTCAGACAAAAAAAAGTTCCACATTGGCCCTGTCTAAAAAATAGGCATCTCATGTGTACCCTAAGTCCATCACCTCTTTCAGGAGGTAGATAGCATGTTTCATCATGAGTTCTCTAGAATCATGGTTGGTCATTGCATTGTTCAGTGTTCTTGAGTCTTTCAAAGTTGTTTGTTTTTGTTATTATATGAATTGTTCTCCTGGTTCTGCTCACATTACATCAGTTCATACAAATATTCCCAGGTTTCTCTGAAACCATCTCTTTCACCATTTCTTATAACATAATAGTACTTTATTCCATTCATATATCATACTTTGTTCAGTTTTTCCACAATGAATAGGCCCCACTTTACTTTCTAGTTCTTTTTTATTTTTTTATTTTTTTTATTTTAAGCAATTGGAGTTAAGTGACTTGCCCAGGGTCACGCAGCTAGTAAGTGTTAAGTGCCTGAGACTGGATTTGAACTCAGGTCCTCCTGACTCCAGGACCAGAGCTCTATTCACTGCACCACCTAGCTGCCCCATCTAGTTCTTTATAATTCCACAAAAAAGCCTTTACAAATATTTTTTATATCCATATATTGAGAGATCTGGACCCTGACATGTTGGGTGGACCTAATGTGAAGAATTTAGGAGAAGTCATAGATAGGAATAGAACAGTGGATGAGTTACTATCTGAACCACTGTAGCATAACCTATGTTGATAAAATTACCAACTCCTGGTGCTGAGGATAGACTCAGGGCCTTCCCTCAGTACACCTCTAGGACTGCACTACTGTTGCTCTGTAAGAAAGCTGGTGCCTCTACCCTTGGGTAAGGCTGAAGGTCAGGAGTAAATAGGTCTGTTCTCTAGTGGACAAGTTGGGCGGTTGACAAATTATCCTTTAGGGTCAGCCTAATTTATTTTGAGTGTTTTTGGAAGGGTTTCTGACCTAAAAATCTCCCCTTCGTGTCTGCCATTGATGCTTTAAAATTCCACTATTAAGGATTAATTTTTGAGTAAAACTTGTCTTCTATTCTTCATGGTTAGAGTGACTTATGTGCTACCTACAACTTTGTGCCACACAGCAGTGATAGATATATACACAATGCCCTCAGATTTTGTTAGAGGGGACCCCTTTGTAGCTAGTATATGTGAGTAGAGATAGAATAGAAAATTTACTTTCTTTCCCACCTCTTTAATTTCCCTGGTACTTATTCACATTAGATGATAGGATTGGGGCTAGAAAGCGAGAGAATTATATCAAATTCCATGGAGTATTAGGGTATAGCCCTATACACCATTGGCAACTTCCTCCTTCACTAAAGGCTGAAGGGGCAAAGGGTTGTGTCACTTGTCATATTGTTTGCAGTATTGTTAGAAAACCAAGGTTCTTCATATCTCTTTCGGGGGGCAGGGGAGAGGAAAGATGGAAACTTGAGAGGGTGAGGGAGGAAAAGATACTTCTTACCTTATTTGGATGACATGGTAGAGACCTACTTCTTTGACTATTCATTGTCTTCCAGGATTCTTTCTGTCTTTCCCAAAGAAACTAGAATGCTCTTTTCAAATCCATATCAAACTCTGTTGAGCCTTTGCCTCACTGTGGCACTGGGATTTTCCCAGAATTCATATGTTGAGTAAAAGGCAAACTCATCATACAGGGACAGCCTCTGCTTTTAAGAGACATCAGTAGACTTAGCCCTTCTCAGCAATGCAAGGATCTAAGACATCTCCAAAGGTCTTATGATGGAAAATGCTATCCACATCCAAAGAAAGAATTATGGAGTTTGAATGCAGATTGATGCATACTATTTGCTATTTTTTTTCTTGTGGTTCCTCCTATTGGTTATAATTCTTCCTTACAACATCACTAATGTGAAAATATGTTTAATAGGAATGTATATGTATAGCCTATATCAGATTGCATGCCATCTTGAGGAGGAAGGTGAGGAGGGAGGGGAAGAAAAATTTAAAACTCAAAAGCTTGTAGAAGTGATTATTGATAAATCAAAATAAATTAATAAAAAAGAGACATCATCAAGAACAGGTATGTCTGAAAAGAGACACGAGTCAGCTTTATGATAAGAGAGGGATGACAGGTAAACAACCTTGAGTGTTTCAACATTAAGGGACACAAAATATTAAGAGATTTAGAGGAAAGCTTCCTATGTCTTGGGTAGATCTTCTGTGAAAAATTTGTGGAAGGACATGGATAAATATTGCAAAGTATGAGAAGGCATAGATAAATAATTTGTGATAGGCATTGGTGATGGGAGTACACGTATCAGCACCATCAGGGACTATAGTACATCCCCAAAAACCAACTCCTTGTAGTTTTGAGAGGCAGTGTGATATAGTGGATAACACTCGGCATGGAATCAAGAGAACTTGGGTTCAAATTCTGGGCAAGTCACATAACCTGAGACTTAGTTTTCTCATCTGTAAAATGGTGATACCTCAGTTTTTGTGAAGCTCAAATGAGATGATGCATGTAAAGTGTTCCCGACACCAGCTTCCTTGCTGCTTCTCCTCTATCCTGCTCCATCTCCTGACTCCAGGCTTTCATTCATTCATTCGTTCATTCATTCATTCATTCACTCCCTTCCTTCCTTCTTCATAGAAATATTTATTTACACTATACAAACTTACTCCCCTAACAGGTAAGAGGCATATCCCTGTCCCTGCCCTTCCACCTTGCACCACCTCAGTCTCTGGGGAGGGAAAGCGGATTAGGTTCATAGCTTTTAGATCGTAGTCCCAACTCCTAAGTTCAAAACTCTCCCTTGAGTTCAAATCCCAGGCACCCCAGCTTCTCAGGGCTTCCATGTCAGACTGACTAGCTGCACTCATTCCTCCTGCAATCCTCATTCCAAGGTCATTATCATGGCTTGAACTTTTGGATCCTGTGGTGATCACCTCTAGGACCTGAAACTGAAGAGGACAAACAACACAGAACAGAAACAGAAACCCCCAGGGCCATTCCTCAGAACTGGGGTAAAAGAGGAGAGCAGAGGAAGGAAATACTTCCTTCCTTTCTTACCAATTCAAGTGTTGTCATTTATGCTGTGTATATATGAACTGTGCTTTTCACCCTCCTTTTCACCCACCCACATGTGGGCTGGGCTTTTTGCCAGTATAGACACTGCACTATAGCCCCAGGAGAGAGCTATACTGAAACATGCTATTGACCAGATGCCAAGTTCTCTACTTATAACCCTGTCTTCCCTAAGTAGAATTAAGAGATCCTACTTGTACTTTGAAAATGAAGTCATAGAGATAACCTGGGAGAGCTAGAAACATCTATCTGTAAAACAGATTTGAGCATCCTTGGCAGGGTTTGAACCACAAGTAGCAGCACATCAGTTCTCTTTGCCACCGCTAGCAGTTGTTCTCTTGATTTATCTGTGCCCCCAAAAGACTAGACGTACATTTGCTTCTTCTTTGCAGTTGCTAGTTAGTAGACCCCAGTGGTTGAGTACAAGAAAATCAGGTGGTTGTGTTAGATAACTAAGTCAATAATTCTACAGTCCTTGGGTCTTCCTGCCCAAATGTATGGCAGGAGGAAGAAAGATTTTATTGTGTGCTGTTATAAGAACACTTGTAGTTGAAGCTGGATGTGTTTATTTGAGTCAGAATAGTTCTAGAGCCTTAACTGTAGTTTTGCAGTTGCATGTGATCCATAGCCATTTAATCACAGAACAGGTTAAGGATACCCAAGTACCTTCAGAGCCTTCAGAAACTGAACAAAATTTTCCTCTGGTGATTTAAGTCATAGAACTAGTTGAACACCCTGTGTTCCTATCATACTTTTTCTTAGAATACCGCCTGTGGTCTGAACCTCCTGTAAGATCTCTGCAGTGATATGGGTGAGGCTTTCTGTTTATTTTCTCAGAAAGAGCAAAGGGTTTTGGTTTTCATAGACAGGCACTGGCAGGCCTTAGGTTAGCAGTGACTCAAATTTCACTAAGCCAACAGGGTTATCTTTGATACCTTTCCCTGCTCCTGGGTCTATAAGATGGGACTGATGAGAATGACCTGAGTGTCTCTCCAAAATGAAGGCACTGACCTGAAGGATTTGGTCCACAAGTCACTTAGTAGAGGATTTCATCTATTTTGTTCAGTAGTCTTCACATAAAGCCTGCCCTTATTATGAAGTTACCACTGAAGAACTCCAGAAACTGTATATAGTTTGTTTTGTGTAGCGTTTTTATAGCTTATTCACCTCCAGCCAGATGCATAGGAAGCAGAGAGGAGGCATCCTATCAATCTGCATACAATTGAGTATGAGAGATTGGGTCCTACCTTATAGAAGGCTTGTCCCTCTCTTTTCCTGGGTTCTTTGAACTGTCTGTGGGCATAATGGTCTATTTTGTAGAGGAATAAGAGAAGAGTAATGTTATTATTATTTTATCTATTTTATTAACCTAGATCTCTTAAGACATCTATGCTAGCACCAGAAAGAGAGTTTATATGGTTTTAACTCATCACCACCTATTCCTTTAATCGGTATACTTAGGACTGGTGAAATCATAATGTCTAAACTATAAAAATGAAAGCAGAAGAATCTATGAATGTGGGTTGAGGAAACATATTTATTAAATGTTGACTTTAGTGAGGGAATGACTATATAGTACTCCTTTTGGGCTAACTCCCCAGAAGAGGGTTACTGTTACTACTATGACAGTTTTTTGGGTATCCTGAGTAGCTATTCCTAAAACGATAGTTTATAAATCCCCACCAATGTGTTTCTAGTTAACAATCAGCCAGGAGATATTTACTGTGAGGGACACTTCACTTACTGTCTACTTTGTCACTAGGAGGAGGGAGCAGCTTTCAGGAACAAGGCAGCCAAGCAGCAGAGGATAGAGCTAGCTTGAGAGAGCTGGCCCTGGCAATCTAGAATAGAACTTTAGAGAGGAGCATAGTGTGGGAGTCTCACTGAGCACTTTTTTGAGCAGAGATGCTACATCCAAGGTGGACCTGGGGAAAGACTTAATGAAGGGAGAAAGGGCATTGGGTCCTTGCCAGTGTCCCAGTGGGGCAGTGCCACAATTTTAAGTCATCTAAGCTATATATGTGTTACCTTTAAATCTGCCTAACACTTTGATCCTTTGTGCTCACTATTTCTATAGGTGTTCTGTGTATTTGTAGAGGGTACACTCCAGGATTATGGGGGATATATTTTATAGTTGCTGTTCTTAACTATCCCATTTGGTAAAAGCCTTTGCTAAGAGCTCTCTCTTGAGTCTGCAGCTGGCTGCATTCTCTGCTACCAGTAGTCCTGTGTCTGGAAGCTGTGTCCTCCTTCTAATGATGGAATGGACAGTGAATGGAGAAATAGGTATTTCAATTCATTTTTCAGCCTTGGATAGCTCCATTTCTAGTTTAATGATCTTTGTCAAGGAGAACATTTGAGAAAAGTGGACAGGTTCAGTGAGAAGCAATAGGGCACTCAAGTAATGGTAATATGCTTAATTGGATGTAGAAAAGTAAAGAGTATTTGTCTCTGTCAAGAAATTGTATTCAACGTTGATTCATTTAGGCAAGATATCTATTTTATACAATGCATTATGCTAAGCACTGGGGAAGATATATTAAGTATGTATAAGACAAGATCCCTGCTGTTAGAGGTTTATAATCTGGTAATCTCCTTTATAGTCACGTAAGGAAAAGATCTTGCTCCTCCCCCTTCCCCCAAAAAACGGTGGCAGACAGGATCAGGGAATTTTGAGCAGATTCTCAGCTGAGAGCCTATTTTTATTTTGTTTTGGGGCCTGGAATGAAAAATCACCTCTCTGAAAGTATATTTAAATTTTACATAATTTTTCTAGTAGAAATTATCCATCATATTTATGCCCTTCCTGAGGAGCTGAGTAACTTGAGAGACCTTGTCTGGTACTTATCACTTAAGATCTTATCCTCAAAAAGGAAAAAGAAATCTGGCTTGGGGGAGGGGAAGGATCTTTAAATTATTTTCTTTTTTTGGACTTTTATCCTTGTTTAGAAACTCAGGGAACAATTGCACATAAATATTTCTTTTACAGCACACTCCCAGTTAAGTGTTAAAGTGGAGATTTGGAATGTGAATGTAAATGTCAATCACCCTCTGCTTCCCTCCCCCAAAAAGGATAATACGAAAGTTATTCATGTGACTTCAATGTATAATGTTTTTAGTGTGGTATTATGTTTTACCTGCTTAGTCATGTTTTGCTTAAACTAATATTATCATTATCTGAGAACATTATTATTATTATTATTATTATTTATAGTTAGAACATTGGGAAATTGAGAGGAATATCTCTTCTCAGGGATATTATTGTGAATTTAGATTTAGGATTAAAAGATTGTCATATAACCCACAAAGTCCAAAATCCAAGATAATTGAGAGTTCATTATCAGGGGTATCCATTAGGATTTTCTCTAGGGCCACTAATGAAATATAATAGATGCAAAAATTTTTTTACAAAATTTTATTATATTTGAATACTCTATAGTTTACCTCTCCCCTAAAAGGAGTAAAAGATGAATATAAAACATGTTCCCCAATATCAGTGGTTATGGAGGGAGTATGGTTCACTAAACTTAGGAATGCTAGTTAACACATGCACAGCTATGCATATTGACTTACTTCTGTGTTCAATTTTAAATAAATTTGTCATTTTTGCTTCACATTTTCCTTTCTTGTTTTTCCCCTATTATCAGTAATCCAGATCTCCAACAACAGAGGTAGAAGCCAGCAGAAGGTAGTTAAGGGAATGGTGAAAGGAGATGATGAAGATCACTGCAAACCTTTGCCTCCTCCAAAAATAACTGCTGGCCCACGTTTTTGAAAAATATAGCTTTTTTATGATCAGCTGAGGTCAAAACCTTTACTTCACTATTTGAAAGCCCCAGCTTTGTACACAGGATACAGTTCCCTTTATTTGCAGTTCTTAAATTCCTAAGGCACCATGTGGCATCTCTGAAGGAAAGGACATGCATGTCTGGCTCTCTGACATCTAAGGTCAAGTTGAAAAGCCTTTCGTGATTGACCTAGCTATAGTGTTTCACTAAGGCATTTGGAACTTCAGGAGACTGTTTTGATTAATTCTCCAAGTTTTGAACTAATGCACAGTGACCCAGATAAGCTTTGTAACCAAACTTTTCTCTCTTCTTTTGTCTTCAATCCAGTTTCCTTATGCAGCCCCACCTCCCCAAGAACCTGTGAAGACATTGAGAAGCCTAATCAACATCCGCAAAGATACTCTAAGGCTAGTAAAGTAAGTTCTAAGATAATGTGATAGGGTTGGAGATCTAAGTCATGAAATGGAGACTGATAGTTCACACAGAAGATTCAGAAAGATGCTTTTGCCCAGACCCAAAACATGATCTCTGTCTTCACAAGTATAGTCTGTCCCCAGTATAGACAGCAGCCATTTAGTATTGTGATCAGGTACCTTTGGACCCAAGGTTTTCAATATTTCGTTGTTATGAAGAACTTCACAAGGATTTATTAATAAATTAATACCCTCCTACACTCCTGAAAAAAAAAAGAGCTCAGTGTTATTCCATTTTATAGGTGAGAAAACTGAGTTAAGTGACTCGTTCATGGCTCTCACAGAGAGATGGAAATGAGAGCTTGAAGCCATAAGTCTTTAGTTTTTATTTTAATATATACATATGAGATTTACTTTTATTATATATGTTCTTCCTCTGAGAAAATCAGTATTCTATGTAGGCTATTAAAATCACCATCATCATTAATATTATTATTTAATTGCTTTCACTCTGATGTCCATGAGAGCATGATTGCTAAAGTGAAACTGCTCCCAGTGCATCTTGTATGCTATGGCTGGGCCACCACAGGGCCAGCTCTGCCTCACTCCTTCCTTGGGGATTATCATCTGGTGACGGCAAATACAAAATTATCACAACTGCCTGACTCTGAGAATGGGAACAGAATATTGGTCATCCTCATTATCATAAGGTAGATGTATTTCTTTTTATCTCTTTAAGGAAAATATTTTGCCCTTAAGCATATTGCCAGCTGTTTCTCTATCTTTAGATCTCTCTCAGTCCCATCCCTAGGGCCAACTCCGGGGATAAAGGAACCAAGGCCATGCTTCAGAACAAACTGCAGCAGGGCTTCCAAAGTACACAGGGGAGTTAGTTGCAGGAACAGGCTGAGCTGAGGTATATAATAAGGCCTCAGGAGCCTACCAGCTATCAGCTACTCAGTTTATAAAATGATAGAATCTCAGAGTTGGAAGGGACCTCAGAGATCACTTGGTCCAGCCCATTCTTGGGCAGCATTTTACCTCTATAGCATTTCTGACAAGTAGTCATCTAGCTTCTAAGTAAAGCCCTCCAGTAGTGGAGAACTCTACCTGCTGAAGCTCTCCCTTCCACCTTTGGGATAGCTCTAACTTGTAAGTTTTTCAAATCTATTCTCTCTGCCTAACATTCTAGGCCTTTAAAAAAGTACTCTAAGAAAACCATCCTGGTCCTCAACTAAATTTTCTCTTCTCCAGACTAAATATGCCTCGTTCTTTCAATTATTACATGGTTTTGAGTTCTCATCATCATCTTGGTTACTCTTCTCTATGCTTTTCAGTGCCCTTCCTAAAATGTGACACCCCTCAAATTTGAAGAAGAAAGGACTTATCTGTACTAAATTGTTCAGAGTTGTTCTATTGGTAAAAACAAAACATTGGAAGCAACACACACATGCATGCACACAAAAACATATATATATATATATTTAGCAATTAGAGGGTGACTGAGTACATCATGATATGTTTTTCTTCTTTTTAGTATTTTTTCCCCAATTATATGTAAAAACAATTTCCAAATTCCTTCCCTCCCTCCCCACCCCCCTCATTGAGAAGGCAAGCAGTTAGATATAAGTTATACATATGTAGTTGTGCAAAACAGCTTTCCATGTTAGTCATGTTGTAAAAGAAAACATAGACCAAAATAAAAACCCAGGAAAAATAAAGAAAGCTAAAAAAGTATACTTCAGACTGTATTTAGACTCCATCCATTCAGTCTCTGGGAATGGATAGCATTTTTTATCATAAGTCTTTCAGAGTTGTTTTGGAACATTGTATTGATCAGAATAGCTAAGTCATTCACAGCTGACCATCTTACAATATTGCTGTTACTGTGTACAATGCTCTTCTCATTTCATTTTGCATCAGTTCATGTAAGTCTTTACAGGTTTTTCTGAGAGCATTTAGCTCATCATTTCTTATATCAAAATAGTATTCCATCACAATCATATACCTCAACTTGTTCAGCCATTCCCCAATTAATGGGTATCCTCTCAATTTCCAATTCTTTGTCACAAGAAAAGAGCTGCTATAAGTATTTTTGTACATATAGGTCCTTTTCTTTTTTATGTTTTATCTTTTTTAGGATACAGATCTAATAGTGGTATTTCTAGGTCAATACATCATGACATATTTTGTTGTTGTTGTTACTGTGAACTTGACAAACATCAATAAATGTGAATATTTCCTTATAAAATGAAGAACAGAAAAAGTGGAATATATATAATACCATGAAAAGGTATATATTAAATTTAACTTGGTGTTTTCAACACTGCTATGATTGTATCTGTCCCCTTCTGCTCTTTGTTCTGTATTTTTAATGTCATTGATGCTGTTTTCTTTTTCTTTTTTAGTCACGATCATTACATCCCAACTCTTCTTTTAACTCTTCTCCCTCCCCCAAGGGTCCTCTCTTATAACAAATAAGTACAGTCAAACACAATGAATCCACACACTGGTCACTGAAAACTGAAAATCCATACACTGAAAATGCATGCTTCATTCTGCCCCTCTAGCTCAACACCTCTCTACCAAGAGTCAGGAAGCTGGAATCATCACCAGTCATCTAGAATTATGAGTGGTCATTGCATTGATCAAAGTTCCAAAGTCTTTCACAGTTGTTTTCCTTTATAATGTTGAGTCATATATCTTGTTTTTCTGGTTTTGCTAAATTGACTCTGTATCAGTTCGTACATAAGTCTTTCCAGGTTTCTCTGTAACTGTCCCTTTTGTCGTTTCTTAAAGCACAATAATATTCCCTCACATTCACATATTATAATTTGTTCAACTATTCCTTAACTGATGGGTATTTGCTTTGCTTCCAGTTTTTTTTGCTGCAATAAAAAAGTATTATTATACGGCAGCTAGGTGGTGCAGTGGATAGAGCATGAGCCCTGGAGTCAGGAGGACCTGAGTTCAAATTCAGCCTCAGACACATAATACTTCCTAGCTGTGTGACTCTAGGCAAGTCACATAATCCCAGTTGCCTCACTTAAAAAAAAAGTATTATTATAAATATTTCTGTACACGTGAGTTCTTTCCCTTTTGGTCTCTTTGGGGTATATTCGTAGTAGTGATGCTTCTGGGTCAAAGGTCTTGCACAATTTAGTTACTTTAGGGGAATAATTACAAACAGCTTTCCAGAATGGTAGGATTAATTCTCAGCTCCACCAACAATACATTAATGTCTCTGTCCTCCCATATTTTCTCCAACAAATTTTACTTTCCTTTCTTCCATCATCTTTGCCAACATGTTAGGTATGAGGTGGAACTTTCAGGTTGTTTTAATTTGCATTTTTTAAATTAATGATTTGGAGAATTTTTTCATGTGTTCTTTGATAACTTTGATAGTTTTTGATAGTCTCTTGAGAACTGCCTTTGACTATTTGTCTACTTGGGAATGGTTCTTGTTCCAATATACTTGCACCAATCCTTTATATATCTTGGACAGGGATAGGGATTGAACCTGTGATTTCACTGGTATAGGGAACTCCTGGGTGAAGAAACTCTCTAACAAGGCAGGTCTGCACCTTCTCTGTATGTAGTCTTAGAGTTGTCTAATATCTTGGTAGCTTACATATCAGAACTTGTAAAGAAAAATTTACTGTGAAGTTTTTTCCAAGTTTACTATTTCCCTTCTAATTATCACTGCATTGATTTTATTTGTGCACTTTAAAATTTTTTAATCAAAATGTTCCATTTTATCATCTCTGATCTTTATTCATTGTTTGGCCAAACATATAACTTTCCCTATCAGTAGTTATGAATGTGTCTGTTTTTCTGCCCCTCTATTTCACTTATGATATGTCCTTTAATAATTAAGTAATGTATCCATTTGGAGTTTATTGTGATACGTGGCATGAGATGTTGACCTAAGCCTAATTTCTGCCGTATTGCTTTCTAGTTTTCCCAGCAGTTTTTGATAAATACTGAGTGCTTACCCTAGTAGTTTCAGTCCTTGGATTTAATAAACACCATACTCAGTTGCCTCTGGGTCTTAAACTAATCTGTCCAGTGTTTACATTTTCTATTTGTTTTAACCAATACCATTATTGTTTTGAGGATAACTGCTTTGTAATAAAGTTAAAGATTTGGTAAGGCTAAGCCCCTCCCTTCCAACATTTATCAATTATGTCCTTTGAGATTCTTGATCTTTTTTTCTTCCAAACAAATTTCATTATTATTTTTTTCTAGTTCTACAAAGTAGTCTGCTTAGTATGGCACTAAATCTGCAAGTTAATTTAGGTAGTACTCTTATTTTTATTATATTGGCATAGCCTAAACATGAATAATTAATATCTTTTCAATTATTTACATCTGTCTTTATTTCTGGAGTGTTTTGTAGTTGTGTTCATGTAATTCCTATGTGTGTATTGGTAGGGGGTCTCCCAGATATTTTATACATTCTGTAATTATTTTGGAAGGAATTTTTTTCTTCCTATCTGTTCCTGCTGAGTTTTGTTGGTAATATACAGAAAGGCTGATGATTTCTATATGTTTACTTTACATTATGCTACTTTACTGAAGTTATTGCTTCATTTAATTTTAGTTGAATGTTTAGAATTCACTAAGTAAACCTATTCTTATTCCCTCAGTTTCTTTATTTTATTGCTATAACAAGCATTTCTTTTTTTAAAAAGATAAATCTATTAGGGGCCTCTAGGTGGTGCAGTAGATAGAGCACCAGCCCTGGAGTCAAGAGGACCTGAGTTCAAATGGGGCCTCAGACACTTGAACTTACTAGCTGTGTGACCCTGGGCAAGTCACTTAACCCCATTGCCTAACCAAAAAAAAAAAAAAAAACAAACCCAATACAACTACTAGGCATATAATCCCCTAAAAATGAAAGAACCCATAAGTACACAAATGCTGATAGCATAGCAGACTTTTTGTTGTGGCAAAGCATTGGAAACAAACCAAGTGACCAATGATTGGGAAATAGATGAATACATTATTGATTATGAATGTAATGGCATATTATTGTGCTGTAAGAAATGACAAAAAGTACAGTTTAAGAAAAACCTAGAAAGATTGTATGAACTAATGCAAAGTGAAATGAATAGAGAAAGGAAAGAAAGGAATAAGCATTTATAGGGCTAATTCTATATATAGTTCCAAGCACTGTGCTAAGCACTTTGCAAATATCATCTTGTTTGATTCTGACAACAACCCTGTGAGGTAGGTACTATTATTATCCTCATTTTACAGTTGAGGAAACTGAGGCAAACAGAGGTTAGGTGACTTGCCCAAGGTCACACAGCTAGTGGGGATCTGAAGCTGAATTTGAACCCAGGTCTTCCTGACTTCAGGCCCAGGTTTCATTCACTGCACTACCTTGCTGCCTCAGAGTCGAGGCTCAGGAGATTGTTGTTGTTGCTGTTGTTGAGTTGTTTCTGTCATGTCTGACTCTTTTTTTTTTTTTAGACAATTGGGGTTAAGTGACTTGCTGAGGGTCACACAGCTAGTGATTGTCAAGTGTTTGGTCTGAGGCTGTATTTGAACTCAGGTCCTCCTGACTTCAGGGCCGGTGCTCTATCCACTGCGCCACCTAGTTGTTCCCATGTCTGACTCTTTGTGACCCCATTTGGGGTTTTCTTGGCAGAGATTTTGGAATGGTTCCTTTTCCAGATCATTTTACGGATGAGGAACTAAGGTAGTTAAGTGACTTATCCAGTATCACACAGCTAGTAAATTGAACCCAGATTTGAACTCACTAGGATGTGTCTTCCTGATTCCAAACCCAGTGCTTTATCTACTGTGCTACCTAGCTGCATAATCAGGAAAACTTCATTTAATGACAACATTGTAAAGGATAAGACCTTTGAAAAACTTAAGAACTCTGATCAGTACGTTGGCCAGTCATGACTTCAAAAGTTGTTGAAGTGTGCTTCTAGCTGTCTGGTGGAGAGGTGCTAGAGTAGATAGTAGGTTCATAATGAAACATACATTTTCAAATGAGAGAGATTAATTCTTTTTTGCTGCAAAGATGTGCTTTATTGGGAAGGGGTAGGAAGAAGTTGTACAGAAGAGTGGAGAGGTAGTAATAGTGATGTTAAAAAAAGGGAGAAAAGAAAGTCAATGAAACATTTACAAAATATACAGAAGAGATTGGAAATGCAGACAAGAAAGAGATGTTGAAATTTAATATATCTTTTTTAAAAAAACCTGTAATGGATTCAAGATTTCATATATAATCCTCTTTATAGTCTTCTTTGAATGTGGAAATGCTCATGTTTGATGATGATTTTCTAACTTAAGATCTAGTCTTTTGCTGATATTTTATTCATTATTTTTGCATCTATATTCATTAAAAATAGAGTTCTATTATTTTCTTTCTCTGCTTTATCTCTTCCTGGTTAGGTTTCAAGATGATATTTGTCTTATAAAAGTATTTTGGTAGGATCTCTTCTCTCCCTATTTTTGCATATAATTTTAAAAATATTGGAATTGATTGTTCTTTTTGTTCAACCAGAAAACTCTGGGTTTGGACATTTTTAATTTGGGATTTCTTTCAGGAGAGTGTCAGTGGATTCTTTCTTTTTTCATGTTGCTTCTTGGTTCTAATAGATCTGGGCAGTGATTTCTTCAAATTTTTTGTTTCCTTTTTTTTTAGAGAATCCAATGATTCTTAAGTTCTCTCTCCTTGACGTGTTTTACATGTCAGTTGTTTTTGATAGTAGATGACGTATATTTTCTTCTATTTTTTCAATCTTTTCACTTTGTTCTAGTATTTCTTATTATATAATGGAATCATTGAGTTCTGATTGCACTATTCTGTTTTTTAGGGTGTTAACTGGGTAAAGTTTTCTCCTTTCTGTTTTAAGCAATTCTCCTTATAACTTTTTCTTCCAGAGCTCTTATTTCAATTCTAATTTAATTTTTATCTATTATTTCATTTTCCTGCCATTCTTGTCCTTTTTTCCCTCTATGGCACTATTTGTGCTTCTTGTAGAGTTACTCTCTTCTACTTACCTTTTAGACTTCTTTTAGCCTATCATATTTATTGATTTTGTTTGATATTTTCTTCTGTTTACTCACATTTTCTTGGGTATAATCTCACTCCTGGCACTTGTAGGCTTCAGGTCCATTTTCTGGGTTTAGGGCTAACATTCCTGGTATAACCCCTCCCTCAGCCACTGCTGCTTCTGATTGTCTCTTTGTGAAGTTCTGAATTGGATGAAGAGACTGACTTGTGTTTCTCTTTGATTTTCTTTAATGTTCTGTTTGGAATGATTTTTAGACATTTGCTGGAGTGTCTATGGGAGAATTGGGTTCTTCTATATCCCTTCACATTGTCATCCTAACACTAAGTATGAGATAAATTGCTTTGTTTTTGGTGTTAGGGCAAAACCCAGGAATCTGTGCCTTGGCCACCAGCTGTTCTTTTGGGAGGAAACAGTGGAGGGCTGCGTTTGCAACCCAAAAGAAAAAGCTTCTTCTAGGACTTTGTCATCATGGGGGCAAGGAGTTGGTAGAAGGCTCTTTGTAGTCCCCAGGGATGTTCTTCTTTTAAGGGGTTAAGAGGGTCCCTGCAGTCCTAAGTTGTAACTTCTATCCAGACAGGGAGTGGTAGAGGTGGGGAGGTGAGAAGAAGGCATTTTCTACTCCTAAGGCAGTCTCCTCACCAGCCCCATAATTATGATATATGAATATAGTAGAATATTAAAGTGTCATAAAAATAATAAAAAATAATTCTCTAAGGAAATGTGTATGTTGTTCTTTCATATAAGGTTGTTGTAGTATGAAATCAGTAGGACTAGACATTTTCTACAACTATATAAGAAAAAGAAAAGAAGGAAGTGGCAGAATTCCAGGCAGGCCTGGAACACAGAACAAAAGAATGTTATTTGCTTGCTGGTTGATTGTTCTTTCTTTTGATTCTTCCTCATTAAAAGCGGGGGTGAAGGAGGATGGTATAAATTTTTTTCCTTGTTTTTGTATGTGTATTCATTTGTTTCCATGGATTGTTACTTTTATAATTAAAGAAGTTTTAAATAAAATGTTGTTTCCACAACCAGACACAGTACTCCAGATGTGACCTAACCTGGCCAGAATACATAGGATTGTCATATTCCTTATGTTGGGCATTGGGCTTATGTCATTGCAGGCTAAGCTCTGATTACCCCTTTTGGCTGTCATGGCCCACTATTTACTCCTTTGAGTACAGTAAAAATCAAATTAATTCTGTGGTTTAACTTCTTCTCCCTCAACCCTGTACTTGTGAAGTTGATTTTTTGAACCTATGTGTTGGGCTTTACATTTGCTTCAGCACTTCATTCAGATTCCTCATTATTGTATAAGGGTAACTCCAGGTTTTTAGAGATAATGCTAACAGAGATCAAGCTCTCCATGACTTCTACCAAACTGGAAAAACATTCAATATGGATATAGCAGTAGACTGTATATCTTTTTGTCAGAAAGTCAGCTTCCCTAAGTTTGGAGAGGCTCAGAATGATGAATTTTTTAGCCCCAACAACAATTCACCAGCCTATCTGTGAATGCCTAGAGTTAAATAATGGTGGCAATGCCCATACTAACAAATCAGGCATCCTTAGAGTAGGACTTTATGTTTATCCCTGTTGGATTTCATTTTAAATAATTTTGGTTGTTTTTCTAGTTGCGTGTGACTTATTTACTGAACCAATAAAGAGAGAATCCAAGTATCCAGATATTCCATGCATCCTGGCCTATAATTTATGAAGCATGTGGCACAGGATTTTCTGGGGTCTGGGAAACACAGTAAGTTCTCATTCTCTGAGGTCTTCTAGGTGCACCGAGGAAGTAAAAACCCCTGGAGAAGAGGTCAGCAAAGCCAAAGTCCACTACAATGTAGAGTTCACTTTCGACACCGATGCCCGGGTGGCAATCACCATCTATTATCAGGCCACTGAAGAGTTCCAGAATGGCATAGCCAGGTAAAAAAGGGATGAAGACCAAATGAGCCCCTCCCTCTAGAGATAAATTAGATATAGCCAAGTCCTGAACTATTACCAGTAGGACATTTTCCCTTCTGACCAAGATATACTTCCTGAGCTGGCAGGCCTGCTCTTAATTTTTTTTTTGCTAGGCTGTGGGGTTAAGTGACTTGCCCAGGGTCACACAGCTAGTAAGTATCTGAGGCTGGATTTGGACTCAGGTCCTCCTGAGTCCAGGGTCAGTGCTCTATCCACTGTGCCACTTAGCTGCCCCGCTGCTCTTAATTTTTTACCTTGTTCAGTACCATCTTGGTTCAGTGCAAGGTAGCAGTGTATCATCTACATGATGTTACAGACTTAATTCTGAGGGAATATGGGTTGGGTAGAGGAATTCTAATGGCATAACCAGCCAAAGGCAAAAGGAAACCTGTGATAAAGCAGGTTCTCTCCTTTATTTTCCATGGGTTGAGACTGAACATCATTTAGAACCAGAATGAAAGAGTGGGAAAAATCAAATATATCTGTACAAGATGCTAACTTTGATCCCCTCCTCTGATCTATAGCTACATCCCAAAAGACAGCAGCCTTCAGTCAGAGACAGTGCACTATAAGCGAGGAGTGTGTCAACAGTTCTGCCTGCCCTCCCATACTGTTGACCCATCTGAGTGGGCTGAAGAGGAGGTAAGCTGCTTCTTGCCTAAGTGTCTTGGGGACATGAGCCACAGGGGAGAATATAAGGCCATTAGGAGCAGGAGAATATGTCTCCATTAGGAAATGGAGACTCATGAGCATCCAAGAGCCAACTTGAGCATTGGCTTCTGCAGGTAGGGCATATAAAAGCAATAAAAGGTTTCACACATTCCAGCTTCTTCCTTCATGTCCTTCGATGTGTTTGATTCTGTCACACTACTAATATACCCAAAGACATATATATCATATCCTTTTATTGTATCATAACATCCTATCATTCTACCTCTCCCTATGCCTTTCCTTTTAAAAAATAAAACGTTTATTTTATTTCTTCCATAACCAAAATTTTCCCCACACCCCTTTCTCTCTACTTCACAGAGAGTTTCTCTAGGTCTTTCTTACCTCTTTTCAACCTATTCTTCAACCTCACAGCCTTTAAACTCTCCATCCCTCATTACCTTTCTAGGCCATCACCCCCACTCTAACCTCACTTTCTTCATCTCAAACCTATCATTAACCAGTTCAGCTCGAGCCTGTCCTCTGTTCTCAGACCCCTTATCCTATCACCACTTCTGTTTTGCCAGACCCTGGATAACTCCCACTGTCTACCTGCCCCCACTCCTAATCGTGTATTGCTGAATGGAGCTAGAGGAAATGAGGCAACCAAACCAACTTGGTCCACTACAAATTTAAGTGACCCAATCTCAGTTGGGTCTTCACCACCACGACACTCCTTTCATTTCTCCCTAATTAATTCTCTTTCCCATTCCCACAAAGACTGTTCCAGACCTCTTTTCTCCTCAAGTTTCCCATGCTGTTCTCTCTTACGGAGAAAATAGACCGTTTGCAGCGAACCCCCTCTTCTCCCCTTCTCCACATTTCAAAATTGCTGGAATCGTTCCTCATTCTTCCCTCCTTTACTCCATCTCTGAGGAAGAGGTGCCCTTTCTTCTCCCCAAGGCCAACCTCTTTACATGTGCCCTTCATCTCATCCCATCTTCTCCAGCAAATTGTCCCCAACAGTGATCCCCTTTCAGAGCTTAAATCTCCCCATATCTACTAGTTCTCTCCCTACTACCTACAAACATAGCCACATCTCCTCCAAGCCTGAAAAATCCCTCACTAGGCCTTTCTATCTTCTCAAGCCATCATTTGAGAATTTTCTTCCATTTCTTAGCCAAACTTCTAGAAAAATCTCTCTTCTTATACTTGTTAACTCTATTTTCTCTTCTTTCACTCATTTTTTCAAATCTCTGCAATCTAGCTTCCAGTGTCACCACTCAAATGAAACAACTTTCCAGAATTACCAATAATCTATTAGTTGCCCAATATTATAACCTTTTCTCAGTCCTCTTCCTTCATCACCTCTTTGTAGCATTTGACATTTTCTCCTTCTAGATGCTCTCTAGAGACCCCCTGGGTCTTCATGACATTGCTTTCTCTTGGTTCTCCTCTCTGTCTGACCATGTTTTCTGTCTCTCTTGCTGGCTCATCATGCATATCACACCTCCTAATTCTGCTATATCCTCGCAGTTCTGTTCAAGGTCTTCTTCCTTTCTCTCTCTACACTTTCTCATTCAGTGACCCACATCAGCTGCCATTGGTTTAATTATCTTCTCTATGCCAGTGATTTCCATAGCTCTACTCAGACCTATTCTTCTAAATTCTAGGTTGGTGGAATGATGATGGATATTCCAAACTGGGTTTCCCATAAGCATCTCAAACTCAGCATGTCCAGAACTGAACTAATGTATCTTTTTCCTAAAACCCACTTCTCTTTCAAACTTCACTGTCTAGAGCACTACCATTCTTCCAGTCACCCCGGCTGGCAATCCAGTGAGGAGTTATGGCTAATTCCTCACTCTCTTTCACTCCACATATCAGTCAGTTGCTAAATCTTGTTATTTTCTACTTCCAGAACATTTTTCACATGTATCCCCTTCTCTCTGCTTATGTTGGCTCAGGCCTTCGTTGCTTGGCACCTCAACTATTACAGTACTCTCTTAATTGGTCTCCCTGCCTCAAGTTTGTCCCCTTTCCAGTTCATACTGCCAAAATGATTTTTCCTAAAATGCAGGTCTGACCATGTCACTCCCATGATAAAAAAACCAACTCCATTGGTTTCCTGTTTCTTCTCTGATCAAATACAAGCACCTCTATTTAACTCATAAGGGACATCCTGTCTAGAAGCCTTAAGCGTCATCATTCAGAACAACTCCCTGTTCTCCAGGGACTCAATATACCTTTAACTGCACAAGTCAATTTAGCTATTTCAAAGAGAGCTCTTTTTAAAATTCCTTTCTGATTTTTGCCCATTAGAATTTTTAAACCCTGCCCCCCACTCCCTCAGGGCACTGCTGTCTTAAAACATACTGATGGGGCAGCTAGGTGGTGCAATGGATAGAGTACCTGCCCTGGAGTCAGGAGGACCTGAGTTCAAATTTGACCTCAGACACTTGACACTTACTAACTGTGTGACCCTGGGCAAGTCACTTCTCGTAACTCATAACTCATAACTCACTTTACAACCTGGCCCCAACTTACCTTTCCAACCTTATTAAGTATTACTCCCTACCCACAGATTTGGTGGTCCATTAAATTGTAAGCTGCTTGAGGTTATTGTCTTTTGCCTCCTTTTATAACTCCAGTGCTTAGCACAGTACCAGGCACATAGTAGGCACTTAATAAATGTCGATTGAATGAATAATGCCAAACAGACCTTGCTGTTCCTTACACAGAGTGCTTCATTTCCCATCTCTGCATGTCTGTACTGAATCTCCCCCATGCCTGGAATGTTCTCCCACTTCACCTCAACCTCTGAGGATCCCTTGTTTATTTCAAAACTCTGTTCAAGCACCATCTTCTAAATGAAGCCTTCCCTCATTCCCTCCAGCTGATAGTGCCCTTCCTGTCTCCTAAAAATTTACCTTGGGGCAGCTAGATGGTGCAGTGGATAGATCACCAGCCCTAGATTCAGGAAGACCTGAGTTCAAATCTGGCCTCAGACACTTGACACTTACTAGCTGTGTGACCCCGGCAAGTCACTTCACCCCATTGCCTCGACCACAAAAAAAAAAATTACCTTCTATAGATTTTGTATATCCTTATGTGTACATATGGTCTCACTTGATAAGATCCTTGAGGGCAGGGACTACTGCATTTCTCTCTTTGTATCTCTAGTGCCTAACACAGTGCTTGGCATGTAGTAAGTACTTAATATATGTTTGTTGATTGATTAGTTGTATCTTTTTCAGGGTAGCGTGATCTGGTTTTTTTTTGGGGGGGAGGAGCTAGGCAATGAGGTTAAGTGCCTTGCCCAGGGTCACACAGCTAGTAAGTGTCAAGTATCTGAGGTCAAATTTGAACTCAGGTCCTCCTGACTCCAGGGCAGGTACTCTATCCATTGCACCACCTAGCTGCCCCATCAGTATGTTTTAAGACAGCAGTGCCCTGAGGGAGCGAGTGGCAGGGTTTAAAAATTCTAATGGGCAAAAATCAGAAAGGAATTTTAAAAAGAGCTCTCTTTGAAATAGCTAAATTGACTTGTGCAGTTAAAGGTATATTGAGTCCCTGGAGAACAGGGAGTTGTTCTGAATGATGACGCTTAAGGCTTCTAGACAGGATGTCCCTTTATGGCATATTATCAGGGTGTTTGGCCACATGTTACACATGACTAGTACATTTAAGCGTCTCAGCTCCTCATTCTGTGCACTCGTTTGCTCTGCTCACTCTGCAGCTGGGTTTTGATCTGGACCGAGAAGTCTACCCAATGGTTGTCCATGCTGTAGTGGATGAAGGCGATGGTACGATGGGGCGTGGACTCTCTTTCTGTGTATAGTGAGTGCTCTCTTGGGGTGGGTGCTGCCTGCCACAGCTGCTGCTGCCCAGGCTAGCATGCCTTTTTTAAGTCATGCGATCAAACAGGGTTTTCTTCATCCTTACTGTCAGAATTTTAAAGGTCATTGAACTGATGTGTCTTGTGTTGTCTTGTGTTAGTCTCTCCCCCATCCCACCACCCTGTGATCGCTTAGCGGGTTCTGGGGTGGGAGCATCATTAGTGAGATCGGGATATCTGGGTGTGGAATGTGGCCTTGCTTTCTTCACCTCATACTTTTGTATCTTGCAGAGCACTTTGGACACTGCCATGTACTTCTCGCTACATTTGAAAAGGTGAGTAAGTAAACCAGCAAGAGCTCTCCTCTTCTTGGATTAAGCTAAACATTAATAACCCATTTCCCTGCCCCTCCACAAAGAAAGTCAGTGCCCAGGCCAGGGGTGGGGAACCTGTGGCCTCGAGGCCACATATGGCCCTCTAGATCCTCTAGTGCGGCCCTTTGACTAAATACAAACTTCCCAGAACAAATCCCCTTAATAAAAGGATTTGTTCTGTAAAACTTGGACTCAGTCAAAGGGCCGCACCCAAGGACCTAGAAGGCCACATGTGACCTTGAGGCCTCAGGTTTCCACTCCTGATCCAGGCTATCTGAGCTCCAGTAGTCCTAACTCTGGGGCTGGCTCAGTTGTTTTCTGTGTTACGTTGACTGTTTCATTTTTGTCCTTGTGCCTCAAGTACTTGGGACCGTGTCATAGACACAGTAGGCTCTTAAATGTTTGGGCTTTTAATCTCATTTTATTGATATATTTAGTTTATACACCACTTTCATTTCTGAGTTTATTCCTCCTCCCCCAGCCCAAGTTTTGTTACCCTTATAACAAAGACTTTAAAAGAAAAAAGGGTAAGGAGAAAAGCAGTCCAGCAGAACCAGTAACCGCATCATGTCTAACAGTGTAGGCCATCTTCCGCACCCAGGGCTCCTCTACAGAGAAAGAGGGGGCACATTTTCTCAGCTCTTCTTCAGGGCCAAACTGGATCATTTTAATTGCTGAGCATTCAGTTTAGGGTTTTTTGTTCTTTCCATTTACATTGTAGTACATATGACCAGTCATATTGTTCTCCTCATTCTGTTTACTTCACTCTGTATCAGTTCATCTAGGTCAGGGGTGGGGAACCTGTGGCCTCGAGGCCACATATGGCCCTCTAAGTCCTCAGGTGCAGCCCTTGGACTGAATCCAAACTGATTCGTTCTGTAAAGTTTGGATTCAGTCAAAGGGCCACACTTGAGGACCTGATTCCCCACCCCTGATCAAGGTCTTTCCATGTTTCTCTGGATTCTTTATATTCTTATTTCCTTATGATGAATTTTCCATTATATTTTTGTAGCCTTCATAAATATGTATTGAATCAAATATGTAAGATTGAATATGTAAGAGTAAATAAAGGACCATCTGTTAGTATTTCCCCCCAAAAAAATACCTACTTTGCATTTATAAATTCCCTGGTGTTTGTTTTCTATTTATTCTGTATATTTAATCTGTGCAAGTGTTGTAGTGGAGAGAAAGCTGGCCTTGAAACCAGGAAGACCTGGGTTCAAGTCCTGCCTCTGACACAGAGTGGTTGAGTGACCCCAAGCAAGTAATTTAACCTCGCAATGCTTCAAGCAACTCTTTAACATTCTTAAGTTTCAAAAAAAGTGCTGATGGTTACCAGTACCAAAGAAATCACAAGACCAATCTTCATCCCTGTATTTATTCTTTTTTTTTATCAATTTATTTTGATTTATCAACAATCACTTCCGTAAGCTTTTGAGTTTTAAATTTTTCTCCCTCTCCCTTCCCATCCCCCTCCCACAGACGGCACACAATCTGATATAAGCTATACATATACGTTCCTATTAAACATATTTTCAATTAGTGATGCTGTAAGTAAGAATTAGAACCAATAGGAGGAACCACCAGAAAGAAGAAACAAAACAAAATAGAAGAAAAAAAATAGCAAATAGTATGCTTCGATCTACATTCAAACTCCAGAGTTCTTTCTTTGGATGTGGATCCTGTATTTATTCTTAAGTATGTACATGGCATACATATGAACATGGCGTCTCCTCCTGCTGGAATGTAAACTCCTCAAGAGTCAGGGTGATTTTAGTCTTTGTGTTTGTGTCCCCAGCACCTAGCACAGTCCCTGATATGTAACAGGTCTTTACTTAAATTAATAAATTAATTGACCTCTTCTTGCCTTCTCTTCTCTGTCATAATAATACTCTTCTCATTTCAGCACACAGATGGCACTTTCTGCGTAAAGCCCCTGAAACAGAAACAGGTGGTAAGTGTTTGAAGGCCAGGGCCTGTTGTTAGCCCTCTTCACCAAATGGGAACAAAAAAGTAGGGGAGGGGGATTCAGGTTCTTGGATGTCAAGGCTGACCTAAAAGAGATTCTGATTTTTAGCATCTTTATGGACTCAGAATTGTTGGGTCTGAGACAAGAAATTCAGAGAATGGAAAGACTGGAAGAGCTTTCTCCTTTAGGCTTCTGACCCCAAGGGGCTGTGTTTGTGGGAAGGGAGAGAGGTGCAAACTCTCAAGCCATCCTTACTTCCAGAGACTAGAGGGCAGTTTTAGCAAGTGAGGAAAATTCTGTAAAACAGAGACTGGGAACTGTCAACTTGAGTTTTTCCTCAGTTTAATACAAATGTTCAAAAATGAAGTGTTTGTTGCCTACCAGGATCCCTTACCATTAAGCTCAACAAATGCAACCATACATACATCTGAAAGAGAAAGAAACCCCAACCTCTTATTCTCCTGTAGGTCTAGTAATCTGAAACTAAATCATTAGGGAGATTCATTTCTTTGAGTCAAGCATTTTCCCTAGGTAAAAATGCAAATATGTCTGGGAATGAAACACATTGAGGCTTAGTTAAAAACATTTTAGTGTGACTTAGTTTGAGATCCTTTCTAAGAGGACAACTAAGATCAAGTTTTGGAAGAGGATTTGTTGAATTGATCTGAATTGAATGCAGTGGGCATGGCTAGTTTGGCTAGAGCTGTTGCTATGGGGCAGTAGTGTGAAATGTGTTGGGAACAGTGAGTAGAAGCCAAATCACAGACAGCCTTGAATGCCAGGCATGTGAAAGATTCTAGGAAGATGATAACAACCTCATTTTACACATGAGAAAACTGAAACTCAGAGAAGGGTGACTGGCCTGACTATATAAGTGGCAGAGCAAAGATTATGACCATTGTCTCCCGTCTACAAGTCTGATAATCTTCCCAGTATACCATGGATCTAATTCATAATTTTGCCTAAGGTCAGCCAAAGTAGAAGCAAATGTTGGCCAGCTAGGGAATGAGAATGTGTCAGGCCAGCCCTAGGGTTATAGAGATTGAATGGGGCAGGCATAAGTTATTAGTCAGCATCAGAGTGATAGGAAATGGGACCACTTTGTCAATTGCATTTACCTAACTGGGCATCCTTGGTAGTTGAGGTTTTAAGAAGGGGCCTTGTAGAGGAGGATTTTGGCTAGATGTGAGATGGGAGGATGGATTGTAACTAGTTTAGACTATGGGGAGCAGAGTCTTCATGGATATTTAGAATTTATTCAGTTAATATTTAGCAAATACTCAACTGTTACCACATCACAATGATTCCAATCAGAAGTTTCCTTCTGAATATATAATAGTAATAATACATGATAAATAATGTAAACTTAAAATCTATATACATATATAAAGTCAATATCTGTCTATAATATAAAAACAATATTTACAGCAACCTTGTAAAAGGAAAACAGCACAAGATTTTTAACTTCTTGCTCGGCCTTTGCTAATGTCTATTTCTTTCTACCTGTCTTCTTTTCTGCTTCCCTATTTTTCTCTTTCCTTCTAGACAAGTCTTCTTTAATTAGCTATAATATAGGGCTAGAATCTACTTTAAAACATGTGTTTTGTTCTCCCTCTTGAATATAGGGGATCAAATAATCCCCCAAAGGAAAAGCTCCACTGAATTAATTTGTGGAGTTTCTGGATTTTTTTCCTCTGTGGATCAGTGATCTTTGGTAAAAAAAAAAAAAAAAAAAGGCTTTTTCTCCTACTGTAGTAGAACCCATCCATTGTTCACAAATGTTATCTTTTTTAAATTTTTCTCTTTGTGGTTTCCAGGTAGATGGGGTCAGTTATCTCCTTCAAGAAATCTATGGGATTGAAAACAAGTACAACACACAAGATTCTAAGGTAAAGCTTAATGCCCAAGAACAGAAGGCACATTTCCCAGATAGAGGTGGGAGCTTAACAGCTCAAACTAAGAACTTGGGCCTGGGGGTGGCGCTTTCTCCTTTTATATTTTACATGTTTGTCTTTATGCCAACTTTAAATTTGCTTATATGACTTTAGCTTTATCTGCACTGAAAAAGGAAGTTGAAAGAGAATGGGTATCATAGTATTCTCTCACTGCATTCTCATTCTCACTCTTCTTCCAGCTCATAGTTTGATGTTCTCCCCTGTCTTACATACTTAGTTCCCTGCTGTAGCTCTGGCTTTGCCCACTTCTGTCCTCTTCAGTCTCCTAAACTCAGAATGCCATTCTAGGCCAAGTAAAACATTTAGCTAATAGTTTCATGAAGTAACAAGTCTCAGTCCTTTTGCCTAGTTACCTTGTAAAACCCTCTGGGGCTACTCCTTCAAACTTTTAACTCATATCCAAAGGTTCCATCTCCCGAAGGGCAACTGCTACCACAGGTTCTAGGAGAAATCATATTGGGCTGTACTTTAACATTATATCTCAAGAGCCCCCACTGATATTCTCCCCATTGACAAGCAGCCAGCAAACTTAATTACCTTTTGGCAAAGGCATTTTACTAACTTGGTAGAGTAAAAACAGTTGGTACGAAACATTTCCCCCCAATACCTAGAGTTCACTGTCTCACATATATGCATAGCATTCATGGAAAGAGTGAGCTTAAACTTAATAGGTAGTGGTAGTGAGACACATATGCACTATACATGTGCTGCAGAGGACAACTTAGTGGCACTTTATGAGCTGGAAGTCCTTTCTTTAGTCCATTCTTGGCATTCTTCTCTGGTGCATGAGGTCACATTCTCTGAAGCTACTTCTTCTCTTGGGTGACTCTCTTTTTGTATCAAGATCCATATCTGTCCTTGATATATTTCTTCTCTCACAGCTGTATGCATTTTTTCTTACTAGTCCGTTTTCTCTAATAACATGGTCAGTGGTAGTGTGGAGGGAGGGAAAAAAGGAAGAATTGGGGGAAATCCTAAAGTCCCCTCCTCCCTCAAAGAGCAGTTCCCTCTCCGGGGACTGTTTTTCCCTCCATTTCTGGCTCAAACTCTCCAGCAAACTCTAAACTGAATCTCTCCTTCTGCTAGACTAGCCAGATGCTGGAATTCTTCTAGAGTCCCCAGATGCATGGTTATCTTGTTTGGTTAGCCAGTCATGCTGTTTCCTTCATGAGAGGTCTGCACTTCATAATGTGATCACAAGCTACATAAACTCCTCTTATTTACATATTTAAAATTTTCTTGTGTTTACATGTGATTATATTATTTTGGGGAGGGGTGATGGTGGTGGAATCACATACTCTCCCTCACTTAGAGTCTTATCAGTGAGGTATGTGAGATCAAGGTTCTTGTGCTGTCAGCTCAGTAGTTTTATCCCCCTTGGCCAGGTAGCTGAGGATGAAGTAAATGATAACAGTGCTGAGTGTGTGGTATGTCTCTCGGATGTCCGGGATACCTTGATTTTACCCTGCCGCCACCTCTGCCTCTGTAACACCTGTGCAGACACCCTTCGCTACCAAGCCAACAACTGCCCCATCTGCCGATTACGTAAGTCCCAGGGATGAGGGGAAAGGCACCATGGGGCGGGGGGCAAAGGAATTTGATGTATGAAAGCATCAAAGTCCAGGATGTGTCTGGGATATGGCAAATACATGGGACCTCTGGGAAAAAGGCAAGGGGAATCTTTGTCCTCTCTGGGTGTTTGGGCATCCATTCCTTCCCACATGCCCTCTCCCCTGTATCAAGATATCCTAACTAGTCATCTTCCTCTTCACAGCATTTCGGGCTCTGCTTCAGATCCGGGCCATGAGGAAGAAATTGGGCCCCTTGTCCCCAACCAACTTTAACCCCATCATCTCTTCCCAAACATCTGACTCTGAAGAACACTCAGTAAGTTGGGTCACAGTCTGAAACAAGTGCCCTTGGACTGGGGAACAGATGCTTTATGAGGATCCCTACTGACTTCTGATTTTCACTGTTCTTTTCTTTATCACCCTGACACTGTAGCAGTTAAATTACACCCTGATATGTCTTATGTATCCTTTGAATAAGCCCACCAAAACTAAATTGTTTTGAAGCCAGCAAAATCAACATTTGAGTCCCATAGTAAATAAAACCACTTTCCTTCCTGGATATCTATTTTCTAATTTTTGATGGCAAATACCACTTCGAAGAGCCCTAATTCTGGAATTAACCATGGGAGGGGCGGGGCAGATAAATGATTATTCTGTAATTCAGTGCTGTTTACTTAGCAGTTCTCTAAAAGGTGAGTGCTTATCTTTCTCCCATTTCATAGCTGGGTATACTAACAAGGTCCAGAAAGACAAATTAATCTAACAGAGTTTCATAGTGGAAGAGAGAGGTTTAGGGACAGTCTCCAACTTTTCAGCTTTTCCCTTTTCACTTAGGTGCTATCTCTCTTAAGATTAACCCACTGGCAGCTTCCAGGTAGAATTACTACATAGATATAGCATTTCTTTGCTGAAGCTGTTTAACATATGAATCTCTCCTCTCCCTCTAGTGTTGAAATTATTTTTCCTAAACCCTCAGAGCAAACCTGGAAGGAACCTCTTGTGTGGAGCCAGAAATAAGATCTTGTCATGAAACTAGGATTTACTTTGAAATGAGGATGCCTATTCACCTGCTGTAGACACCTTCCATTTTTAGAGTTTAACAACCTGTCTCTGTTTCTCCTAGTCCTCAGAGAACATTCCCTTGGGTTATGAAGTGGTGTCTCTGCTGGAGGCCCTAAATGGGCCCCTCACTCCATCCCCAGCTGCTCCCCCACTTCACGTGCTTGGAGACACCCACTTGTCAGGGATGTTGCCTTCCTACGGCAGTGACGGGCATCTGCCCCCGGTCAGAACCGTCTCCCCTCTCGATCGCCTCTCTGACAGCAGCAGCCAAGAACTCAAGCTCAAGAACAGTTTCTCCAAGTGAGTAGCCAGTGCTTAATCATCCTGGCTCTAAGGTACTGGGGGTGATGGATGTTTTCCAGCATTCTTTTCCTTTTGTATTTTAGTGCTTTATCAATGCTTTAAAAAAAACACCATTGACATTTCTTAATACTCATCATAATCATAATCACAATCATAATAATAGCATTTCTGTGGCACTTTAAGGATTTCAAAGCAGTTATGTTATCTCAATCCTTATAACAACCTTGTGAGGTAGGTACTATTATTATTTCCATTTTACAGATGAAGACACTGAGGCAAACTGGGGTTAAATGATTTGTCTAGAGTCATACAGCAAAGCACGTAAATGTCCAAAGCAGGATCTAAACCCTCCTTTAAAACAAGGAAGTACAGTTAAACCTCATGAATTGTCACAAGGACCATGTCTGACAACACAGGCCTCATTCTACCATCTCTATACTGAAGAGAGGGGTTAATGTTTCCCCATCAGCTCTGTGGAGCCAGGATTAATCATCGCATTGATCCAAGCTCTTCCAATGCTTTTCTCACCTGCCTAGTAACAGGGGAAGCTTTTATCTTGGCTCCCTATGGAGAAACTGACCCTCTGAGACTTTTCTAGAATTTAACAATCCCACCAAACACCTGAGGTGCCTTCAGAACATTAAGGAAGAGACTAATGCACTACCATTGATTGTGTGAGATCCAGACACATCAGCCTAAGGTGGTAGTAGTAGTGTTTGGAAATAAAAAAATGTATGCTGAAGGGCTCCCTGCACACTCTTCTGAGAACATGCTGATGCGTCCAGACCTAAGCAGTAGATGGTATTGATGCTCTGAGGGAGTCTAGATCAGAATAATGACAAACTTTAATTTTGTAACAATTTTTTTGAAAAACTGTACTAATCATTAGAAGTTTGCAAGACATTTATGGTAGAGTAGAGGGAGTAGCATTTTCTGGTGTCTATAATGGATCCCCAAGAGAGTATGTGTATATAGAAGCACACATGACCACAAGAGATCATCTGTGGAGCCAAAGCAAAACTGTGGACACATGGGGTGGTTCTCAGTCCGCAGCCTTGTTCCTCGCCCGAGAATCGCCTCTAGCAGATGTCACCCTTGACCTTTCTCACTCACTCCTCTTTGGTGTATGGAGTTTAGTTGATTTGAGTGCAGACAGAGTTTGTTATTTCAAGTGTATATTTGGGTTACAAGTATTTCCTTTAAACTTACCCAGGTCTGTCTCCCAGAATTCATCCATGTTGCACAAAGAAGATGATGAGCAGTCCTGCAGCGAGTCTGAAATGCACCTCTCCCACAGGCAGTCTCCTCATCAGCTTGAAGAGGTGACGGGCACTCTGCTCTCTCTCCTCTCTTGGGACACAGGACCCTGCTTCTAAGTACCTACTGCCCTCCTGGCCTTTCATGCACCCCACCCCCACCCCGATAACACACCCTCCCTTTCAGCTCCGTTGATCTTTGGGGCTCCTGGCCAAGGCATTTTTTGGGAGCAGAGCTGCCTATCCTGTGCCTGTCATGTGGACTTAGACTCCTGTCTTCAGAATGGAAGAACTTGTCCATAGTCATGAATACCAAGGGTTTTCCCAGGGAACAGCTGCGAGGTGACCTATGTCACTTGAGCCATCGCTGTGTACAAGTCCAACAGATGCTGTGCCCTGGGCAGGCTGAGATGACTGGAGTTTTCCCTTCTCCCTTGGGAGGGAGTTGTCATTCCAGGCTAAGGTTGAAGAGAAGTGATGACAAAAGAGACGCTAGCACGACTGTTACCTGTTACCTCCCTTTTCTGAGGACAGACAGCCTTAGCCTCCGAGCTGCTGGTTTCCTCTTTCCTGCACATACAGACACACACACACACACACACACACACACACACACACACTTCCTCTCCCTCCATACTGCTACCAACCATGTCTGCTTTGAGCTCACTCTGCCTTCCCTTTGTTGCTTTTCCAGGAGTGCGGTGCAACTCCAGAGAGTGAGAACCTCACTTTATCTTCATCAGGAGCCATTGGCCAGTCGTCTTGCACAGGGACCCCACTCTCTTCCACTATTTCTTCCCCAGAAGGTACTTAAGGGAATAGGACTTACAGTTGCTCTGGACCTTCCCTCCAGCCGAGATCATAGGGACTCAAATTTTTCCTTAGGGCTGTAATCAAATAATACCCGAGCACGGTAAATGTAGTCCCTGGTTGAAGGGTGGACAGGAGACTTCCACCTCCTCTGTGAAGACAATACTTAGTGGCAGCAGCTACATTGTCTCCTGGGCCAGGGAGCTAATTTCCATTAGCCTCTTCTGATTTCCATCTCTGAGAGAACAAGGACAGCTTCTGGTTTTTGTTTTTTAACCTTAATATTAGTTTTATTCTAAGTCTTGGGGGAAAGTCCCTCTCTCTTTAAAAAAAACAAAAACCAAAACGAAACAAAAAAACCTTAATACGAGTTCATAGGATTATATGTAGATTTAGAAGTGAAGGGGACATTAGAGGTCATCCAACCCCTTCATTTTACAAATGAGAAAAATGAAGCACAGACGTATTATGTGACTTCCCCATGGTCACACAGCTAGTAAGGATCTGAGGCAGGATTTGAACTCCAGACTTCCTGACTCCAGGTCCAGTGCCCTAACCACTCCTCCATGAACAGGGTTCTGATTTAATAATCCGGTAGCCTCCTTTTCTTCTAGTCTTCTCTCTTTAGTCCCTGAGACTAAATTCTGAGCTCTGGCCCTTAAATAAGGCAAAAGTCCAGTAAACTTCAGTTCCAGCACTTTTTTAGTTGAGCAAAATGAAAGGTTCCTGTGGTGTTTGCTGCCTAGGAGAAAGGGAAGAAGATTTCCTCTTTTCTTTTCTTTTTTAAACTATCAAGGCTCATTTGTTTCTTCTGCTGTGTTTGCTGTAAGTAAGGTGGCTGAGCTTCTCTCATCTGTTCTGCCTGCAGACCCCGTCAGCAGCAGCCTGGCACAGTCCGTCATGTCTATCGCCTCTTCTCAAAGCCAGAACTCCCAGATCAGCACTGACACAGTCTCTTCCGTGTCGGGTTCCTATATTGCCCCTGGCACCGAAGAAGAGGGAGATGCCCTCCCTTCCCCACTTGCCGCCAGTGGAGCACCATCAGAAGAAGGCGAGGTACGGAGAAAGCCGCTGGAATCATCATTGCTCCTCAAACTAAACACACTCGGGAAAACAGCTTGAGATCCGTGGGGTCTGTTCTCTCTAGCCCCAAGAAAAGATTCAACAACTCAGTTCAATAAACATGTATTGAGTGCCTTTTAAGGATATAGGCACTGTGACACAAGGACAACAATAAACCCCTTATATTCCATGGGGGACATTGTATGTATATGAAATAAATACAAAGTAATTTTGATAGGGGACTCAGGGGACACTTAACACCTCAGGAGACCAGGAAAAGTCTCATGTGGGAGTTGGCACTTGGCGATTCCTTAAAGGGTGCTAGGGATTCCAAGATGCAGATTTGGGTGGAGAGATAAAGATGAGGCCAGGGCTGAGAGATGACTCTACGGAACCCTGTTAACTCCTTGGGGAAGATGCCACGGAGGAACAAAGCTACAAGTAGTTTCATTTCAAGGGCCTCTCGTATGCTACCATCCTCTGCCTGAAGTTGCTCTGACCTTTATCTTATGTCTCCCACTTTGTAATTGAAGCACAATTGGGCCCTGCGTTTGCCACAGTTCTTGGAATAGAGCAAGAAGAGGTCAGTGAGCTTGTCACTTACCCATTTTGTTATTTTGCAGTTGATGCCTGTTGAGTCTCCAGATACTGACTTTGTTGGTGTCACAGCAGAAGAGCAGGATGCAGAGGTAATGTGCTAAACAGCAGTGCCCCCTTTCCTGTAGTTAGTAAAGCTGCTTGAACTGAAAAGCCAAAAATCTAAGGCTTTGAGGATGGACTTCAGTCCAGTGTTGGGAGCTGCTGCTTCAAGGCGACATTGCTATGTTCAGACTCAGTGTAGAGGGGAGATGTGATGAGAGTCATGTTATCCAGGAAACTGCTCGCCTCTGTACTCTCACAAATGTTTAATGGGGTGGAGACTCCAAAGAGGTGACTTTGTTGCAGAATCCCAAGCTTTGGTGGCAGTAGTTGATTACCCATTAAAGAGGGAGGATCACTGTAGATCTTTCCATTGAGCCAGATCTTCAGTCTTAAGACTCTAGTTAGGATGTAAGCCCTCTAGAGATTCCTAAGCCAGAGATTCGTATGTACTTGTCATTCATCTTGTTTCTCATTTATTGCTCTTGTGATTTCAATCCTGAGAGAAGAAAGACGAATCAAAGGCACTCCTAACAAAAAATCACCTCTCCACAGGGCACATTGGTGTAAAACTGATCAGACCCAGACCCCTCTAGAGTAACTAAGCAGAATTTCCCTGGTCAGCACAACAGGGAGAATGGCGCACGATGGGGCGCAGAGCCAGAAGCGGGGACATGAGGAGCCTTGAGCAGAGTGAGAGGAATTCCTGAGGGATATTCCCACTGTCAAGGCATTACAAGGAGCAGATGGATAGAGTGGGAGGGAGCCTGTTGGTACTGACCCTTCCACAAGGGGTAGCAGTTGATTGGGTATTTAGGGATGCTATCTAGTGAGAACAGAGAATAATGTTTAGACCAGCTTCTGTGTGGTAGTGAGCAGAATACATATTGAGAGTGATATTGGAGACTAACCAGGTTAAGCTAAAGAGGGCATTGCAACCCTAGCCATACCAATAGTATGGGAGCACCTTGGTTTTTTCCAGCTGTGTCTTCATTATAGTAAGTGCAGGGATTTGTAGGTGTTTATGTTGGTCTGGGATCATGGCTTATTCTTTCAACATTCATAGCCTCTTTGCTGTATCCTAGGGGAACGATGTGTTGGAAGAAGAGGATGGATCACCTACACAGGAAGATGGTAACAGACTGGCCCTTTGCCTTCTTTTACTTTCATTTTCCTTCCAGGGTGGTGATGTCAAGGCAAAGAAAAGAAGACCAGTTGACTTGGTGGCATTATTTAGTTGTATGCTTGATGAAAAGAAAGTTATAAATATAATGTATGCCAGATGGCAGAGGGGCAGAAGGATCCCAGTGTATCCTCCTGACTTTTCTCGGAGGAAAGGAAGGAAGGAAGGAAGGAAGGAAGGAAGGAAGGAAAGAAGGAAAAAAAGAAAGAAAGATTTATTAAGTTCCTACTATGTGCCAGGCACTGTGCTAAGTGCTGGGGTGTTAGGCTAAGGCCTCTACTTAAGGCAGATCACGTTTTTGTGTGTTGTTGTAACCTCCAGAGGTTGCTGGACAGTTGCCCGATCACTTTGTTTTTCCCCCACTAGCTCCTCAGCCAAATGCCACAGGGCCATTCAGGCTGCCCTTCTGTGGTAGAAACAGCAACAGTGCTTTACAGTAATTTCTTACCCTAGGGAGAGGGCCCTGGTTTGATTCACTTTAATTCAAAAGATTGCTATCCTTCCTATAAAAGAAAGACCTTGAAAAGTTATAACTGATACGTTAAGAGAATTGTCATAAAAGTAGGGACAAAAGCTTTCCTTAACAATACCATGTAGGCAGGTGTCTGCAAATTGTTGCAATGATGTTCACTGACAACATTTGAGACTTTAGTGCTCTCTTCTTGGAATGGAAAGGGCATTCTTTCCTCCTCCCTCCCCTCTCCTCACTAAAACTTAGCTTAGAGGTTAGTAAAAGGGTAGTCTAGACAGGAAGAATCTAGGGCAAAAATAGACCCTGTGTCCTGGGGTTGAGAATCTATTCTCTCCATGAGATGCGTCATGTAAAAGCATGTGCCAGGCCTAAGCCAGCCCCCACCCCCAGCCTGGCTATAGACCTCTCGGCCGCCATCATCCTGATTGCTTTTGCTTGAGTGCTGGCCACTGCTTGGAAAACTTCACAAGGTGTGCATGCACACGGCCAGCCCAGCCCAGCCCAAGAACCTCCCAGGCAGACTGGTAACCACTGCTCAGAGCTGTGCCTCTCATCACCCTTTGCACACCAGCCAGAGAGACAAACCAGAGAACTCAAACCATGTTGGTAGGACCTCAGGTTACCCAAATAATTGCATGCTCATTCCAAAACAAACAGACTTTCTTAAAATCTTAGCTTTCCATGAATTTGTCTTCTTCTTTTGTAATGCAGGGTTGCCAGATTCCTGGTTGTTCCTTTAAAGTGCAGGGTTGTGTTTCTTCCTGATGTCCTATAGCTCATTTGACAAACTCATGATTTCCTTTCTCCTTTTCACCAAGGAACAGGGGGGCTTTAAAGAATGACTTCTATAACTCCCCTTGCCCCCTTACATGTCTGTAGGTTTCTGGTCAGTCATTTAAATGAGGCTCCAAACAACAAAACAAATAAATATTCATCAGCAAAATCTTAATTTTGTTAATGTGGCAATTTGGATTTGACATGCAAAATAATGGAACCTGGAATCTTTAATTTTTGCTTTTATTATTTACTCATTTTGCAGACCCACTCCCCTATGGTCATAAACGCACCTGACACGGACCAGAGACAGACACAAGCATGAGCAGGGGGTAACTTTCCCAGTTGCTTTCTTTAGCTTTTCCCAGCTACTCTTTTGTCTGCCTTTTACCTGCATATTTACTGCACTTCCTAGTTGTTCTCTTCAAAATCCCTGTGTATTCCTTTGCCCTCCTCCTCAGCGATCTGAAAAGTTACTGAACAAGAATTGAGAAGAAGCTGGTCGGGAATTCAGAGAAGGATAGCTTTGAGAACAGAGACACTCACACCCCTACACAATGTGACTCCTTTATTGTCCACTCTTTACCCACTTAGTTATTGTCTTTTTTTTAATATATAATTTGATTTTTTTTGTCTCCATCTTTAAGATTTTCATTTTAAAAGACAGTAAAGCAAAGAAAATCACAGTGCCTCTCTAACTGCATTAACTCCATTACAGGCCAGAGGACTTGCGCATTCCTAGGTATGGAGTGTGACAATAACAATGACATTGACATCGCAGTCGTGAAAACACTCGACAATAAGCTGTGCTCTGAGGTCTGCTTACCCGGTGAGTGGCAGTCTGCTGAACATGAACTTGGGAGGAGAACCTCCCCCCCTGCTCTTCACCCTTGCTGTCACCCCTTTACACACCCATCTCCTATCCTGTAGTTTCCTGGAAAAGAAGGCATGGGGTGTGCGCTAAGATGCTGGGAACAGGCAAGGCAGTGACAAAGCCCAAAAGAGTCCTTCAATCTTTGACAAAGAACAACCTCTCTTTCAAGTAAAACGTTCCCAGCCTTAGGGTAGAAGAAAAAAGGGGCCGAATTTCTCCATCTGTACCTGTGACCCCTTCTTTTAGGACCTCAAACGTACTCTGTCAGGGACCTATGGGATTTTTAATCCAGCGGTAGCAAGAATCTTGAAGCAGTGACCTTCCCAATCCTAGCTGGGTCCCCAAAAGCCAGCCCAGGCCCTTTAAAAAATCAACCTGTAAATCCTTAAGAAGGAAATTTGAAAAGTACTTAAAAAGTCAGTGATTCATTTTATGATCCAGAGAACTCCGAGTTATCGGCTTCATTGTTACCTGCTGGATTTGAATCCTAGAGGGGTTTGATAGAAGGGGAGGTCAGAGTGCTACTGTCTTAAACCGTATTGTACCCTGACTTCCATGGCCCTTGCAGCAAAGGTTGACTGCATCCCCTGGGGTCCTAACTTGGAGTCCCAGAAATTTGATCAATTTGTTGTTCCTTCATTCTGGAGATACTTAACTGAAAACAGAATAACTCTTTATATGGGAGCCTTTCTAATCATATTTTCAGCCTGAACCTCCGCCTATCCTGCAAAGCCATTTAAATGTTCCTTGAACCATTTCTTTAGAGCTAGGGATTGCCCAAGTAGTCTTGGCAAACACTTCTCCTCCCTGGATGGCCCGTGTGCTCAACCTGTTGGCTTTTCCCCAGAGGTTGTCCTTTCCATTGCACTGTTGTTTGTGACCTACGAGATCTCCTGCCATAAAGATACTTTCAAGCTGCAGAGTCCTGGAATATGCTTATCTGTTCAAGTGACTTGGATATACTTAGGGGTCCAGTGCTTGCCTTACTCTATGAAGCAACTGGAGTAATAGAAAAGGGAACCACTCCAATGGATTGCCACTCTTCATCAAACTCTAGGAGAAAAAATGGTTAAAAAGACATTCTAGCCCCATGCAGCCATGTATACAAAGGAGAAAAGATCTCCCAGCAGAAACATTCACCAGGCTTTCAAAAAAGCTTTTAAGTAATTTCCCGTTGAGTTTAGCCCATTATTCACCAAGGCCTTTTAATCTTCTGTGAGGCCAGTTGAGATAACGTCATTTCACCTGCTTCTCCTGCACCAGGCTTGGGAAGCATCTGCTAAAAGAAAGACATCATGGAGGAACATTGAATTAAGTGGCCAGTCCCTCAGTTAATTTAGAACTGGTGCTGTGAGGGGCCCAAAATACACCTCCTGCCTTTCCACTTATTAACTTGCTTCTGTCTGTCCATTTGTTTTTGTGTCTTTTTTGCCAAGTTCTGATCTGTCTGTCTGGTTTGTTTATTTTAAAACATTTATTTTACCTGGATTCAGTCGGTATGAAGTTCATGTTCACTCCGTGCCAACACTGTCCTTTTTGGCTGTGCTCAGTCTCTTACACCAGGGTTGCTGGATATGCACAGATTCATTGGTGCTCTCTTGCTATACAAAGCCATACAAGGGGTTTTAATATTTAATTGGCAAAGGCTTATATTGAATTTGATCCCATCTCTCCCTGCCCCCAAGAAAAATATTTGGGGTCAGCTAACTCCACTCCTGTTGAACTTTTATGAAGAATAATTTAATAGAAGTAAATAGTTCATTTGTGAGAATTTTTATACTATGGGGAAGCCTGTTCTCCATTGCATTCTTTGGTCAGCCAATTTGTTAAGCAAGCACTGACCATCCTGCCTGGCTTTCCACTGAGGTCTTTGGCAACACCATACCTGATGGGAATCAGGGTCAAGATGGAGTGTTCTGCTTCCCTTCAGGGGATGCAGTTTAACTTTTCATTTTTGAGGGAGAGTTTCTTAGCCAACAACTCTGGTGCAAATTGAGCTTTTCCCAGGGCTTCCTCCTCACCTCCCAACCCTTTCCCAGCCAACCTGCATTTGTTGACATTTATTCCACTTGTGGGATTAGTGGAGGCGGTCAAATACAAAGCTTCTCAGAAGGAAGCAGTTTACTCCCAGAGCCCCTTATGATAAGGGCTATAGCCAGAAGATACACTTCAGGGTTAAGCCAGTCTCACAGTTTTAGAAGGACATAAAGTCAAATCACAGTCAGTCAGTAGGAAGGGATTGGGTTGGACCATTTTAAAAATTGTATGCTCTGGGGGCAGCTAGGTGGCACAGTGGATAGAGCACCGGCCCTGGATTCAGGAGGACCTGAGTTCAAATGTGGCCTCGGACACATAACACTTACTAGCTGTGGGCAAGTCACTTAACCCCATTGTCTAAATCTGCCCCCCCGCAAAAAATATTGTATGCTCTGTACTTGAAAAGCCTATTGGGTCCCAACCAAAGATTCCCCTGAACCATTTTGAGAGACACAGAGGAGAGGAGGACCAGCCATTCTCCAGTTATTCTTCCCAGAATTTCCAGGGACATGTCTGGAATGAATGCTGTGTATGCCTTGTGGCTGGATTGATGACTGGAGAAGCTATTCTCAGGGGAAATCAGTGTGGAATAAATGGACCCTCTTCATGACTAGCTATAAGATAAGACCTCCTTCTTATGGTTGGGACATATGTTTGATGACTTGGCTATTTGTAAGCCCAGTGACAGACAGGGCATCTCCTCCATCAAAGCAGCACCTGCTTCCTGGACATTCCATTGTTTGTTCAACTCTAGTTTCCCACTTTAAAGCAGATGTTGCTTTTTTCATGGAGGGCAGATGAGAGTAAGCCTAATATACTATGTCAGAAGGGGATACTCAACCACCCTTTCCCAAGCACAGGTGCTTTAGGTCAGTGGTATCAAATTCAAATAGAAAGAGATCCCTGTGGGCTGCATGTTAACTTAGAAAAATCACAAATTAACATTATATTGTATTTTTGTTTATTTAACTAAACATTTCGTAGTTATATTTTAATCCAGTTCTCTTGTGGCATGGGGAGTTTTGAGGGGGCTATGAGTTTGACACCTCTGCTCTAGGGGAGATGAATTTATGAAAAAAGTTACCCTGGTTCCAATATTAGTCACCTCTCCTGTATTTTTTAGATAATTTTTCAATAGCCTGCATCCATTCTAAGCCCTCTCTTGGCAGAAGAACTTGAATCCCACTCTTGGATGCTGACTCTCACTGGGGGTGGCTTTGGGCACATGTTCTAAGCTTTTGTCTGAAAGTAGCCCTGAACAAAAATCTTAAGTGGAAAAGGCATGAATGGTAAGAGGGTTAGAACCGTAAGATTATACTAGCTAGATGTGGTGCTGAGGGATTTGATAGATAATTAAATAGGCAGCAGGTTAGAGGTCAGGTGACAGCTGACAATCTACCTAGAATCCAGCTGTGAACCGGAATTTGGGGGCAGTGGCTTTATGGAAAGAGATGGAGGCAAATTTGGGTCTGTTGGTGGAAATACAAGCCTATTTTCAATAAAAGCATTGTGCCATAGATTTAGAGAACAGCAGAAAGAACTGAAATAAACCCTTCTTAACCAATCGACGCGATTTAATAAATGCTTACTGTGTGCCAGCCACTTCTTGGGCTTCCCACACCTGGAGACTACAATCGTATCAGGTCTTCTATGTCAAGGATACCAAAGGAAATCTTTGGTGTTTTGATTTTCTTTTGGGAAAAACTATACAAAAAGAATCATATGTATTCTGGGATTCAAGACCTGAACCCACATATTTCTGTAGCCCTTCAACTTAATTAATTGGATTTGTAGAGGCCAAAGTTTTAAAAGCTTATATTTGTGTGTGAAGAAAAGGAATCTATGGAGTGTACTTCCTTAAGTGTACTTCCCAAGTCCACCTCTAGAGGTCACTTTGTCCTCCCACTTCTAATTGAGAAAACAAGGTGGCTGGCAAGCGGCCCTGGCTACCTTTTCCCCCATTCTTTCCAGTCAGTGGTGGGCTAAAGAAAATGAGTGTCAGCCAGACAAAAATGTCCACTCCCTTTCTAAAGGAAGTTCTATACCAGCCTTCCAGATTTAATTTCTGTAGGTGTCCCTCCATCTGAGTGAGTTTCAGGAGAAAGCCACTGGGGAAATTAATGGTGGGCTCTGCACTGGTCCTGATAAATCTTTCCCTGTCATATTAGTCATATTAATGAGGGGCAGGGGAAGACAGACATCATAATTCTAACCCTAATCCTTTAATATCACTACAGACATCTTGCCTCCCCTCTTCCCTCCTCCTTTCCCTAGGAAAACCACAGGTATGGTTTTTCAAGGGCCTGTTCAGAGTGAAATTTGTCACTGAAGCTCATGAAGATGCCCAGTCACAACTATGTGGTCTCTTCCTCAATAGCCTCTGAGCCCAAGCCTCTCATGGTGTGGTGGTGGTGTTACTGCTGGTATTTTTATTTTGTGCATGCTTGTGTGTCTTCTCTCTTGTTTACCATTTGCTTTTGGTCTTTCCTACTGAACAGCCGAGGTTCCGGAATCCTGCCCCATAAACATTGAGGAATAGGTATGAAATCCACCAAGTCATATGTCTGAACAAACATAACTAATAACTAACTCATTGTTGGGCTTTTAAGTTTCTCAGAAGGTCCTATTCTTGTCCTGCCACCTAGCTAGGGATATACAAACACACACATGCACGTTTACACACACATCCTTGGCTCCCTGTCTTTCGTCCCCCAGGGAACAAAGATCCCCAAATCCAGTTATGAAGAGTCCTTAAGGATTTCCTTTGCTTCCTGTCTCTTCTCCCATGGGATCCACCAGCCTAAGCCCTAGAACACTTTAGAATCAACACTGATCCAGGGAATTCTGTGGGAAATAGAACTAAATATGTGATTTCATTAATATAGGGAACTCCTGAATGAAGAAACTCTTTAAGCAGATCAAACTTCAAGCCTTGGAGCATTGCCTAGAGTGCTGAGAGGTTGTGACTTGCCCAGGGTCACCAAGCCAGTGTGGATCAGTGAACCTGGGCCTTCCTGGCTCTGAGGCCAGTTCAATGTCCACTGTGCAACACTGCCTTTGTGGGAAATAAACAAAACCATTTTCCTCCTGGGTTGAAATGGATCACAGCTGACCCTGAAACTCTACAGCTCAATCCTGATGTTCTCTGATTAGGAAAACTTCCCACTTTAGGGTCACATAGTGACCTTGAAAATTTGCCTGAATTTTTTGGCATCATTCCTGAAAGTCAGACATAGCAGGGCCCTTTTATACTTCAGTTCCACTGACAGCAGTTGACATTTACAAAGCCTTTTCACATACATAATCTCATTTTGTCCTCACAACCCTGTGATGAAGTATTCTTCCCCCTACCCTTTTACAGATAAGTAAACTGAGGCAGCTTCAGTCAGTCAATAAACAAGCATTTATTTAGCACATACCATGTGCCAGGTACTGTGCTAAGAGATACAAGGAGCTTAAATTCTAATGGGGGAGTCAATTCATAAATAACTATATACACACATAGAGATTTATGGTGGGGAAGGGAGAAGTATGAGGGGAAAGCAGCTTGGTGTGGCAGCTAAAGACCTGGCCCTAGGGTTAAAAACAAAAAAACTTGCATTTTAAGGTCTGCCTTGATCTCCACTCCACCCCCCACCTCAACTCTGTAAAAAGTTAAGAGGAAAAAAATTGAAAGCAGATGTGGATTTTCATTGTTGGAGGGAGTTATTTCATTGGGAGGAATGAAGTCACAGGTCCAGTCCAAACAAACAAAACTCTGAGGCTCACAGAGATTAAGGGACTTGTTTGTAGTCACAGTGCTGGTGTCAGAGCCAGAACTTAAAGCTAGGCCATCTTCCTAAGCCCAGTGTTCTTTCTGCCTTCGGTTCTCTGCACTCACACGAGCCCCAAACCATGTCCCTCCACTTAACTAGGTTCAGTAGGCTGGTTCAGTGTCCCCAGAGCTGCTTCAGTGGAGGGGTAGGGAGTACACCATGCCGTGAACAGCAGGCTCTGGTCTGCTGTCAGAGTGGTGTGAAGCAAAGCCATGTCAGTGGGAACACTGGAAGCCATTAAGCTGTCTTCCTGCAAGAACTTACTGACACCATCCTGTCTCTGACACCCTCCGTGGCTACTTATCACTTCCTTCCCCACATGTGCCTTCTTTGCAAACAATAGCACCTCAGGCCCCAATTAACGTACACATCTCACCCTCCTCTCATCCTTCCTGCCCTGAATGGAAATCTCAGCTCCCAGAGTTTCATTCTCCTGGCCCACAAGTAGAAGACATCTTTTAGATATCAGATTGTTGTTATTCCAGGGGATCTGGGGTTAAATGCGTCAGACTTAGAGGTTTTTCTATATTCCTGTCAGCCTCTTCCCCAGTGACCATAGCATAGACCACTCCCAAAGCGGGCAAGCCCTATACCTGTCTTCTTTCTTACTTCTGATTTTCCCTGCCTCTCTTTCAATCGCTGTTGGCTTGTTAATTGGAAGGGGCACACCTCTACCTCCACTGTTCCAGTCATGGGAGCTTCAGGTAATGCCCTTTCCCCTCAGTGCTGTACTCCTGTGCTGCCCATGTTGGAGAAGCCCTGTGGACCCATGCAAAGGCTTGGTTCCAATAACCCTCCTTTTCTCTCCCCCAGGCACCTGGCAGGTGGACAACAATGCTATCAGTTGCCGGAACAGCCAGTGCTGGCACTTGTCATCAAGCAGCCTGGAGGACCCTGAGAACGAGCCTTGTGGAAGGGGCTCCATGGCTATCTGAAGAGTCCTAGTCCGTGTCACAAGGCCCTTTTTCCATCCTTACATTCCAACGCGTCCCCCACTGGACTGCTGACCTCCTGGGTATTCCCACTAAGACCTGTGCTGACTTTTTATATTTGTGTGTAAAACTGGATGTCAAGGTCATTCTCCACCTTGCTCAGCCTCTCCTACTCCCTGGATCTCCACTTGGAACAGACTGGAAGTCCCTCTACCTGGAGCTAAAGTCAAGTTGATGAACTGTGGTTCATCACTGCCTTTTCACAGACTTCTGCCCCATCTCCCCTCTTAGGTAGAACAGAGTCTGTGTGCTGGCTGCCTAGTCTCCTTTTTTCTCCTTAGGTTTACAGCAGGAAGGCTCAGAAAATTGGCTGCTTCGCTTTCCTTTACCCATGTTACATTATCTGACCTCCAGCACAATTAAACCACATTGGCAACTCTCCTTTTGGGTTAGCCCTCATCCATGGCAAAGCAAAGAAGGCATGCGGTACTAAGCTATCTTGAAGCAGTTCCTCCACCTACTCTGAAAAGTGGCATCCACTGGGATGGTTGAGTCTTTTTTACCATAGAAGACTAGCTTTTGCCTCTTTGTGCTCTGTCCTGTAGACAGGACCACTCCTTTATGAGGAACCTTGACATTAAGTTCTCAACTGTTTGTGCCCCGGGCAATATACATGGATGAAGGTCTGCCATCCTCCTTCCAGATGTGTGTAGTATGTACCAGTGTTTTTCACATTAGTGACCAGGAACTGTGGGGAAAGGAACGAGGGTTTGAAGGAGAGCCTCAGATGTCTGGAGGGGAGGGGAGGATAGGAGAGGGGAGGCATGTGGCATAAGTGAACTCACTGAGCTATATGAAGGGAGTGAGCAGGCCTCCTCCACCTCCAGGCCTTCCCCCTTACATTCCTTCCTGATTAGCCTTAGCTGACACTAAGAGGTACAATGGAGGAGCAGATCTGTTACTGCGTAGAACTTGGATTGCAATATAGTTCAGGTCAAATGAGGTGCATACAATAAAATCCTGAACCAAAAAGATTAGCCTCTAAGTCAGGTATCATTCCTGTTGTTCCGTTAGGATTATTTGGAAGAGTTCTGGATACTGTTCAGTTAATAGTGTTTAAAAGAGAGATCATAGGCTCTTGTGGTAGGGGGAGAGTGAGTAGGCAATGTGGAAAAGTGACAGGGCACAGGTGTCCTTGAAGAATACTTATTTTCCAGGGGAGCTCTCTTGTACTCCTGTGCTGGAAAGCGTATGCAAGTCCATGCTCTAAAGACCTGGAATCCTGAAAAAAGCCTCAACTCCCCTCTTTCCCCATGGTTTCCTGCCCTAGGAGAGGTCTGTATACAACCTAGTGGTCTAACTGTACATTCCCTGAGGTATAAGAAGCCTATCCAGGTGTAGATACAAACCAGTTTTTATTTTGGGGGTTTTGTCCTCTAGTATTCCTGGTTATGGCTTGACAACTCAAAAGCTTAATAACTAAGGCAGTGTAATTCTTAACACGTCTCCAAAAGTCCCCAGTAGGAGTGGATTGGCTGGTATATTGGTCCCTTACCTGTCCCACAATCACTCTCTTTCCTAAAGCAAAAATTAAAACAAGCATAGTTAAGCAATAAGCCCTTTTCTTAGGCCTATATAATCTGAGTGGTTACATCAGTGAGCATGCAGACCTACCTCTCGAAGTCACTAGGTAGTGTTAAACAGGATGCTTGGGGGAGGAGATGGGTGAATGGAGACAAGAGTTAAACAGTAGCTAAGACAGCCAGGAGCCTTAAACCAAAATAAATATCCTCATTCCCTTTACTGATTACCTGTGTCTTTTGATGCTGGGGTGTCAGAACCTACAGCTCATCCCTCTGCCTCAAGTAGCTAGCAAGAACCTCAAGGCTGTGTCCCTGAAGGAAGGCGTAGTCATCCTTTCCTTGTTTCTAAAATGTCTCCCCACCCCCAACTGCCAATATGTAAATGTGGTGGAAACAGCCTCTTAGCCCCTTCTTCCTTAGATAGTTCCTCTTCCCCCCCCCCCATTTAGATACTTGGCAGGTAGTTATTCCATTCAGGAGGACCTGACAAAATCCATGCTATGAAGATGTGAGGTACTTGCCAGCCTGGCTTTGAAAAGACCACCCCACCTCCAAGCAACAATACCAACCATGGTCTCCTTGGACCCTATCAGGCAAAGAAAACACATCAGGGATAAAACCATGATATTCCTAAGAGAGAGTGAAAAAGGCAGGTCAAGAAGTACCAGCAGAGGGAGGCCACCTCCCTCCTCTGTAGTGGATCCAGTGGGGGAAGAAGGAAGGTCTGGTGGGAGCCATGGGATAAAGAATGACTTGAATAGGATAAGCTAGAACAGCAAATCACTCCCTTGCTACACCTCATTTTGTTGCCATCCTATTATTTTCCAGGGATGGGATGGTTTTGATTTGCTCACCAAGACATTTTCTTCCTTCTCCCATTCGGCAACCCAGTTCTATTCCACCTGGAATCCCTACCATTCTGGGAGCTTTTAGTGCATGTGGAGCACTTTCATAACCATGAAAGTATCTTATTTCAAAGTGATGCTGGGGCTGGTGCAAAAGTGGCATGATGTTTCCTAGAGACTTTGCACACTTTGTGTGTATTTGTGTGCTTACTGTTGGTGACAGTATATGCATCCCCTGTTACCTTCAGGGTGCACACATAGGTATGCGGCAGGTGCCAGGTCAACAATGCAATGTTTATGGATTGCTGCATGGTTCTCAAAAGTGAATAAAACTGTTTACAAGAGGAAGGGTCAGCTGGTGACTGAGAATTTGGCCTGCTTGTGAGAGATTTTGTGCTACTTTCCCCAAAACATCCTGCAGTTACTAAAGAGGTTCCCTGGAGGTAGGAGATGTGGAAGAGTAAGAGGTCAAGGTATAGGGCGGAGGGAATGCTTCTTGGTGGGAGTTAACATGCCTTTCCCAGAGCTTCCACACCAACCTCCTGGGCAACAGCTCCCCTTTCCCTCCCCCAGATGACCCCAGTTCTCCCTGTACAGGCCTGTATGATGTGTGACACCCCTCCCCGACCCTTGATTCTGCTAAGGCAAACTAGAGAGCTTCTAAGCACACTGAGGTCTTCAATAATTAAACAGCTGGAACGTTACTGACAAGGGGGAAGCCAGAGGAATGGAGGGAGGGGGCTCCTTTTTGCCAAAAGTTAAGAAACTACAGGTACATTGGAGTTTCTCACCTTGCTCTTTGAGGTTTGCAGTCTTGGGCCCCCTTCCCGCTAATATATTAGGGGAGAGGGGGAATGGACAAAAGGTACGGTGGTTATTCAGTGAAAAGTGGCTTTCCCCAGCTGGCTGGCCAAGGCAAAAAGAAGGATAATGCCCCTGAGCTCTACTCCGGGCTGCTCCCTTGCTTGTTTCCTGGGTAGTGGCATTGGAGAGACACACAGACATGCCAGCGACCTTGGAATACCCTGGGGATCAGGGTCTGGGGGACAGAAAAAGAACTAGGGGAGCAGGAAAGGCTGCAGGAGCTTGATCGAGTATCCCCGCACAGCCCAGAGAAGGAGGCCCCTAGTCCGCGCCTGAAGCTCAATCCCAGGGAGCTTCCCGTAGTTTTGAGTTCATCAACCGGCAGTCAAGCAGGGCGGGGAGAGGGGGCAACCGGCGAAATGGTAGAGCGGCCTCCCGGGAATACAGGCGGGGAGCTGGGAGCTGCGCGGGTCTCCAGCTCTCAGCGCGGGGCCCACAGAGCTGGGCGCGGGAATGCACGGAGCGAAGGGGGCGGGGTGAGGACCGAGGAGAAGTACCGAGTTCGAAGCAAGGTAGCGGGGTTGAGAGTGGCAAGTGCCCGCGGTCTCCATGGAGACGCGCGGACCAATGGCTGCCGCAGAAGCTGTTTATGGGGGTGGGGCGTCGCCATGGCAGCGAGAGAAGCCTTCCCGAGCAGCTACTTAATGCCGGTCCCAGGGCCGCCAGTGCTCAGAAAAGCTCAGCCGGGAGGGGGGGGTGGGACGAGGGGAGCTGGCGGAGCCACGAGCTGGGGGCGGAGAGTGGCGGGGGGCGGGGTGGGGGGGGGAACACTTTCCTTCCAGAACCTTCCTTGGGCCGGGGCCGCGCTCTGAGCCAGGTAAGGGGCGGGAGCGGGGAGGGAAAAATAAAGAGGGAAGAAGGCGGGAGGGAAGACTGGGGCAGGGGCCAGACGGGGCAGTCAGTGCTAAGCGGGCTTCCTCGTCCCAGGGGCTGACGCCCCCACGGGTTTGGGGAGCCAAGTCCTCCCGCCCGCCTCTGCTCCGGTCCCCAGCTGTCCCTGTGGCTTCTCCCGTCTTGACTTCTCATTTTTCCGCCCTCCCTTCCTGTAGAGCTGGCTCCCTGCTCCCCTCTCCACCATTTCTGCTGTGGTTTGGGGGTGAACCCACTGGATGCCCGTTCTTGTAAGAAAGCGGGAAAGCTCAGGGGGCCCGGACCGCCTGCCCCCGGACCTTTTGGGCTAGGAAAGTCCACCCTAGCGCGTTTCGGGGCAGGAAAAAGAAGGCGAGAAAAAAGGAGTGGGCTTTCTGAAGTTGGGGCTGGACTCATCCGGACCCGACGTATTCCGTGTCTCGCCTTCTTTATCCCAGCTCAAGACACGGGAGAAGCCCTTCTACCCCTGCCCCCTACTCACCCCGACTCCCACCTCCGTCCCACCCTGGCAAGGCGATTTAACAAAAACCCACACCTCCCCGGGGCTCGATTCCTGCTTCTCCCCTGGGGTGAAGGGTGCGTTCAGTCTTAGCTCTGTCTCACCCACCCACCCACTTCCCAGGCTTGACTGGCCCGACGTGTTTCCTGGAGGCAGCCTCGGGATGGATCTAAGCACCGCCACGGCCACCCGGGAGACCCTTTAAGTGGAGCCGCGGTCACTGGGCCAGAGAACGCAGGAGGACCGTCCCCGCGCTCAGCACTTGGATGTTGAGCTCACCCGCGGGGAGGCGCCCCCAGACATGGCAGAGAATTGGCTGCGTCTCTCTGGAGCGGGGGCGGTGGAGGAGGGCGGTCTGGAGGAACCCAGCGGCCTGGATGACAGCCTGACTAGCCTGCAGTGGCTGCAGGAATTCTCCATCCTCAACGCCAAGGCCCCCTCCCTGCCCCCTGGGGGGACTGACCCCCATGGCTACCACCAGGTGCCAGGTTCAGTAGCCCCTGGCTCACCCCTGGCTGCAGATCCCGCCTGCCTGGGACAGCCACACACCCCTGGCAAGCCCACCTCCTCCTGTACTTCTCGGAGTGCTCCTGCTGGGCTGCAGGCCCCACCCCCCGACGACGTGGACTATGCCACCAACCCCCACGTGAAGCCACCCTACTCCTACGCCACGCTTATTTGCATGGCCATGCAGGCCAGCAAGGCAACCAAGATCACGCTTTCCGCCATCTACAAGTGGATCACAGATAACTTCTGCTACTTCCGCCATGCTGACCCCACATGGCAGGTAGGGAGGGCACTCAGGCAGGGACCATTCCCCCACCCCAATTCGACTCCACGCTAGGGACTAAACCTTACCCTTTCGTGGTACCAACTCAACTCATCCTTCATTCTACTCTCCCTCTCTCCCAAATCCAAAGTGGGCGGGAAAGCTGTCACCAGGCATTTCTTTCTCCTAGTTAGGACACCTTGAAGTGTGTGCAGTCCTTCCAACAATATATCTGAGTTGGGCTTGGATCTTTGTTCCAGGTGTTTGGAAGGTTGGATTTCCCAGATTTCTGATCTGGAAATTGGATCAGAATTGGGACAGTATGGGCCCCTGGTGGTCTTAGTGGTGGGGGAAATTGGACCAGAAGAAGGAACAGAACAGTGCCTCCTTAGAGAACATGGGAAGTGTGAACTTTACCATCATTTAGATTCTCTAAGTCACTTGGTGTGTTTAGTTGGGAAGAGTCAGTCAGTGTGTGTGTGTGTGCTCAGGGACATTATTCCGAGGATGGGCAGAAGTTTTATCCAAGGCCCTAGAACCTTGTTTCAAGGTCACATGAGTGAGAATTCCAAGAACTTAAACCTTGAGGTTTAAGAATCCCCAGCCCTAACCAACACTTTTTTTTTCTTTTTCTTTTTCTTTTTTTTTTTTGCCACTATCTTCCCCAAGCTCCGTTTTGAAATTGACAAGCTGAACTTTTGGGGGTGTTTATTCAGGGGAGGGAGGGAAGCAGTAAGGTGTGATAAGCAGCTATGACTCCCTTCTGGGATGTGTATATATGCACCCTTCCTGGCTGTGTGAATGTGTGCCCTTCCTGTAGCTGCAGACCCCCCTGGTGGCCTCTCCCCAGTTTCCTGACTCAGCTCCTCCCCTTTCTCTGTCTTCCTACTCTCCCTGGGGGGGCAATTACCTGAGCCAGATGCTCCCCACGGGGGATCTGCCTGTGGCTCTTATTAACTGTTCCAAGGCTCTGGAACTTGACATAGCACAGCCAAGGGGCCAAGGCCGCCATGTAAACAGCCTTGCCAGGGCTTCCAACAGAGGCAGGCCCTGGGTCCTGCTTCCCTAAGTGGAACACCGTGGTTTAGAGACATACTTGAGCTCCATGGAGGAAGGGATCAAAGGAAGGATGATAGAGCAGAGACCAGGTTAGACTCAGCAGAAGGATCAGGGCCCCAGAGGCAGCAAAGGTCCCAGGGGAACTCTTCCCCCACCAAGGCTAGTGTGGGTCTCTCCCCAAAAGTCTCTGTAAGGGACTCTGAATCGCCTTTCCCAAAAGCGGTGTTGACACTCTCGAGCCTGGGAGAAAGTGGATGGTGGAGGTAAGAGGGGGTGAGGGGCAGACTACAGGTTCCTAATCCCAAGCCATTCACACTTGGCTGAAGTTTGAACCCTGACTTCCAGGCAATTGCTATCTAAAGAACTGGAGCTTTGACAGGGTGGGGGAGGTGGGAGAGTGTGAGACAGAACCCCAACCCTATTGCATGGAGAGGCTGGGGCACCAGGAATGAGAGCTATGTTTCTAGCTGGATAATAATCAACTGAGGCTGGTGGGTGGGAGGAAGGGGGCTCTGGAGGCTAAGGACCTGGGCCAGCCGCAGGCTTAGCAAATAGTGAAAGTTCCTGGATCCTCAGCCCTGCCCTGCCCCCCCACCCCTCCTCACACATGTGTGCACGCACACACACACACACACACACACACACACACACACACTGTCTGTTGAGCAGATATGTCTTCATTCTCCCAGCTTCCAACCATAAACAGCCTGGTCCTGCCAGCCGTAGGCAGAGGGTGACAGCAGGTCCAGACCCTGGGGGAGCTGAGGGTTTTGGCCAAGGGCCGGGAAGGGCAGGAGAAAGGGAGGGAGTGGGATTGGAGGCGGGTGGCACTCAGAGCCACCCTGTGGCTCAGAGCTCAGATGGCTGAGCAGGCAGATATCCCAGCAACAGGAAACAAAAGCCCCCAACAGTGTCCCAGCTCCCAGTGTCCCACAGCTGGGGTCTGAGAGCGGGGATCCAGACAGTCAGGCCAGAGGGCTCCCCTTCCCTGGCTCTATTGCCTTATAGGAGATCATAGCACAAAGGAGGATGTGCTACCTCTCCTCTCCCCCTACTTGCTTTCCTGTGCCCAGACTCGTCTGGTTCCTTTCCCTTCCCCCATTGACCCTTGACCCTTCTCTTTCTGCCCAGAATTCCATCCGCCACAACCTGTCCCTGAACAAGTGCTTCATCAAAGTGCCTCGGGAGAAGGATGAGCCAGGCAAGGGTGGCTTTTGGCGCATTGACCCCCAGTACGCAGAACGGCTACTGAGCGGTGCCTTCAAGAAGCGGCGGCTGCCCCCCGTCCACATCCACCCGGCCTTTGCCCGCCAAACCCCCCAAGAGCCCGAGACGGGCACCTGGGCGACACCCCTGGCCATAAACCCCGAGGCCCAGCAGCTGTTGCGAGAATTTGAGGAGGCCACTGGCGGTGAGACAGGCTGGGCAGCAGGCGAGGTCCGGGCCGGGCACAAGCGCAAGCAGCCTCTGCCCAAGCGAGTGGCCAAGGCACCATGGCCCAGCAGCACCACCCTGCTGAGCCAGGAGGAGCAGGGGGAGCTTGAGCCTCTCAAGGGAGACTTCGACTGGGAGGCCATTTTTGATGCAGGCACACTAGGTGGGGAGCTGGGCACCCTGGAGGCCCTGGATCTGAGCCCCCCGCTGAGCCCAGCCAACCGCAGCAATGTCGACCTGACAGTACATGGTCACCACATCGACTGCCCTGCCACCTGGGGCCCCTCCACTGAACCAGCCACAGATGGACTGGACTTTGACGAGACCTTCTTGGCCACCTCCTTCCTGCAACATCCCTGGGATGAGAGCCATGGGAGCTGCCTGCCCCCAGAGCCCCTCTTTGAGGCTGGTGATGCCACCCTGGCTATTGACCTAAACGAGTGGGCCAGTGTGGGTGCCTTCTTGTAAAAGGCTGGGACCCTCCCCTCCCCACACCTTTGGACATAAGCCTCAGAATCAGGGCCCAGAACTCCCCCAAAATAGGAGCCTCAAAGACATGCCTTCTCCTCCCAGGCAGGCGCTGACAGGTCTTCTGAGGATGGGACAACTTTCAGGCTCATGCTGCCCCTAGGCAAGACTGCCCCTGGGACCCGAACCCATCTGAGAACCCAGAGGAACCAGGAATCCCCTCATACACAGTGTTGCTGCCCCTAGATTCCTTCCTAGCCCCACTACCTCCAGCAAGCAGGCCCAGAGGTCTGGATGGCCCAGTTCTGTCTCCTCTCTTTCTCAGTGTGCATCTCTGCCTGTCTCTTTCTCTCTTCCCCAGGTCTCTATCCAGGGAAAGTTCCCAGGTACAGCAGATGCTAATTAGGTGAAAGCAAATTAAATCCCTGGAGGCTTCTCCCAGCAAGGCCTTCCTGGGGATGGGGACCTGGCCAAGGATTGGGGAGGAGCAGGAGGAAGGCTAGTATGTAAGGAGGGGCCAGGAAACTAGAGCCAGAAGTAAGGGAAAGGAGTCCTTGGGCTGAGGGGGAAGGGCATATATACTCTCTGAGGCCGGTGAGGTCCAGCAGTGGCCTCCCTTTAGTTTGGGCCCCAAACCCTTGAGGCAGAGCAGAAGGTGCAGATTGTGGACTTTCTGAATTGGAGGCTTGACTCCAGGTCCAGGAGGCATTTGGGATTCACAGGCAAGTCCCCCCTTCCTGGGGGGGGGGCAGCTGAGCAGGGCTGGGGAGCATACTAATGTAGTGAGTGTAGCTGTAGCTAAGAGAGGGTAGACTGATTTAACTGGGAATGGGACCCCCTGACTCAGTGGAGTTACTGGAACTGGGTCTCAGAGGGCTGAGGTATAGGAATGGGGTGTGGGGGAGGGTGGGGTCCCTGCAGCTCCCCAGGGGCCCTGTCCCAGCCTGGGTCCTAGTGGACTGCAGCACCACACCCACCCATTGGGGACAATTTAACCTTTTTCATGGAAAGTTATTTACAATAAAAGAACTGAAAACAGATATTGCCCTTTCCTTTCTTCAGGGGTAGTAAAGGAGGGGAGGGGTCCTGGGTTTTGTCGGGAAAGTGGTTGCCCACATCTTGTTACTAATGACCTTCCTCCTGGGGGCTGGGGAGCCTTATCTAGGGGCCTTGAGGAGCAGGGAATCTCACACACACACACACACACACGCACACAGATACACATATATACACCTTTTCCTATAGGGGAAAGCTGAGCTTTGAAAAATGGGGAGGGAGCAGGGTACTCAGGCTGGAACTTCCCTTCCTCCATCTCCTAAGCCTCTCTGCAGGACTTGAGCTCTGGGATTTATACAGAACTACTTGCAAGGCCAGGTGAACTGATGAACTCATCTCCAGAAAAGAAAAGGAGCAGAAAGCCCTTTCACTCTGGAGCCCAGGTATAAGCAGCCCCTCCATCATGGCAATGATTGGTGAGAACTACTATAGTGGCCCTTAGGGAAACTAGCACAGTAGGGCCCCCAAGGAAAGAAGAGAAGAGAGGAGCTCCCCTGCCTCGACCTGCCTTGCCATGGTCTTCTCCTCCCACTGGCATACAAAGGCTTCGTGTGTGCCCAGGTCATAGCCAGAACCCCCACTCCCCCGCTGAGCTGGCCTGCCTGGGCTTGCCCAGCAGAGTTGGTCAGGCCCTGGGCCTGGTCCTTCATCGGGCAGGCCTGCCTCTCCATCCCCCTCCTCCAACATGTTGAGAAAAGAGGACTAAAGCATCTGGTCTGGGAATCAATCGGTCAGGCTCTGGGCCCTCACCCTGAACCATTCTCCATTCCTCCCCAGCGCCTCCCTCCCAGGTTTAGGTGTTAGAGAACCAGAGACTCAGCAGTTAATAGAGGACAGCCTGTCCCTCTCATTGCCAGTGAATGCCCACTGACCACCCCAGGCCAATATCCTTCCATGGAAACTGAGCCATAAGAGCTGGGAAGCTATCAATCAACCCTTTCCAATCCATTCATTCCCTTTGAGACTAAAGCATGCACAATGACAGTCATTCCCCACCCACCCACCAGTGCCACAAAGTCTCATAGATGCTGAGACCATGACGTAGATACCTCTGCACATCCTGATCGTGTGTGCACACTGACACACACAAGCACACACGCACGCACTCACGCACGCACACCTTTCTCTACATTCCACCTTGGCAGGAAGCCAACCTAACTAGTTATTGCCCTCTCTTGCTTCAACTCACTTGCTCATCATTCCAAATACCAGTATTCCCAGGTGGGTCAGGACTTGTCACATGGAAGCCAGCCCCTTACCTCATCCACCCTCTCTGCCTCAAGGAATAAGCTGAGATAACTGGCCCCTTCCACAGTCTGAGGGCAGGTAAGTGGCACGTGGACTTAGGAAGATCGGAGTTCAAATCCAGCCTCAGATGCTCACCGTGGCCAAGCCACTTAACCTCTGTTTGCCCTCAGTTTCCTCATCTATAGAATGGGGATAATAATAGCACCTACCTCCCAGGATTGTTGTGAGGATCAGGTGAGATAATAATTGTGAAGTGCTTAGCCCAGGGTCTGGCACAGTTATTGTTGTTATTCAGTTGTGTCTGAGTCTTCATGACTCGATTTAGGGTTTTCTTGGCAAGGGGAGTGGTTTGCCATTTCCTTCTCCAGTTTATTTTATGGGTGAGGAAACTGAGGCAAACAAGGTTGAAAGACTTGCCCAGGATCACACAGCTAGGAAGTGTCTGAAGCCAGATTTGAACTCAGGTCTTCCTGACTCCAGGCCTGGTGCTCTATCCACTGTGCCACCTAGCTGCCCCTGGCACATAGTAAGTGCTTCATAAATGTTAGCTCTTCTTATCTCCTGGAGAAGTCCAAGTAGAACTTCCTAGTCTGAGACCACTTAGGTACATAAACCAGCTCCAGACCATATTCTGTCTGGGACCTAACTGACCCCCGCTTATCCAGTACCCCTTTGACAGTTGGGCCTTCCTTCCTAGGGACAAGTGGTATAGACAGAATGTAAACATAGATTTGACTAGATTCCTGTCCAAATACAATCTTTAATAGTCCTTTCTCTTCCCTCCCTGCCTTATCCCTTCTCCCCTAACACATATACACTTTTATTTACATAGTCGTTGTCTGACTCTTTGCGATTCCATTTAGGTTTTCCCAGTAAAGATCCTGAAGTAGTTTACCATTTCTTTCTTCAGTTCATTTTACAGATGAGGAAACTGAGGCAAACAGGGTGAAGTGACTTGTCCAGGATCACACAACTAACATGTGAGTGAGGCCAGATTTGAACTCAGGAAGATGAATCTTCCTGACTTCAGGCCTGGCACTCTTTCCACTACACCACTTAGCTTCCCCTTCTATCTGCATAAGGCCCCTTCCAAAGCCGTGTCTAGATTGCTACTCAGTATGGACTTCTTCTGGAAGGCCTTGATGTCAGGGCCACACTGGTGCCTCTGAACTCAAGGGGTGAGCTTGGAGCACCCCAAGGCCAACTATGGGACTATTCATGAGCAGGAGGCAGGCTGGGTTCTCCTCCTCTTCCCTCCTTCATTCTCAATTCCCAAGCCTCTTATCCTAGAGCCCCTGAGCTCTGTACTTACAGACGAGTAATCAATGGCTCTAGATATCTCAGTTATGTCTTTAAAAGCCCCTATTTCCCAGTACTAGTCTGCCTGATTACTACACGTTCACACGCGCACACACACACGCACACACACACACTTTTCCCCTTGTACTGGCTTGTGGCTAATGTCACAAGGGCCAAATCCCTAGCATGGCCTTGCTGATACCCTTCAGATCCAGCTCAGAATTAAGAGGTCATGAGGAAGAGGTCGCCAACCCCCAACGCTTACAACATAACTACTCATTTGGGTAAGGAGGACATAATCAATCAGTACTTAATAAGGGTTTACTATATGCGGGGCACTGTATTGAGCTCTGGGGCTACAAAGAAAAGGCAAAAAAAAAATGGTGCCTGCCTGAAAGAAGCTTATACTCTAATGGGGGAAAAGCATGTACATATACAAATACACAAAAGTGACAAGGTTATCCCAGAGGGATTTTATTTTTATATTACACTAGCAGCTAGGGAGGGAGGAACAAAAGGGAAAATACTCTTGGAGAAGGTGGTGTTTTAGGGAAGCCAGAGCTTCTAAGAGGCAGGGCAACATCGGGGATGGCTTACACAAAGACACAAGAGAGACAAGAGGTGGAACATAGTATATGAGAAACAGTAAATAGGGGGCAGCTCGGTGGTGCAGTGGATAGAGCACTGGCCCTGGAGTCAGGAGGACCTGAGTTTAAATCCGGCCTCAGGCACTTACTATTTGTGTGACCCTGGCCAAGTCACTTAACCCTAATAGACTAAAAAACAAACAAACAACAGGCCAATACAACTGGCCTGTTCAGTGCATAGAGGGGAAAGATGTATAACAAAACTGATAAGGCAGTGTAGCAGAGGTTGAGCAGGGCATGCTCAGAGCAGCCCTTTCTGATTCCTTAACCACATATGCTAACTCATCAGTGGGGCACTTTTGGAGAAAATGAAGCCTAAATGCCAAACAGAGGAGTTTATATTTGATCCTAAAGATAACAGGAAGCCACTGGAGTTTAGGGGAGGGAGAGGGAACACAGCCAGACCTTCACTTGAGAACATCACTTTTGTTGTTGTTGGTCCTTTGTTTTCAAAGGGGACCAATGACTTCACAATATGGGTGACATCTTGACTTGCACTTAAATTGGATTTAAGTGAGGCAGAGTTGAGCAAAGTTGTCAGTCTCACTCTCTTCCAGAGTCATCAAAGTCCATTGGTAAGACAAAAGTCAAGACAACTGCCTAATGGCCTGGGATGCAGTGGATAACTTTGACATCCTTGAAGACTGACCAAGCTCTAAGCACTCCACAGTGCCTACTTCAGCCACCTCAAGGCCATTGGAACAAATTATTCTCATCCATCCATTCCACCAGGAAAAGTCTTTACATGCTGGGAGGTAGACATCTCCCTAACTTACCAACAAGTTTAAGGTCTGTTGGTTACCCTCAACATGGTTTACCCCATCTGCTGAGAAAGTTTTTTTAATTAATTTATTTTTCTATTAATTTATTTTGATTTATCAACAATCACTTCCATAAGCTTTTGAGTTTTAAATTTTTCTCCCCTTCCCTTCTCCCCTCCCTCCCCAAGATGGCACACAATCTGATATAGACTATACTTATACATTCCTATTAAACATATTTTCACATTAGTCGTGCTATAAGGAAGAATTAGAACCAATAGAAGGAACCACAAGACAGAGGAAACAAAACAAAACAGAAGGAAAAAAAGAGCAAATAGTATGCTTTGATCTGCATTCAAACTCCATAGTTCTTTCTCTGGATATGGATAGCATTTTCCATTACGAGACTTTTGGAGATGTCTTAGATCCTTGCATTGCTGAGAAGGGCTAAGTCTATCAAAGTTAGTTATTGCACAACATGGCTGTTACTGTGTGCTGCTGAGACAGTTTTACTGGGGTATGGCCACTATGCATATTACAGCTTCTTGGAGCTACAAGTGAGAGTTGGATGAAGGTGGACCCCAAAGGTGGATGAGCAGCCCTAAAAAGGGCTCATGAGGCAAGCGTCTGCACCAGACATGCTGGTCTTCTCTGAGCACCTCATACACTGGACATCACTTTACTGACTGTATGGAGAATGGATTGGAGTTAGGAAAGAACTGAGTCAGGGAGACCAGTTACAAAAATGATATCATTGTCCAGGGAGAGGTGACAAAGGTTTGAACTAGAGGGGATGGCTATGAGAAGGGAGAGAGGGGGATGGTCATGAAAGATCTGGAGGTGGAAATCAGATTTGACAACTAGTTTTATATATATGGTGAATGACAGCAAAGAGAAAAAGATGACAGGAGATTGTAAATCTGGACAAAGGTGAGGCCCTGTACATTAACAGGGGAGGTCAGAAGAAGGGTTGGTTTGGGGAGAAAGACAATGAGTTTTGGATTGGACACATTGAGTAACTTTGATAAGTGCCTGTAGAGCATGCAGTTCAAAATGTCCAATAGGCAGTTTATGATGTGGGATCCAAGAGAGGAGAAAAGCTGGGTCTGGATTCATAGATCTAAGAGTCATCGGTATGGGAATAATTAAATTCACTGGAGCTGATGAGATTGCCAAGTTTTCAGTCTGAGCAGGCATGTGACACAGGAGCAGGGGAAATTTTTTTTGGCAGGGGTTGAGAGGATAGAGTCAAAATGATCCTTACTTTACCCCCTCCCTGTCACACACTCTTACCCAGATAGTACCTGTACCTTCATTTAAAACAGGGAGGTAAACAGGTATATGAGGCCTCCATGGCAATGGGGGTGAGACTGACCCCATGGGGCAAGCCTGGGCCTGCCTGAGATGAGGTGGGGGGAAGAGGTAGGGGACGGGTGAGATGAGTAGGTCTGCATTAACAATGGAAGGAGGAGGCAGCAGCAGCAATTCAGAGGCCTGAATGACGCATTAAGGCATTCTTGCTGGAGGAAGAAGAAAAATTAGATGGCAGCAGATTGGGGATGGGAGTGGGGGATGGGAGTGGGAGATGCATAGGGAGAGAATAGAGAGGCAGCAGTCTCAGGGGCAGTGGAGAGAGACAGGCATACCTATCTCCATAACTGATGTGTCAACCCCCTAGGAGCCCAGACTTGAAAATAAACTGGTGAGCTTCCTACACTGGCCCTCTTAGAATTGTTTCTTCCCCTCCCCGATTCCAGGGCCCCAAGGCTGGTCAGGTTAGTGCTTCTGTTTCAGGAACCTGAACTTTCCTTGGGAAACTGAATGTGTCTTGGGAATGACTAGAGGACAGGTAGATGGATGCTATTAAATAAACACAAATTTTCCAAGTTAACAGGGCCTACGCCAGATAGAAGGAAGTGTTGGGGGTGGGGGTATACAATAGACACACATTAACCCAGAAGAATGTGATTTAGTCTGAAGGTCAATACTACTCAGGTTATCAGCTTCAGCCTCTCTTCCCAGATCTGACCCAACTCCCTCTAGTCCCCTCCCCAGTGCTCTATACTGGGATGGGGGGTGGGCAGGGCCCTGCTATCTCCTGGCTCTCTCACATTAAATTTGAGACCCTATCCAGAGAGAAGGGATGGCAATAGGGCAAGGCTATTCATCCCAGACAAACCAGACACACTTCAAGGAGCAGCCGCAGTTGTATCCCCAAGGAACACAAGTACTACATGGAGAAAGAATTGAAGGGGGGCATATAATTTCCACTGACTTTACTTGCTTCCACCCATCCCTACCCCCAAATCTCAAGGTCCTTTGAAGCTACCTGAAGCTTCCAGTATTAGGCTGGGCTGGGCTGGGCAGACTTCCAGGGCAGCTGTTTGCCCAAGGAATTATGTTGAAATTGAGAAAGGAACCAACCAATTTTTTTTTCCTGTCCCCTACCTGCCTAGCCAGTCCTCACTGCCCCGCCCCACAACTGTAGGCCTCTTCTCTGAAACCTTTTCTCTCTTCCTGCCTCATTCCTAGATCTTAGGAAGTTACTTCTCCCTTTTCCCACTCGCCATCACCATCGGTGTCAACAAACATGAATTGAACATTGTGCTATGTGCTGGGGGTACAGAGAGGAGTATAGCATGTGCCTTTGGCTTATTGTTTCATAATTGGCTTGTTATGTCATACCTCAGCCCAGGTATGAAATTCCCCATCCAAAGTGAAAAAGTCATTGTTGCCCACAGACAAGGACTTTGTCCTGGCATTGATGAAGGCTTCTTAACTGGGGGTGGGGGGGTGAGGGGAGGGTGAGAGAGCACTGGACTTGGAGTCAAGAAAATACGAGTTCCAATCCTGCCTGAGACACTCATTGGCTGTATGACCCCGGCCAGACCACTCAGACTCTCCCAGCCTCAGTTTCCTTGTTTGTATAATGGGGATAATAACAACACCCACCTACCTCAGAGTGTCCTTGTGAGGATTCGATGAAATAACATATAAGTGCTGTGGAAACCTTTAACGAGCTATTCAAATCCTAGTTCTTATTATCACTGAGGTGGGAGCTCCCCTAGTCTTAGGTACCATTGTCAATTGATGGCTCGTTGCTCGTGAATTTGATTCCTAATTTATACTCTTAAGAGTTGGACAGGGATGTAGAGTGCAGGGAAGACTAGTACCTCTGTTGTGAGGGCTGCTTTCCACCTTTGATGTCCGCCTGATCCACCTAACTCTCACCTGTGGTTCCAAGAAGCTGTGGCATGTGCTGTGGCCACATCTCAGTAAAACATTTTGGCAGATGGGCTAAACCAGGTTGAGGGTAACCGAAGGGTCTTAAACCCGTTGGTGAGTTGGGGGGTGTTTACCCCAAGCATGTGAAGAATTTTCCTGGTGAAATGGATGGATGAGAACAATTTGCTCCAACAGCCATGAAGGCAGCTGAAGTAGGTGCTGTGGAGCGCTTAGAGCTTGGTTAGACATTGAAGACGCCAAGGTCATCCACAGCCACTCAGGCCATCACCAGTCATCTTGATTCTGTCTTGCCACTGGACTCTGGAGGAGAGAGTGAGACTGACAACTTTGTGCAACTCTGTCTCACTTCAATCCAAATTATGCACGGATCAAAAAAAAAAGATAAAAAAAAAGATTTGGACAGAGTTGGGCAATGAGAACGGTGAAGGGATTTAAGTCCACATTGTGTAAGGATGGGTTGAAGGTACTTACTGGATATTATCTGGAGAAGAGAAGATCTGTTTTCAAGAATCTGAGGAGTTATCACATGGAAAAGGGAATAGCCTTGTTCTGTGTAGCTCCAGAGGGCAAAACCAGGAGTGAGGATTGACTGTTACAAAGAGATAAACTTAGGGGTTTTTTAAGCTTTTTGGTGAGACAATTGGGGTTAAGTGACTTACCCAAGGTCACACAGCTAGTAAGTGTCAAGTGTCTGAGGCCGGATTTGAACTCAGGTCTAACTTAAGTTTAATGTCAAGAAAAACTTCCTAATAGTTAGATGTGTCTAAAAGTAAAATGGACTGTCCAGAGAGGTGGTGGATGCATTCTCCATCCCTGGAGGCCTTCAAGCAGAGCCTGGGTCATCATTTGTCAGGTATATTAGATTTGTTCAGTCATTTTTCAGTCATGTCCAACTCTTGGTGATCCCATTTGGGATTTTCTTGGCAAAGGTACTGCAATGGTTTGCCATTTCCTCTTCTGGCTCATTTTACAGACGAGGAAATTGAGGTAAATAGGGATACCTGACTTGCCCAGGGTCATGCAGCTAGTAAGTGTCTGAGGCCAGATTTGAACTCAGGAAGATGAGCCTTCCTGACTCCAGGCCTGGCACTCTGTGCACTATGGCGCCACCTAGCTGCCCCTTGTTAGATTAGGGATTCCTTTTCGGTTGTCATTGGGAATAGACAGCCGCCAGGGTTCCTTGAAACTTTCAGATTCCGTGATTCTAAAGAAAATGCCTTAGTGTAGCTACCATAATGGCAGTACAACGGAGAGATGCCTCATTCATCCTCTGAATAATAACGTATTCTGGTAACTCAACAATAACAGAATCTTGGCAAAGTGGAGAGAATGTGAAACGGAGAGTCAGAAGACCTCAATTTTATTCTTGACTCTACCACTAACTCTGCAGATAGTCAACCAGGTGGTATGATAGATAGGTAGTATGTTGGATTTGGCGTCAGGAAAACCTGAGTTCAAGTCCTGCTTTGAACACTTATTAGCTATGTGACCCTGGGCAAGTCACTTGACCCTGTTTGCCTCAGTTTCCTCATCAGTAAAATGGAAATGGCAGCCTATCTCAGAGTTGTTTTGGGGACCAAATGATTCAGTATGTGTTGAACACTTCTGAAATTTTAAGTGTAATATGCACGCTGGCTGTATGTGATCCTGAGTGAGACATTACTCTTCTCTAGTTCCTCTCTAGGTGGATTCCGCATGATTTTGAAGATCTCTTCTGACCCAAAAGTTCTAAGACTGTAATCAGCTAGGACAGACAGGACCTGAGGGAAGAATCCAAACTTTATGAAGGATCCCAAAGACAACAAGCAGTGAAGAGCTAGTCCCAGGCAGAACCTGGGCTGATCTAGAAACATCAGACCAAGTTTTAAGGCACTTTGGAAAAGGGGATTTGTGAACAGGCTGTAAAATCTCAGCTCCTGATATTTGGCTAAAGATTAAACAGGGCCCTACAAGGAAGGAGGGGTATAAAGGACTGTCTGTGTCTCTGAGTCTGGTGTGAGGGAGCTGGGGGCTGGGGGCTGGGCACAGTTCCCACACAGTGCGGTATTGTCAGGACCCCCACGGTCAAGCCTTCAGATGGAGGGAGGGGGTTGATGGGCACACTCACCATGGATGCCCCTTGATGAAATATATAAAGGGGAGATTTTGTGGGGATGGTTGGTGCTGGAAATCTTTGCTAATCCAGCCCACTTGAAGAATTTAAGTACCTGAGTCCAACTATCACTGGCTCATAGATGCATAGATTTAGAGCTGAAAGGGGCATTAGAAGTAAACTGGTTCAACCCTCTTATTTTACAAATGGAGAATTGAGGTCTAAAGGGAGTGAGTAAGTAACTTGCCCAAGGTCGCAGAGGTAGTAAGCAGCTGAAATGAGATTTTAACCCAGGTCCTCTGACTTCAAGTACAGGCAGAATATTCTCATATGGGGAGCTACCTGCCCAGGATCAAGCACCCAGCACCTAGCTCTCAGCCCCTGTAGAAATCTAGCACTGCTGCTGAGCTATGGAATAACCAAACTCTGAAGATAGAGGGTGGTGGGGTAGAAAGAATACTATGTAGGAAGACAGCTATGTCCCCAGGAGGCTAAGGCCACTGGGTGAAGTGTCCAGGGGCTAAAGTCACTGCTTGCCCCATCTCCTACAGAAAGCACCACTGAGCATCCCCCTCCCCCAGGGACATACTTTATTCTCCTCTGCCCAATGAAGCTTTTGCAAGAATAAATGTGCAGAGTCCAGAGAAAGAACTATGGAGTCTGAATGCAGATTGAAGCATACTATTTTCACCTTGTTGTTTGCTTTTTCATTCTCGTGGTTTTTCCCCTTTGGTTCTGATTCCTCTTTCACTACTTGACTAATGTGGAAATACGTTTAACATGATTGTACATGTATAACCTAGATCAGATTGTTTGCCGTCTTGGGAAGGCGAGAGGGAGAAAAAATCAACTAAAATTTTTTACAAAAATGAATGTTGAAAACTACCTTTATGTGGAATTGGGAAAAAAAACACTTTTAAAGAAAAAAAGAATAAATGGATGGAGAAAGGAAGAGATGAGAGGATAGGAGCATGGTGAGATAATACCTTTGATTTGGCATCCAGTCTTTGAATCACAAAACTATAGAATGTTAATGTTGTGTCTTTCTGTTAGTCAGGTTCTAGGCAGCTGGTGGCTGGACATAGTCCTCACTAAATGGTATTTTAAAGATCACTAGTCCATTTTTGAAAATAACAATGACAAGACTTAACATTGTGTGTAAACTATAGTGCTACAAAGCCCTTTCGCCTATATTATTGCATTGGAGTTTCACAGAGTATTGTATTTTCCCTATTTTGCAGGACTTTTTATTTCTGTTTTGATCACCACCATCCTTCCAGCCATTCAAGCTTACAAACTTCAAGTTACTCTCCACTCACCACTCTCTCTCATCCACTATACACAATCAGTTGCCAAGTCTTGTTGATTCTTCCACAACCTTCAGTTCTCACATCCATTCCCTTCTCTCTCCACTCACATCATCACCAACCTAGTCCAGGCTCTCATTACCTCCGGTCTGGATTATTGCAATAGCATTCCAATGTCTCCCCTGCTTCCATTCTTTCCCCTCTCTAACCCATCCTCCACCCAGATGCCAAAATATTCTTTCTAAAACACATGAATAACTTGGAGAATTTAAGAATCTGAGTCCTGCTGTCAATGGCTGATAGGTACATCAATTTAGAGCTGAAATGAGCATGAAAAGTCAACCGGTGCAATCTCTTATTTTAAAGATGGAGAGACTGAAATCTAGAGAGAGAGATTAAGTAACTTGCCCAAGGTCACAGAGGGATTTTAACCCAGGTCCTCTGACTTCAAAGACAGTCAAAATATTCTCATATAGGAAGTTACAGGCCCAGCACCCAGCTCCTGTAGGAATCTAGCAATAATACTAAGCTGTGTGGTTGGTGTTGGTGGTGGTCCTTTGTTTCCGAAGAGCACCATGACATCACCCTGGTGATGTCTTGACTTGTACATGGATTGGATTTAATTAACCTGTGCATGAATTGGATTGTGCAGAGCTATACAAAGTTGTCAGCCTCACTCTCTCCTCTGGAGTCATTGACTGCACCATGGAATAACTAAACCCTGAAGATAGAGAGTGATGAGGTTGAAAGAACACTATATAGAAAGATAGCCATATCTCCAGGAGGCTAAGGCCAATGACCATGTCATTCTCCTGCTTAAGTCTTTGGTGACTTCCTATTGCTTTTAGGATAAAAAAGACAAACCCCAGAGATAATTTCCCTTTTCTGATCATACTCTGTTGTCATTTTACCTTTCTCTCTGCTATGCAGTCCCAAATCCTATTCTTCATCCTCACTCCATTTCCTCCATCCTTCAACTCTCTCCCAGGCTATCACCCCTGCACTAGCTCCATTCTCCTCTCTTTCTTATTTTGACTGCTCAGTAAATTGGTTCAAGTCCATACTGTCCTCTCTCAAATTCCTGACCCCTTATCTTATCTTGTCCCACCATGCCTCAGCCTTGAATTAATCCCACTATCCACTGCCTCCTCAGTTACTGCTGAATAGAGCTGAAGAAAATCACAAAACCACGCTGATTAGGTCCACTGTGTATCTGTTACCTAACCTCAACCAGGCTGTCACTGCTGCAAGGCAGTCCTTATCCCATTCACCACAATAGCTCTTCTAAACCTTTTTATCCCTTCTCATACCTTCATGGCTTCCCCTTTCCCCACCCTCTCAGCTGAGAACCTTGCCTCATATATCACTATAAAGATTGCCAAGAGCCCTTCCTCTTGATCTCGCATCACTCAGATGCCTTCTACTGCTCTCTCTTCCTTTGGCCCTCTCACATAGAAATGGCCCTTCTCTTTGCCAAGACAAACCCCTCTATGTGTGCAAGTGGTCCCATTCCATCCTATCTTCACCAGAAAATTGCTTTCTCTGCCATCTCCATTCTCTCACTTTTCTTCAGTCTCTTCCTTTCTGTAGGCTGCTTCCCTACTGCCTAAAAACATACCTGTGTTTCTCCCATGTTCCAAAAACCTTCGCTTGTTTTGTCCATCTTCACCATCATCTAACATCTCTTCTCCCTTTCATAGCTAAACTCTTTAAGAAGGCTGTGTACAAACTATAAATGAGCTTCCTAATTAAAAAAAAAAATCAGGACCAGATGGATTTACAAGTGAATTCTATCAAATATTTAAAGATCAACTAATCCTAATATTAAATAATAGTATTGAAAAATAAATATTTGGACAATAATAATATTGGATAATTCCAATAAATATTGGATATTTATTGAATTTATTTAATATTCCAATAAAAATTGAAATAGTAGGAAAGAAGGAGTCCTTCCAAATTCTTTTTATGAGACAAATATAGTGCTGATGCATAAACCAGGAAGTGCAAAAACAGAGGAAGAAAATTATAGAACAATTTCACTAATGAATATGGATGCAAAAATCCTAAAAAAAATTCTAACTAGGAGACTACAGCAATATATCACAAAGATTAGATATTGTGACCAAGTGGGATTTGTAACAGGAATGCAGAGTTGGTTCAATGTAAGGAAAACTATTAACATAATTGATTATATCAATAACAAAAGTCATATGGCTATATTAATAGATACAGAAAAATCTGTTGACAAAACACAATATACATTCCTATTAAAAAAAAAAACACTTGAAAACATAGGTAGAAATGGATTTTTCCTTAAAATGATAAGAAATATCTACCTAAGATCATCAATAAGCATTATTTATAATGGGGAAAAGTTAAAAGTTATCCCAATAAGATCAGAGGTGAAACAAAAATGTTCATTATCACCAGTATTATTCCATATTATACTAAAATGCTAGCAATAGCAATAAGAAAAAGAAATTGAAGGAATCTGAATGGTCAGTGAAGAAATAAAACTCTCTTTTTGCAGACAATACGATTATATTCTTGGAAAATCTTGGAGATTCAACCAAAAAATTAATTGAAACAATAATTTTAGCAAAGTAGCAGGACATAAAATAAACACACATAAATTGTCAGCATTCCTACATATCACCAACAAAACCCTACAAGAAGAGATAATAAGAGATATTTCTTGTAACATAACCATAGACAATATAAAATACTTGAAAGAATACCTGTCAAGACAAACCCAGGAACTATATGAACATAATTATAAAACATTTTTATATAAATAAAGACACATTTAAATAATTAGAGAAAGATTAATTGTTCATGGGTGGGCTGAGCCAATATAATAAAAATGACACTTCTACCTAAACTAATCAAATTATTCAATACCTTTCCAATTAAACTACCAAAAATTATTTCATTGAACTACAAAAAATAATAACAAAATTAATTTGGAAGAACAAAAGATCAAGAATATCAAAAGAATTAATAAAAAATGTAAAGGAAGGAGGTCTAGCAGTACTAAATTGTATTATATTAAATTGTATTATAAAGTGGTAATTATCAAAATTATCTGGTACTGGCTAAGAAATAGAATGGTGGATCAATGGAACAGAGTAGGTTACACAATACACAGTAGTAAATTATTATAGTAACCTTGTGTTTGATAAATTTAAAAATCTAGGCTTTTGAGATAAGAACTCACTTCTTACTTAAGAAAAACACTGGGAAAACTGGAAAGCAGCCTGGCAGAAACTAGATATAGACCAATATCTTACACCATTTACCAAGATAAGGTCAAAATGGATACATAACCTCAATATAAAGGGAGATATCATAAGAAAATTATAAGAACATGGAACACCTTACCTAACAGATTTATGGATAAGAAGAATTTATGAATAAACAAGAGATAGAGAGCATTATGGCATATAAAATGGATAATTCTGATTAAATTAAACTAAGAAATTTTTGTACAAATATTAGAAGGAAAGCAGAAAATTGGGGGGGAGGATTTTATAGACATTTTCTTGAATGAAGGTCTCCTCTCAACTATATAGAGAACTCCAAAAAATTCACAAGAATATGAGTCATTCCCCAACTGATTAATGTTCAAAGGATATGAACAGGAAGTTTTCAGATGAAGAAATTAAATCTATCTATAGTCATATGAAAAAATACATTGAATCATTATTGATTAGATAAGTGCAAATTAAAACAACATTGAGGTACCATATTCCACCTATCAGACTGGCTAAAATGATAGAAGGGGAAAATGACCAATGTTGGAAGAGATGTAGAAAAATTGGGACCCTAATAAGCTGCTGATGGAACCATGAACTCATCCAACCATTTTGGAGAGCAATCTGGAATTATGTCCAAAGAGTTATATAACTGTGTATACCTTTTGACCCAGCAATATCACTAATAGGTCTGTTTCCCAAGGTAACCAGGGAAAAAGAAAGAGAACCTATGTGTTCGAAAATATTTATAGCAGCTCTCTTTGTGGTGGCAAAGAAATGGAAATTGAGGGGATGGCCATCAATTGGGGAATGACTGAATAAGTTCTGTCTATGATTGCGATGGAATACTACTGTGCTGTAAGAAATGGCAAACAGGTTGATTTTTAGAAAAACACAGAAAGATTTGCAAGAAATAAATCAGAGAGAAAAGAGCAGAACCAAGAGAATATTATACACAGTAACAGCAATGTTGTTCAAAGAGTAACTGTGAATAACTAGCTATTCTATAGGATTATTTCAATCAACTACAAGGAAGATGCTATTCACCCTCAAAGAATATATATATATATATATATAAACAAACATATACATCTGTATCAAATGTTGACCTTCTCTTCAGTAATCTTTTGGACTTCCTTTTCCATTTGGCCAATTTTGCAAATGTTGACCTTCTCTAATACAAGGTTGAGAGGGAAGGGGAGAAACAACCTAAAACTCAAAATGTAACAAAAATAAACAAATAAAATAAATATTTTTTAAAAGGCTGTCTACAATCAGTGCATCTACTTCCTTCCTTCTCACTGTCTTCTTAACCCTCTATAGGACATCATTCAACTGAAACTGCTCTCTTGAAAGTTGGAATGATCTCTTAATTGCCAGATTTAATGACTTTTTCTCAGTCCAGATCCTTCTCAACCTCTTGGCAGCCTTTGATATTGTCAGTCACACTTTTCTTTTCATACACTCTTCTCTCTAGGTTTTTGTAACACCATTCTCTTTTGATTCTCCTCTCTGTTTGATCACTCTTTCTCACTCTTCTTTGCAGGATTTTCATCAAGGTCACACCCAACAACCATGGGTGTCCCCCACTGCTCTGTCATGGGCCCTTTTCTCTTTTCCCTCTATCTCCTTTTGTAATCTCATCAGGTCCCTAGGATTCAACTATCATCTCCATGCATATAATTCTCAGATCTATTTATCTAACCCTAATCTCTCTCCTGACCTCTAGTCTTACATTTCAAATTCTGTTAGACTCATTCCCCAATTGACAAATGGTCAAAGGATATAAACAGGCAATTTTAGAAGAAATCAAAACTATCTATAGTCACATAAAAAAAGCTCTAAATCACTATTGATTAGAGAAATGCAAATTAAAACAACTCTAAGGTACAACCTCACACCTATCAGAAATGACAAATGCTAGAGATGATGAGGGAAAATAGATACATTAATGAATTGCTGGTGGAGTAGTGAACTGGTCCAATCATTCTGGAGAACAATCTGGAACTATGCCCAAAGGGCTATAAAGCTGTGCATACCCTTTGACCCAGCAATACCATTACTAGGTCTGTATCTCAAAGAGATCAGAGAAAAAGGAAAAAAAAAAACTTATATGTACAAAAACATTTCTAGTAGCTCTTTTTTGTGGTGGCAAAGAATCAGAAATTGAGGGGATGCTCATCTAATTTTTTTTTAGGCAACTGAGGTTAAGTGACTTGCCCAGGGTTGCATAGCTAGCAAGTGTCAAGAGTTTGGTCTGAGGCCAGATTTGAACTCAGGTCCTCCTGACTTCAGGGCTGGTGCTCTATCCACTGTACCACCTAGCCGCCCCCAATACTCATCTATTGAGAAATGGCTGGACAAGTTATGGCAAATGATTATGATGGAATACTATTGTGTTATAAGAAATGAGGAAGGGTAGTTTCAGAAAAACATAGCAAGAGCTATATGAACTGATGCAAAGTGAAGTGAGAAGAATCAGGAGATCATTGTGCACAGTGATAGCAATGTTGTAATGATGATCAACTGTGGAAGACTTGGCTACTCTGATCAATACATGATCCAAGGCAATTCCAAAGGGCTCATGACGAAAAAATGCTCTCCACCTCCAGAGAGAGAACTGATGAACTCTGAGTGCAAATTGCAGTATAATTTTTTCACTTCATTTTATTTTATTTTATGTTTTGAGACATGGCTAATATGGAAATATGTTTTGCGTGATTTCACATGTATAACTGATATATTGCTTGCCTTCTCAGTGAATAGGGGAGGAAGGAAGGCAGAGAATTTGGAATTCAAATTTCAAAAAGAAAAGAATGTTAAAAGGAATAAATAATACAAATTTTAAAGTTTCCATTAGACATCTTAAACTGAACATGTACAAAACTGAACTCATCATCTTCACCACCACCATTTCCTCCCACCCCAACTCTCTCTTCTTCCTAACTTTGCTATTACTGTCCAAGGTACCACCATCCTCCCAATCACCCCAGGCTTGTAACCTACGTGTCATCCTCAACTCCTCACTTTTTCTCGCCCATCATATCCAGTCAGTTCCTAAGTCCTATAGATTCTAACTTCACAACATCTCTCCTATAAACCTTATTCTCTCCTCTGACACTGCCACTACCCTGGTGCAGTCTCCCCATTGCCTCAGGCCTAGACTGTTACAATAGGCGGCTGATTGGTCTCCTTATTGCAAAAGTTTTCTTATTCTAATATATACATCCATTAAATTGATCTGCCTAAAATGCAGTTCTGACTATCTCATTCCTATATTCAATAAACTCCAGAGGTTTCCTTTTACCTCCAGGATCAAATATAAAATCTTGTTTGGCATTCAAAGACCTTCATAACCTGGACCCTTCCTACCTTTCCAACTATCTTATACCTACTCTTCAATCCAGTAACACTGGCCTTCTTACACAAGATGCTCTCATTTCCTGACTAGGCATTTTCACCACTGTTCCCTATGCCCAGAATTCTCTCCCTTCTCATTTCCATCTCCTTGCTTTCCCGGCTTCCTCCAAGTCCCAGCTAAAACCTCACTTTCCACAAGCTGTCTTTTCTGATACCTCTTAATGCTAGTGTCTTCCCTGTGAGATTATCTCCAATTATATGTGTGTGTATGTGTACACATATATTATTTGGGGGGTTCACAAACTTTACTTTTTAAATTTTGATAACTTTTTAAAAATTAATTTATTTTTAGTTTTCAACACTCACTTCCATAAGTTTTTGAGTTTTAAATTTTCTCCTCCTCCCTCTCTACCACCCTCTCCAAAATGGCATGCAATCTGATATAGGCTCTACATATACATTCCTATTAAATATATTTTTACATTACTCATGTTTTAAAGAAGAATTAGAACCAAAAGGGGGAACCATAAGAAAGAAGAAACAAAACAAAACAGAAGAGAAGAAAAAAGAAGAGCAAATAGTATGCTTCCATCTATATTCAGACTCCATAGTTTTTTCTCTGGATGTAGATAGCATTTCCCATCATGAGACTTTTGGATGTATGTGTATATATTTTTATATGCACATATAAATATAGTTTAAATATAGTTATTTTTATGTTATCTTGTTGATGACTCAGTTTGGCATTTAAAGTCCTTTACAGTTGGATCCCAGACTACCTTTCCTTCCAGGGTTATTTAACAATACTCACTTCTACCTACTCTACATATGTTTTCCTCTGGGAGTCTTCTCCACAGATTGACTCTCAATTGTCAAGGCTAGTTCTCTCTCAATTCCACGGCTGATTCTCTTCTCTGCTTCCAGGGGTCATCCTCATTGAAGCTGATACTTCCTGTCAGCGACACTCCTCTTTGTCAAATTCTGTCTAAAGAGTCTGCTCAATTCTTGGGTGCAACATCTCCTACTGAACAAGAAACTACTACTAGATGCCATGACAGATATGGGGAGAGGAGAAAATGCCCTCTGGGATAGACACAGTGGTCACGCTCCACAAAGCTTTTCTGAACCTGTACTTGCTAGAACTCTTAAAATGCATATATGTCAAATAACTCCAGAGTTGGCAAGCATAATCTTTTAAAGGCCTGGGGTGGAGAGCAATTTACTACAGTCATTCTCAAACTTTCCTTCCAATTTACTCAGTGAAGTATTTGCACATTTTTAAGGGGACACAGGCATAGAGGTATCTTTATAGTTAATTTCATACCTCATTACCTTTGATATATACTATTTCTTTTTGTGACTACATCAACCTAGTGTGTAAGGAAGTGGGGGGGGGGTGGCAGTAAGAATCAACTACCCAAAGATAAACCACTTCTTTACCCTCAAATACATACTTACTAGCTACTTGTTCTAGGCAGAGTTCTGATCTACACAAGGGAGCACTTAGCTTAAGTAAGCAAGTAAGTAGTTGCTTTACTGAGGTACCATAGAACCCTAAAAGGGCAGCTAGGTGGCGCCATAGTGTACAGAGTGTTGTGCTGCCAGTCAGGAAGACTCGTCCTTCTGAGTTCAAATCCGACCTCAGATACTTATGAGCTGTGTGACCCTGGGCAAGTCACTTAACCCTGTTTGCCTCAGTTTCCGCATCTTTAAAATGAGCTGGAGAAGAAAATGGCAAACTGCTCTAGTATCTACCAAGAAAACCCCAAATGGGGCCGTGAAGAGTCAGACATGGCTGAGATGACTCAACAACAATAGTTCTTAAACAGCTTCCCCACAGTCTTCTTATTACCTTGTAAAGATGCCAGTGGTGATGGTCAGGTAAAAGCAGCCTGCCTGGGACTAGAGATTCCTGTGTCAGGTCTGAGAAATCCCCAGAGTAATAGCTCGAGGGGCTTCTATGTGCTATTTGGAAGGCTAGTGGCACCTGTGACCCAGTTTATCCATCTGGGGAAAGTTCCTTATTAGCTTGATCTACACCATAGATAGCTTAACCCAGCTGCCAGCTTACCATTTGTGACCACAGTCAAGTCCTTTAATCTTTCAGAGCCTCAGTTTCCTCATCTATAAAATGGAGATAACAATGCTTTCAGCTCTACTACCAAGGTTTTTGTGAGGCAAACCATTTTTAAATCTGAAAACACTGATATATCAGTGATCTCACTGAAGTACATATTTATTCCCTCCAATGATGAAGCTCACAATCCATCTACTGTAGCCCAAGACTGACTCAGGTTGGGTTGGTAGTTCAAATTTGGGACTGGAATAAAATGGGATATCCATAGACCATGTGACATTGAGCAAAAGGAGGTTTACTTAGCAATATATAGCACTGGTTCAGTTGCCCTTTCCCCTGATCCCCCATTTCCATATAGCCAGGTGTAATCAGAAGGGTGCAGTGACTCCTAGAGCAATGCAACATCCACACATCTGAGATGACCGCTTGTGGACTGGTCTTTTTATGCTGTTAGGTTTCCAAGAAGCCCAAGAACTTAAGCCTTGGCCTCTGGACCAATCAAGTCTCAGGAACAATATCCTTGTCATTCAGACAGGAAAAAAACAAAAATAAAAACAAAACTTTAGCCTGGTCAATATGTCAGGGATCCTATCACACTATCCATGTTTGTCCACCCTGGTTGATTCTTGTCTAGGTCTTCCCATGAATTTGCTGCAAGGGATTCACTCTATTTACTGCCTTCATCAAATTCCTTTCATTGGCCTTAGCACCTATGAAGCATGCAGACTGACCATTAGTTTTCCCTTGCTCTTACCATGTGAGTGGCCCATCTTTTTTTCATTTTTTATTTTTTGGTGGGAGGACATACATTTCTCTGATGACTATCCTTTATCTGGCTTCCTCTGTGTAATTCCTCATTTGCAATATGTTGAATCCAACTCATGTTCATCATCTGACTCACATTTGCTTTGGATGATTCTCAAATTCAAATCATTGGAGACTGGGGTAATCTATGACTCTCAGCCACACAAAATCAGCAGAAGAATATTAACATTACAAGGGTTTTATTTTTCTTTTTATTTGGTGTAGGGTTGGAGGGTTTAGAGTTAGATAGGAGAGAAAATGTAATGAATGCTTATTATTTAAAAAAATAAACTTAAATTATTAAATAAAAATAAATTATTAATATTAAATAGAAATAATTAAATAATTTTTAAAAAGAAAAAGCATTTAGCACAATGTCTGACACATAGTAGATACCATATAAGTACTTATTTTCTTTCCCTTTCCCACTTAACACTCAAGCAACCAACAAGCATTTATTAAGGGCTTACTATGTGCCAGGTACAGTGCTAAGCAATGAGAATATGAAGAAAAAAGCAAAAACAGTCCCTGCCCTCAAGGAACTTAACATTTTATAGAGGAAGACAAGGTGAATATAAAAAGTAATACGCAATGTACATGAAGATTAGATTGAAGGTGATCTGAAAGGGGCAGGTTCTAGCAATTGGGGGACTGGGAAAGGCTTCCTGCAGAAGATGGCATTTGAGCTTAGTCTTGGTGGAAGCCAGGGATTCTAAAAAAAGGAAGTGAGGAGGAAGAGCATTCCACGTATGAGGGATTACCAGGGAGGCCAAAGATAATGGAAGATGAATCATCATGTGTAATGAACAGTAAGTAGGCTGTTATAACTAGACTGTGTGAGGAGGGGAATACCATGAAGGAAGATTAGAAAGGTACAAAGAAAGGGTCAGTGAGGTGGTGCAGTGGATAAAGCATCAGCCCTGAAGTCAGAAGGATCTGAGTTCAAATCCTGACTCAGACCAAACACTTGACATTTACTAGATGTGTGACCCTGGGCAAGTCACTTAACCCCAATTGCCTTAAAAAAAAAAAAAAAGAAAGGTAGGAAGAAGCCAGGTTGTGAAGAACTTTACTGAATTAAATGCTTTATAACCAACAGATAATTAACATAGTAGGATCTGGTATTTGCTACATGTTTTAGTCAATTGTGTGATGGTGGTAAATATGCAGTCCACTGTGGAACACAGCTTGTGAAATAAAGTCTGCCTGTTTCCTAGTATTCCCTTAATGAGGATGTACCTAATGTGGGTATAAATGATTCTCATAAAAAATTTATTTCGATGGGAAAGTAGACACATAGATTGGTAATTGTTGACATTATCTCTGTCACATTTTTTTTGTTAGTAATAAGGTCAAAACATTTTTCCATCCCTTGGTGTCTTCCCTTCTTTCAAATACCTTGCAGATCAATTCTTCAATATCCTCACAATTTTGTTGCCCCCAGCACAAATCTCCTCTATGACATTTATTCTCATCAGAATACTTTTCCTGTTTTTATTTTCTTTGATGCCATTTCTGTTGTCTCTTTCTGTCCTTGATGGTGAAGATGGTTTGTCATCAAAATATGAGCAAATCTTTTCTCCTTCTCTTCTTTTTCTTGTCCTCCTTTCATTTTCATCCTTAAATGGCCTCAGGATGACTTTGCTTGGTTAGGCTTCCCTGCAAACTTTCTTTAACCTGTATTTTCTTTGCCCTTCATTGCTTCTCCCTGGTTTATGAACCTGTGATACTCATAATCTTCCATTATCCTTCTTAGAAATTTTTACAAACAAGTTTATATTCTAAGCTGCCTTTGGCTGCCATCCCTCTCCACTTAAAAAGTAAATCAAATGTTTATCAGCCAACGTGCTTTTTAGTCTCTTCTGGACTTCTTATGGTAACTGACTTGCTTAAACCTATACAAAGGTTGACAGTCAGTGTCGATGTCCTTTCTTCTGTTTATCCATTGTTCATGACCAATAACGTTTGAATAGGTCAAGTTGAGTTGTTTCAATTGCATGCCATGTTTTTTTTCTCTCTCTCTCTCTTTTTAAAATTTTTTCTCTTAATTTTGTACTAATCTTGATCTTTGCTCTAACAAGTCCATGTTTCAATTATACACAGGGAGTTATTTCAAGAACATCTTCCATATTAGTAACAAATTGTTTCCAATCTTTTAAAATATAACTAGTTTGACTTTTTGTTATTTTATTCAGCGTTTTCCATGTCTACCACCTACCAACTCTTTTCTCGAATGAATTATTCATGATGTGGAGGCATGAAGCATCTGTGTAGTCTATAAATCTTTGGCCTCTCTTATTTCTTATTCTTGACATGTTTTCCAATACATTTCTTACCATCCTCACCCATTTCCACCTTAGCATTGAAGGTATCAATTATTAAAGTGTATGTCTAATTTAGAGAGTCTTACTGAGCTCTTCAAAGGATTTCTGTACCTCTTTCTTCTTCATCACTCTTAACTTAAATGGGTCCAAAATTACAAATCTTCTCCTTATCCCCAACCTGGTTCCCCTTAGTTTGTTTAGCAAGTGTTTATTGAGTACCTCTTCTACTATCAACCAATCAGTAAGCAATAATTAAGCACCTACTACATGTCAGGTACTGTGCTAGGTTCTGGGATACAAATACAAAGAATGAAACAATCCCTGCTCTCCAGAAACTTACATTCTAACAAAGGAAACAAATATTCAGAATAAATATAAAGAGAATAAAGACAAACAAATTGTTGTTGATGTTCAGTTGTGTCCAACTCTTCATGACCCTATTTAGGGTTATCTTGGCAAAGATACTGGAGTGGTTTACCATTTCCTCCTCCAGTTTCGTTTTACAGATAAGGAAACTGGGTCAAACAGGGTTAAATGATTTGCCCAGGGTCACACAGCTAGTAAGTATCTGAGGCCAGGTTTGAACTCAGGAAGATGAGTTTTCCTGATTCCAGGCCTGGCACTTTATCCACTGTGCCATCTAGCTGCCCGTACAAATAAATACAAAAGTGGGTTAAATACAAGGTAGTTTGAAAGAGTCAGCAATAATATTTGGAGGCATCAGGGAAGTTTTCATATTGAAGATGGGGTTTAAGCTTGGGTCTTGAAGGACCAGAAAGATTCTATCAGGCAGAGGAGAGGACAGAATGTATTCCAGGCATGAAGGATATCCAGTATAAAGATATGGAGGTAGAAGATAGAATGCCCTTTGTGAGGAACAGAGAAAAGGTCAGTTTTTCTCATCTCTCACTCAGATGTCTTCTGCCACTCTCTCCTCCTGTCTCACATGATGAAGTGGCCTTACTCCTTACCTGCTATTTGTTCAAGTGATCCCATTCTAACCCATCTCCTCCAATAGATTGCCCCTTCTTGTCATCCCCACTCCGTCACTTATTTTCAATCTCTCCTTCTCTACTGGCTCATTTCCCACTGCCTACAAACAGTCCCATTTCTCCCCTATCCTGAAAAAAAATTCTCACTTGATCTTTCCATCCTTGCTATCATCCTACATCTCTTATTGTCTTTGTGACCAAACTCCTTGAAAAGGTCATCTACAATAGGTTCTCCACTTTCTTCTCACAATCTGGCTTCTAACTTGTTATTCCACCAATATTTTTCTCTCTAAAGTTACCAATGATCTTTTTTAAAATTAAAAAATTTTTTCCAATGATCTCTTAATTGTCAAATTCAATGACTTGTCTCAATTTTCATTCTCTTGACCTCTCTGCAGCCTCTAACACTGGTGCTCAATCTTCCCTCCTTGATACTCTTGTCTCTCTAGGTTTTCAGGGCATCACTCTCTCTTGGTTCTCCTCCTACCTATCAGACAGCTCCTTCTCTGTCTCCTTTACTGGATCATCACCCATATCATGCCCTCTAATGGTAGGTGTCCTACCTGGACCTGGACCTTCTTCTCTTCTTCCTTTATACAACTTAGTAGTATAGAGAATCAAAAGCCTCCTGTTACCGAGGAATCATTTCTAAGAGTGAACCTGGGATTACAATCTGGACAAATGAACCTTCTCCTGGGGCTTGGCTAAAGCAATTCCAAATCGATTGGGGATATCCTGAAGAGAAAAATGCCAGTCTGTTTTGGAGCCACACTGGAGCAAGGTGTTCTGGGGAATCATGGCAGTAGGGGCTTATTGTTTTTTCTCTTGAAATGTCTTACCCCTCCCCAATTCTTTTCCCTTCCCACTAACCTATTTAAGCCCTTATTATTTGAATTTTTTTAAATGACCTTCAACCTTTGAACCCAGCCTAGCTGTAGCCAAGACATGGATTCATCCAACAGTGATGCCATGTTTGTCCATGAATTTGGGACCATGTAGAACCTGTTTGTAGTCAAAGCCCCCTCTCCGCAGAGACTAAAGTGATATAAGGAGGAGGATGCCCTCTATATTAGCTAGGTAAGGTGATTTTTGAAATCTTGTAAGCCATTCCCTGGGTGAAATTCTTCTGAATGCTTTTTTGATTAATTGAACCTGGACTAAGGTCACAGGTGAACTAGAATGTGTGGTGAAGGGGGGAGGCACAGAGATGGGCTGATGGGGTACTAGATCCAGGACACCAAAAATTGGTAGCAGCAGATACTTTGGGGGTTTAAGCCCACTATTTTAGTGCAGCTAGCTTTCGGCCCAGTTCCATAGAACCAGAAATAAGTGACTTTAATTTATTGCTATGGTAGGAGAAAAATTTGTTTCATGTAGGCCAAGTTGTTTTCCCTTTAAGAAGCAAGAAGGCCATCTTTGGGATTTGGTTGGTCCAAGGTACTAGGATTTGACTTGTTGACATGGCTTCCTTGTTGCTCTAGGTATAAAAAGCCCAGTTTGTGGGGAGTGTCTATTTGAATGAATAACTAGCAATTGTTATTGGAAGTAACAATATGGAAGAACAGCTAGGTGGTATGGTGAATAGAGTGCTGAGCTTGGAGTTAGGAAGTCTCATTTTATGTTCAAATATGGCCTTAGACATTTCCTAGCTGTGTGACCCTGGGCAAATCACTTAACCCCATTTGCCTCACGTTTTTCATCTGTAAAATGAGCTGGAGAAGGAAATGGCAAATCACTCTACTGTCTTTGCCAAAACCAAATGGGGTCACAAAGAGTTGAACACGACTGAAATGACTGAACAGCAACAACGGCAGCGGCATTGTAAGTAAATGCATTCTTATTAAATGTTATGGTCCGTGAGGGTTTCATTGACATGATCCTAAATCTGGATCATTGGACTTACTTTAACTGGGTCCAGAACATTTGGTGTTGGTCAGCGAGATAGCGCAGCTATTATGGTTGCTCTCCTAGTTAATGTGCCTTAAGTGGGACTAGAAGGCCGAATATGGTAATCTGGCACCTTGTGACTGCCTTACTTCTCAGAGCCCTCTCCATGGAAAAAGACGGGGGCACTCCACCGACCTATAGGATTAGCCCCATAGTGAGCTTAAGGAACTTGATAAAAAAGAGTAGATGTAATATGGCAACTAGTACTCACTGGCTCTTGCTAGATTTTAGAAAGTTGCTTTACTGGCTTTGAAAATAAATTGTCTTGGGGCAGCTAGATGTTTCAGTGGATAGAGCACCAGCCTTGAAGTTAGGAGGACCTGAGTTCAGATCTGGCCTCAGACCAAACACTTGACACTTACTAGCTGTGTGACCCGGGCAAGTCACTTAACCCCAATTGCCTAAAAATTTTTTTAAAAAAGTTAAAAAAAAAAAAGAAAATAAATTGTGTTTACACTTCTGGCAATTAGAGACAAAAGGGAAGAAGCTTTTGTTTTTTAAAGACCCTACCCCGAAGGCAGAGAGGTAATTTCTGAATTTAGTAAAAGCACAGATGAAAAGGACCATGCTGATGGGGGCAAGTACTAATAGCCTACAAATAGGAAGTATGGTCTTTGAACCAGAGGTCTAGATGGAGAATGGGATGAAACCCTTGATGTTAGGTTTTATCAGGGAAAAGAATGGGAGCAGGAATGAGGATGAGAACTGGGAACCTTCACTAGTGCTAAGAGAGCTTCAGTTTACCCTATTACTACCCTCTGTGGGGTGATCTCTTCCACAGGGGAATGGACGGGAGGAGGGCCTTAACCACCAAGGAATTTGGAAGACTGCAGAAGTTTAAATAGCAATCTAATTAGCCATTAGAACAATGGTTGCTGAGAGTATGGTCTAATGGGACCCATGAGGAACTTCTCCCAACTGGAGTTCCATGGGCTTGGGAAACTCACAAAAGATTTTCCTTTGGAAAACCATTTAAATCAGTTAGAGTCTCTACATGGGGGACTACTCTTCATCTCTTTTTTGTTGGATACCCTTCTGCATACCTAGCCCTATAAATCTGAATTCCTTCTGCAGCCAATTCCCTAATGAAAGTCAGCAAAGGAAAGGATGAAATTCCCAAGAGACATAGGTTGGGTAGACTGCACCTACCCCTCACCCTGCTGACAGGCCTCCATTCCCTATGACCAGCCTGTGTCAGATGCAGTTAGACCCCCCGCCCCTTCCCTGTTGGGTGGAGTCCCATTTGAGTTGCCTCAGATTTGCAGCTATGGGCCTCCTCCACCACCACACCACCATATAGGCCTGGGTAATCAACTGAAGAAATTTGAGCAGGGGACTTCCCTAGTAGCTGTCTAGGCAAATAGGGCTGCCTACACAAACAAGCCTTCTGGGGATTACAGGAGGAGGCACAGTGACACCCTCTCTATTAACAAACTTTGGACATGGCTCTTGAAACATTGGGGTGAAAACATGATTAATCAACAATCAGTCTATGAGGATGCTATGTATTGAGAGGAAAACTATCATGCTACACAGAATAAGGAGCCTTTTGTTCTACTCAAACTTAGGACATCTTCAAAATCCAGAACCTCATTTGGTTGTTCTGCATTAGCCAAATTTTTGTATACAGACTTGAGGGAGTTGGGAGAAATCATGCTAGGATAAAAGTTGAGATTCCCACAGGACTCAAGGTCATGAGGGGACCAGACTCCATATGCCCAAGTCATGGCTTCTTGAAAATGGGAGGAGGAGCTGCCATGTATATAAGGGAATGCTAGATACTAGCAGCCAGGTTACTATTATACCAAATAACCCTTAAGGAGTCCACAGGGGTCCACTTGTTCTCACTGGGGTTATGGAGTAAAATTGTTGTTGTTGTTGTTTATCTTTCATTTTCAAAAAGGAACAATGACATCACCTTTACATGAGCTGGATTTAAGTGAGGTAGAGTTGCACAAAGTCATCAGCCTTATTCTCTCTTCCAGAGTCATCAAAGTCCAGTGGCAGAACAAAAGTCAAGATGACTGGCGATGGCCTGGGATGCAGTGGATGACTTTGGTGTCATTGAAGCCTGACCAAGCTCTAAGCACTCTACAATGCCTGCTTTAGCTGCCTTCATGGCCACTGGAACAAATTGTTCTCATTTACCTAATCTGCCAGGGGAAATCTTCACATACTTGGGGTAGACATTATGGGGGGTAATACCATAAGGGGAAGGGACATTGTCGCTGAGATAGAAGACACCTGTCTGGGTCACAGTTGTTGTAGCTAATCTAGGTGAATATATTGTGGGAATGAAATTCAATAGGGATAAATATAAACTCTTATACTTGGGTATAAAATACCAACTTCACAGGTATTCGATGGGAGAGGTATGGATATGTAGCAGTTCTGAAAAAGACCCAGGGATTTTGATGGACTGCAAACTCAAAATGAGTCACCAGTATGATAAGACATCCAAAAAGAGCTCATGCAGTCTATATGGGCATAACTTCCAGAAATAGAGAGATGGCAGATCTATAGTATTCTGTTCTTGTAATACCTCATTTGGAGTGTTGTGTAACATCCTGGGTAACATAGTTTAAACAAAAAGATATTGATAAAATGGAAAGTGCCCAGAGGAAGGCAACCAAGATGGGGAAGGGCCATTATTTCTATGACATCTGAGGACAAGTTGAAGGAATTGGGTGAGTTTAGTCAGGAGAAGACTCATGGATGAATACAGTTGATAGCTGTCTCAAAATATCTGAAGTACTGTCACATGGAGGAAGGATTAGATTTGGTCTATTTGGCCCCAGATGGCAGGACCATATGGCATGAGTGGAAGTTGCAAAGATGCAAATTTGGGCTCTAAACACAAACAGAACTTTCTAACCTTTAGAGATGTCTAGAAGTAGAATAAGTCACCTTAAAGGTAGTGGGTTCTGAATTCTAGGTGGTAACTATGGGTCTGTCTGAGTGATCTGAAGCCTAATAAAACAGACTGGATAATCAAAGGTTCTCTCATGTGAGATGGAGGAGTTTTGCCATATACTTCGGTCTGTGGGGCATATTAGTGCCTCTCAGAAATATCATATGCCCTCTGCTGAACTGAATAACCAGTGTGGTGCCCTTATGAAAGTGGCAGAGATTGAGGGCTATAATTGATCTCGCTGTGATGTTATATGGTGGCCAGGAGACCAAGTGAACCCTCTAAAGACAAAGGACAAAGCAGCTACTTCTGTTCCAAGGTGCTCACTGTGCCAACCAGAACCTCTTCCTCTGAAAAATCAGGATTATATGATCCCAAGTGAGTCTTGATTTGCCTTGGATTTGCAAATTGGTTATATTGGCCCTCTTTCCCCATCTTAAGGCAAATAGTTTGCCTTTACTGCAGTTGATAGTTATTTAGGATACAGCCATGACAGTCGCCACCAAAGCTCTTACAGAAAGAACATAGTTTTCTTCGTAATGGGCTTTCCTGTATCATTTTTTCTGATGAGGGCACCCATTTTACTCTGAAGGACATCTAAGATTGCCACCCTCACATTCTTTTGGTTTTCTACTTCTGGGACCATCCTCAGGCAGCTGCCACAGCCGAATCCTAGAATGGACCATTGAAACAATAGTTTAGATTTCATAACCCTGTTTATTGGGGTTTGGTGCCCCATCTCCCAGAAGTTGCCTATGACAAATTAGCACTGCCCTAGGAAAGAGGGAGGGGGAGGAGGGCCCAGTGATTTGTTGGTTTTGGGTTTTTTTTTTAAGATTCCCTCCTCCAGAAGACTTACATGAGGGGCAGCTAGGTGGCGCAGTGGATAGAACACTGGTCCTGAAGTCAGGAGGACTTGAGTTCAAATCTGGCCTCAGACCAAACACTTGACACTTACTAGCTGTGTGACCATGGGCAAGTCACTTAACCCCAATTGCCTAAAAAACAAACAAACAAACAAAAACAAAAAAACAAAACCAACAAGAAAACAGAAGACTTACATGATACGGATGGATTTCTTTTAGACATAGTCCCTTTTGACCCCCTCCATAGCTTCCTTATTCCATTACCTAGATCTTGATGATTATTGATCCCTCAGAAGGTTCTACACCTGGGAGAAAGAGTTAAGGGCCCCCTTATTTGGCAAGTGTCCTTTCCCTCAGGATAGTTCAGACAACTCCTTCCTAGAAAGGGCTTTTGGGGAACCAGGGGAGAGAATTATTGAGAGGTGACTTGCTTTACTTTAAAAAAAAATTTATTTTTGAAAATGGTTTTATTGATTTCTTTTTATATCATCATAGTTTTCCCCAGTATCCTTCCCCTTACCCCTCCCAGAAAACATATAACATGTAGTATAACCACATAACAAATAATATTCTTAAAGACAAAAGAAAAAGAAAAAATGAAAAAATCAGCATCATTGATTAATACATTGAAAAAGTCTGAATATATGTGCAATGTGCAAAACTATGGTTCTCCCACCTCTGTAAAAGGGTTGGGAGTGTTGAGAAGTGTTTTACTTTCTACTAACATGGGGAAAGCAAAGCAAGGACGAGGAACCATGGGAGATTTGAAGAGGAATGACAAGACTTGGTGAGTAGGATGATGAATCAATCAGGGAGGTATAAAAAGATTACCTTGCTAGAATGAGGGCCCAGTTGAGATCTTGAGAGCATAAATTTGTAGTGTATCCAGTCAGCATGGTTTCATATTCTCTCCAGTTCTATTCAACTGCTCTTGGATAGGAGTGAAGGTAGCAGATGGTGGGAATAATCCCATCAGGTCACCCCCACCCCTCAATAAACTCCAGAGGCAATAGGTTTTTATAAATTCATAACTATGACAGATATGCAATAGATCTTTTGGGGAGATTTTTTTAATATGTATTTCCTTGTAACCTGGTTGCCATTAATCTAAATACCTTATGCTTTATTGGGTATGTTATATGTAGCCTGGGCTTCCTTTAAAAAGATACATAGTAGTTTCTGTTTTGATTAACTCTGAATTTGGATACTTTCAGAGTCCCATGAAAAAAGGTTTGTTTTAATGTGTAGTAGAAAGTAAAACCACTCTGGAAATTCATGTGATCGTTAACCTGTAACAATTTAAAATTATACATTGAAGAACTGAGAATTTTTTTAAATGTCTTTTCAATGACACATCATTTCCAAAAGTACAACTCAGACATTAAAAGGGTTTTGTTTTCAGTTTTATTGAATTCAAAATAGATTAATACATATTTATATATACACACATGTGTATATTTACATATGTAGGTGCATATTTATGTGTTTTTCCATACATATATGGGTATATATACCCATATATGTGTGCCCACCCCATCAACTTTCTCCTCAGACTATTCAGACTTCCCTTGGCATTCACATATCTTCACAAAATGGTGAAAAGGAGGTTGGGGAAGAAAAACAGAACCAACTATCTGGCTTCCACTTTTCCATTGCTCTGGTTTATTCCTGTTGTGAAGACTGTCCAAAATAATATGGTGTGACATAGGCTCATGTTTTAAATGTTAAACTAATTACATCCATGTATTTGTATTTTTGCTTTTGACATTGCCAAGGTGCTATGAGAAATTAAAATAACACAATTAGAAAAAAATAAAGCTGATATAAAAACAAAACAGATAAATAAATAAACTCCAGAAGCTCCCCTCCCTGATCAAATATAAAACTCTCCATTTAGCTTGTAAATCTCTTCAGAACTTGGACCCTTCCTAGTCTTAAACTTTACTCCTTTTTACATACTCTAAGATCCAGCAACACTAGACTCCTTTTAACTTCCTATTTATCCTGCATATAGCTTGTTTGTACTTAATTGTTTGCTTACTGTCTCCCTCATAAGATTGTAAGCTCCTTGAGGGCAGGGACTGTCTTTTCCTTCTTTTTGTATCCCCAGCATTTAGCACAGTGCCTGGCATATAGTAGGCACTTATTGCTGTTGAGCTGTTTCAGTCATGTCTGACTCTTTGTGACCCCGTTTAGGGTTTTCTTTGCAAAGATACTGGAGTGATTTACCATTTCCTTCTTCAGCTCATTTTACCCATGAGCATACTGAGGCACACAGGGTGATTTGCCCAAAGTAAATATGAGGCCAGATTGGAACTCAGGAAGAGGAGTCTTCCTGACTCTAGACCTAGCATTCTATTCACTGCAGCACTTAGCTACCCCACTAAATGTTTATTGACTGCCTGACTTATAATAATACCTTGCTGTTATAATAGCTAGAATTTATTTAGATATTTGAGGTTTGCTTTTTTACTTTTTTTTTTTTTACTTTGAGGTTTGCATTTACTTTATTTTCACAACAACCCTGGGCAGCAGATGCCATTATGATCCCCCTTTTACAGATGAAATAAGGCAGACAGTGATCAAGTGATCTACCCAGGATCACACAGCTAATAAATGTCTCAGGCTGGATTTGAACTCAGGACTTTCTGACTCCAGATCCAGCGCCCTGTGCACTCGGATGCCACCTAGCTGCTATACCCTCCCACTTTTTTGTTATTCAGTCATTTCAGTTGTGACCAATTCTTCCTGACTTCATTTGGGGCTTTTTTTTAACAAAGATACTAGAGTGGTTTGCCCTTTCCTTCTCTAGCTCATTTTACAGATGAGGAAACTGAGGCAAACAGGTTAAGTAACTTGTCCAGGGTCACACAGCTAGTGAGCGTCTCAGACTGGATTTGAACTCAGGTCTTCCTGACTCCAGGCCTGACACTCTATCCATTCTGACTCCTAACTGCCCTCCCTCCCCTACTCCATGCTTTTTCATCAACTGTTCCCTATGGCCAAAAGCCTTTCCCACTTTCCCCCACTACTGTTGCCTACTCTCTGAGATTACTCCCATTTATCCTGTACATCTTGTTTGTATATAGTTGTTTGACTGTCATCTCCCCCCTTAGACCATCCTTGAGTCCAGAGACTGTTTCTGCCTTTCTCTGTATTCTTTGAGTTTGTCTGGGTCATGTCACACAGTAAGCACTTAATAAATGCTTGTTGGTTCACATCAATAAAGAGTTTAAAAAGAAAAAAAAGAAAATTACAATAATGTAGGTCAAGCCCTTTCGAAACTATAGAGCAGTTTTTGTAATAGCAAAGTGTTAAAACATGCCAGTCAACAAGCATTATTAAGCATTGACTATGGGCAGAGTAATTGTTCCACAAAAAAAGTAAATATTGCACAATTAGAAGGGGGGAAAATGCCCTTTCAGCTACAATGGCAACCTGGTACAAAGTGTGTTGGACTTGGAGTCAGGAGAAACTTAGCTTTGTCTCAACACTCATTATCTGTGTGACACAGAACACTGAATTTCTCTGAGACTCAGTTTCCCAATCTATAAAATGGGGGTAATGATACTTCTACTTACCTCGAAATTTTACTCAGTAAATGCTAAATGTGACCTATTTCTATGCTGGTTAGTGGCCTGGCAAGTGGGGAATCTACCCCATCTGCTTTTGGGAAGGTCTTTCCTCCCTACCCCTACAGGAGATCTAGGAAAGACTGCTTTGGGTTACATTGAACTGCGAGCCTCCTTCCAGGGAAAGGTGTGATTAAGCTCTTCCCACATTATCATCACTATTTTTGAAAGGTTTATTAAAACACTAGGACTGCTAGGTGGCGCCACAGTGCACAGAGCGCCAGGCCTGGAGTCAGAAGGATTCATCTTCCTGACTCAGACACTTACTAGCTGTTGTGACCCTGGCCAAGTCACTTAACCTTGTTTGCCTCAGTTTCCTCATCTGTAAAATGAGCTGGAGAAAGACATGGCAAACCACTCTAGTATCTCCACCAAGAAAACCCCAAATGGAATCACAAAGAGTTGGACATGACTGAAAGCAACTGAACAACAACAATAAAATTAAAAGACTAATGAATTTTAAGAGATACATCTCATCATTTATAGTGCTGGCTTCCTTAGATCCACAGGTCTCCACTTCTGCTGTATGGTATTGGACATTGAGCAAGGAAAATCACATAAGCTGGTCACTGTCTTTTAGAAATTTAATAACGATAATAATAATAATAATAATAGCTAACATTTATATGGTACTTTAAGATTTGCCAAACACTTTACAAATATGATCTCATTTAATCCTCACAACAACCCTAGAAGGTAGATGCTACTATGATCCCCATTTTTAGAGATGAGAAAACTGAGGCAGGAAGAGGTTAGGTGATATGCCCAGGGTCACATAGCCAGTAAATTCTATGTTCACTGCCTTTAAGTGTGTGAAGTAGAATTTGAGTTCTAGTTTTCCTGACTCCAAGTTCAATACTCTGTCCGCTGTACCACCTAGCTACCCCTCTATAGACACACCAACACTAATATATATGCATATATATATATATATATATACACACGCGTGTTTGTGTTTGTGTGTATGTATGTGTATCCCTAGGATTGGGTAGGGGAGGAACAGGATTTGGAACTGAAAATAAAATAAAACTAAATTTTAAAAAATCAGCAAACATTTATTAAGTACCTACTATGTGCCAGGCACAGTGCTAAGTGCTGGGGATATTAAAAAAAGGCAAAAGACAGGTCCTGCCCCCAAAGAGCTTACAATCTAATGAGAAAGATAACATGCAAACAAATATATACAAAGCAAGCTATGTATAATATAAACAGGAAATAATTAACAGAGGGAAGGTACTGGCATTAAGAGAGGTTAGGGAAAGTTTCGAATAAAAGACAGAATTTTAATTGGGACTCAGGAAGCCAGGGAGGTCAGTAGTCAGAGCAGCGGAGGAAGAGTGTTCCAGGCACAGGGGACAGTCAGAGAAAATGCCTGGAGCAAAGAGGTTAGAATGTCTTGTTCATGGAACAGCAAGGAGGCTGCTATCACTGGATTGAAGGATACATGTTGGGGAGTAAGGTGTAAGAAGGCAGGAAAGGTAGGAGGGCGCTAGGTTACGAAAGGCTTTGAATGCCAAACAGAGTATTTTGTATTTGATCGTGGAGACAATAGAGAACCACTGCAATTTATTGAGTAGGGGGAGAGGGAGACATAGTAAGACCCGCACTTTAAGAAAATCACTTCAGTGGCTCAATGGGGAATGGATTCGAGTAAAAAGAGAACCCACAATGGTCTCGTAAGAGGCATCTCCAGGACTAAACCAACTTGCCAAAGGCATTCCTGTGTCCTTCTTCACTCCATATGTCAGGGAAGCTCAAGATGCTCCAGGGTTAGGTCAGGTCGGGTCAGGTGTTTTATAGAAAGAAATGAAGTCTTCCTAGGGAGAGACTGATTGATTTCTCAGCTCTGAGCGAGGAGGGAACCACTCTAGCCATGAAACTGAAAGGTTTCAGACATAGAAGATTCCAGAAGTAAAGCCTAAGGAAGGCACAGAGCAGGCAGAACTCCTTCCAGGAAAGGAGTAACGGGCAAGAGTTGGGCTTTGTGCTTAGGGCATAGATAAACTTGAACACAGACTAGGGCATAGACAAGATGGAGAAAGGACAGGTTGGTTAAAAAAAAAGAGAGATCTTTGCAAACTATCTGCTCTTAGTTCTATATTTTGGGGACCCTCCTGGCTACCCCCCGTGCTATCATTGTTACTGTAGGAATCTTTTTTTCTATGTTACTTTCACTGCCCCTCACCTTCTCTCTACTCTCCAGGAGTCACCAGAGAACTCTGCAAAGAACCCCACAGGTCCCATGGGCAAAGAACGTTCCGGGAAAATGCTGATGTATTGCTCCAGAGGCTCCCCAGAGCCAGATATCCCCACGGCTTCCCTCATTTCAGGGTTTGGCTGAGGGAGCAGAAGGACCTAGGGAAGAAGGTGAAGGGGGAGGGGAAAAGATACTTCCTGCTCATTCACACCCCCCTTATCTAACTGGACCAGGGTGAGATTTTGATGGGGACTTTGCTCATCTCCTGCTTCTTCCAGCCCTGGGATCAGGAATATCCAGGCCTACCTTGACCTGACCCCAAGCCTTGGGCACTATGATATGGAAGGGCTTTTCTTTTCTTTCTGCTCTGTCCTTCCTGGGGGGTGGGGGTGGGGGGCTTCTCACCACCCACTACCCACCTCCCAGGGCCCAAGTCCCCTCTCTCTGAGCAGGCAGGTCAGCTGCTTAGTGGATGGAGAGGAGTGCAGGGTTGAAGCTGGCTAAGGTGGCTCTCTGCTCAGAGTTTTACAAACAACAGCTAGCAAAGCCAGGGCCTGATGACCAAGTAAGCGCTGACCAGACATTGTCCTCTGAAAAGGGCAGCTCCCTGCTGGAAGCAGCATTCTTGGTTGCTAGGAGCCCCAGAACCAAAAATGTGGCTGGTGCCAGCAGCATGACATCATTGTGGGTCCGTCCTAACCACCTCCTTTGCCTGGCACTCTCTGCCCAGCATCCCCCTTTATAAAATCTCCCCCAACCCCATCCTTTCTGAGGAATGAGGGATGCGAGGAGGGTGAGAACGGCACATTAATTTCCAGGATCATTTTAGGAAAATGGGACTAAGGAGGGTTGGAAAGGGGAAGGGATGATACAGGAGGCACAAGAAAAGTAGCTCAGAGAAAGACCAAACACTGAGTAACAAACAAACAACCTTAAGTTAGTCCAAAGCAAAGATGTTTTCAGTCTGGTTTCACAGATGTAGTGCCTCAGGAAACTCCCCCTCTCCACACACATATACACCCTTTTTCCTCTCCTTATCTCATCCCAGTTTCTTCTCTCTTCCCTAATGACTTTCTCTGCATTTTTGTCCCCTTTATTTCTCTTAGTCTTCCTGCTTAATCTCATCTCTTTTCTCTGTTTATCTCTCACTCCTTTCTTTGTCCTTCCTTCTCGCTCCCACCTCTTTCTCCTTTCTCTATTACCTTCTCTTTCTCCTGTTTGCCTTCTACCTTTTTTTCTCTCCTCCCTTCACTCTCCTCTCCCTCTTATCTCTTCTCTCTCTCCTCTCTTCTCTGTCCTTTCCTTCCTTCTCTCTCTCCTCTCCCACACACATACCCTTTTTCTTCATCCCACCACCTCTCTTTCCCACCTTCTTTCTCTTTCTGTCCTATCCTCCCTTCTTCCTTTTTCTCTTTCTCCTTTCTTTCTCTCCCTCCTCTGCCCCACCCCTTTTTTCCTCTTATCTGTAAAATGAAAGGGTTGGGTTACATAAATTTCCAAAGCTCCTTCCACCTCTTACATTCTATGACTTTCTCCCCTCTCTCTGCCCGCTCTACTATTTTTCTTTAGGTTTTTTTCCCTTCCCTTTTCCTCTTCTTTCTACTTTCACTCTGTCTCAACTGTGTCAGTTTGTCTCTATTCTGAGCGACCCCTAAGGTCTAAGAAACTATTAAGGTCTTAACTCTTTGGGTGCCATCTGAGACCTCTAGGATGGAGCTTGAGGCCCCCTTGTGGCTCCATATGGGTTTGCATCTACAGAATTCTGTTGTCTCTCTGGACTTGCTCTTGAGAGGGAACTGAAAGTAAGGTTTACCTACTCCCCATATGGTCACTTGAAGAGGACCAATATCTTCTCTCCTACCATTCCCCAACCAAATTACCCACCTTAGAGCCATTTATTTGGGTTAATGCATCTTATACTGTTTAATTTTTAAAAAAAAAAACCTTTTTTTTGATGCTAACAAAGAAAATGTAGCATGATGGAAAGAGAACTGGGCCTGAAGTCAACCAGATGAAGGTTCAAATCTAGGCTCTGATCCTTACAACCTGTATAACAATAGTAAAAATCTATGCCTTAGTGTCCTCATCTGTAAAATCAGGATAATAATATTTATACCATCTACCTTGTAAAGTAGCTATAAGAAAAATGCCTTGTAAATTTTAAAGCATTGAGGGGCAGTATGCAATAGGAGAGACAATATTGGACCAGGGGTCAGGGGAGACCTAGGTTCAATTCCCACATCTGGCACTTAACTATGATCATGGGCAAAGCCACTTAATTGTTCTGAGCCTCAGTTTCCTCATCTATAGGTTGTGCTGGGGCAGCCAGGTGGCACAGTGGATAGAGCTTGGGGTTAGGAGGGCTCATCTTCCTGAGTTCAAATCTGGCCTCAGATACTTCCTAGCTGTGTGACCTCGGGCAAGTCATTTAACCCTATTTGTCTCAGTTCCCTTATCTGTAAAATGAGCTGGAGAAGAAAATGGCAAACTACTCCAGTATCTTTGTCAAGAAAATCCTAAATGGGGGCAGCTAGGTGGCACAGTGGATAGAGCACCGGCCCTGAAGTCAGGAGGACCTGAGTTCAAATCTGGCCTCAGACCAAATACTTGACGCGTACCAGCTGTGTGACCTTGGGCAAGTCATTTAACCTCAATTGCCTCACTAAAAAAAAAAAGAAAAGAAAATCCTAAATGGCGTCATGAAGAATCTAAAATGACTGAACAAGAACAAAAAACAAAAAAAAAAAAACAAAACTATGCTACTTCTTCCTCACAACATATCACAATGAGGGTGACCATGGAATCCTTTGGTTCCTACCCAGGAGCATTTGGGTCCCATGTGGGCAGTGTTGATCAAAGTAGCTCGGAAAATCAGAGCTGCTATATCTATGCAAACCACCAGGTGGCAATCAAAGCTTGTACTATGTCGGCTCACTATGAATTGGACTGGTTCAATAAGCTATTGGGCAAAAAAAACACCCAGCCTTACTTCCTTAGTGCCTCCGGATCCTGTGTTCAGAGAATGTATTACTTCCCCAAAATAACTCATAACTTTCTTGGCTCATGCCCCCACCTACTTGAATCAGCTATTCATTTTAACTTTTGGTTAAATGCATTTACTGTAATGAAAAATGAAAATAAAATGTAACAGTAAACTCCAAAGCAGCAGAGCAAAATATTCCTACTAAAATATAATTTTCAACTCATTTTAGCCTGTCCCTGGCTTTTACTATGGGAATAAGCATGTCCAAAGATCATTTGTAGAAATATGCTATCTAGGAGTCTCAGTTTCAGTTGGTCAAAGTGATGGGGTATGGGCCCAAGCCAAGACCTTTGTCCCTTACCCCAAAAAGAATTTGGGTCCCAGTTGTCTAAGGGATTCTCCTTGAATTCTCCCACTTGATCAGATAGGTCTCTGGCATTCTCCTGAGGCTATAGTCCCTTTTGTTGTCACCTACTTCCCAATCTCCCAATTCCGTTAAACCCTTAACCTAGCCTAGCTCTCCATTGTTTTACCTCCCTATGGCCCCTGGCTACTTCCCACCCTTGACCCTATCTAGACCCCATTCTCCAACTTCCCAGTCACTCCTATCAAGATCCTTCCTAGATCCCTCCCACAGTCTTTCTGTATATAAGATCCATCTTGTCTCCATAAAGATGCTTCAGATTCTTAGAATCCAGCCAATAGTTCACAGATGCTCAGATTCCTTAAGAGTCTGGCTAATATGGTGGACCTTTAATAAACCTTGTCTTTGGCTGAAAGAAGGTTAGGGTTGAATTCTTTCTGGAAGGACCCGCATGTCATGATCTTGGGGTCCCAGAACCCCTAAACCTCTAGACTTCATCAAAAGGTCTTTCAACATTTGCCAGCTAGCTGGATATTCTTTGTTTCTGGAGCAATTGATTGGATCCCGGGTGTTGGCAGGGCAAATCTGACTGTTAGCTACTTCTAAGGGGTAGCTCTAAGTAGGCTACCCTAGAGGTGCCTGTTCAGCATAGTCTAGGTGTAGTCTCCTTCTCATTCCTTCCCATAGATAAATTGGCACACTCTACCAGACAAAAAGAAAGCAAATTCTACAAAGTCCTGATGGGGATGGGATCTGAACCCCTAAAAGGAAAAGACTATGTCTTTGGGATCTGGACCTCAAAAAGGAAAAACCCTGGACTTTCCCACTTGGCCAAATCTCTGGCCATTCACAAGAGGCTATAATCCTATCAACTGGCCTTCCATTGTGGCTAAGCCCAATTTCCCAATTCTGTTCTGTTACCTCCCAATTGTCCCAGGTCACTTCTCACCCTTAATCCATTCTCCCTTCCTGGTCCCTGGCTGTCTGTTCACCAAACCTTACTGGCCATGCCCATCCAGATCTTCCTTAGACCCCTCCTCTAGTCACCCCAAACTACTTGGCCACTCCTAGATCCCTCCCACAGTCTTTCTGTATATAAGGTCCATCTTGCCTCCATTAAGGTGCTCAGATTCTTATAATCTAGCCAATGCTCAGATTCTTAAAGAGTCTAGCCATGGACTCAGATTCTTAATGTTAGAAATAAGGCCTTATAGAAATAAAGCCTTCTAGTTAAAAATGAAACTAAGCTCAGAGTGAGTGAAGAATCATTTATTACATTTCTCAAGAGAGAAGTGGGCACAACGCACTTTAGTAGCATGTGGGCACTAGTTCCATGGTAGAAACAACTTTTAAACCATTAGTAAGATCCATACTCCACCCATCAGGGCTACTATTGGTCTGGTTCATCTGAGTTACACCCTTCCTGGACAGCCCATTGCATGTTTGTCCATGTTTTGTTAACTCCAACCACTTCATGGGCCCTATGTTAAAAAATGGCGGCTATCTCCACCCTTAGGGTGTGTCAGTTCATATTCAATAAGCTTATTAAGCAAGCGCAGTGGAGAAAAGCCTTTGCCTGGTTGAAGCCCCATTCTTGAACCTGGCTGGTTGCAACTGGTTTAGCCTCTAGGGCTCTTTCTTAAGGACTAGTTGTTTATAGAAAAGTTTGGAGTACTTTCTGATTGGTTGAGGGACTATCACAATATCTTGGGATTTCTTATCCTGCTGTGGAAGCCTAATCCCCTAAAATCTTCCTTACAATTCCCCCCTTTTCTTTTATAGTAAAGATCTGGCTTCCACACATTCCCAATTTCCTTATCCTCTAATCTCTTTAACATGATTTCACATTCTCCATCATTGGGGAAAGTCTCATTGGTACTTTCAATCATCATCCTTACATTGCCAGAGCTTGCCCTCTGAACTCCCACTGTGAATTCTACTGGGATAATCTTTGTGGGGGACTTCTCTATCAATCGTTGTACCAGTCCTCTAATGCATGGAACTATACAACATCCTACAACATTTCAGCCACAATTAGATTAGCAATAATGAATACAGTCATTCCTTTTCCATTTGCCAAACCAGAATTCCAACCATCCCTTTAATCAATTATCTGTCCCAGAGTTTTCTGCTAACTCCTCACCTAAAGTGGTTAAACCTTGCAACGCCTTACAGATGGTTCTATCTGAGGCTGTGCTACTGGGCAACATTTCATCGGGGGATTTTGGGGAACAATATGGGAGAAGGAAGGGAGAAATTGACCGACACATTGACAATTTTAAAAGGCAGTAGTCCCCTTATTAAGCACAAATACAGAGACTCAAAAGTAACAATAAATTGTCCATTTAAAGCTTCAGAAGTCTCTTCTCATACAGCTGTCTGACACTCTGGACATTATCCAGTGAGGTCCTCTGGTCCAAGTGCTGTTCAAACAGTGGCCAGCAGACTCTCTTCTTGTAGAGATCCTCCTTCTTATGTCCACTCTCTTACAAGATTGATCTCAACACAATTTTTAAATTACCTTCCAATACAGGGCAAATAATGAAAATTGACTCAAACCCCATGTCTCCACCATTACAAGGTCAAAATTGGAACCTTGGCCAATTGCCATATTTTAAGAAACTCAAATTAGAAAAATTAGAACCTAGGCTTACACTCCGCATTACTTCTAGTTTTATACCTTCCATTAATTCTTTATTCATTCCTATTCATATTTCCCCCACATCAAGAGGATGAGATTCCACTAAGGAATTAATAACAGACTCCAATACCTAGTAGTTAATTTAAAACCAGTACATATCAAATGCTAAAACAATCCCAACTTCTAGTCATGTACAAATAAATAATCCTTAATTAAAATGGGTGCTTCTTTCAAGGCATTTACAAGATAAGTCACAAGCTATTCTTCTTTTAACATTAATTTGTAGCAAACTGAGACAACTTTAATATTAACTAAGTAACAATAATATCCTAGGGGCAGTTAGGTGGATAGAGCACCGGCCCTGAAGTCAGGAGGACCTGAGTTCAAATCCAGCCTCAGACCAAACACTTGACACTTACTAGCTGTGTGACCCTGGGCAAGTCACTTAACCCCAATTGCCAAAAAAAAAACCGTAATAATGTCCTAGTTCCACAATCTCCTGGCCCTAATGATGGGGTATGGACCCAAGCCAAGAACTTTGCCCCTTGCCCCAGAAAGAATCTGGCTCCCATTTGTCTACGGGCCCCAGAAAACCCTTCACTTAATTGGCCTATATGGTTTATCTCCAACAAACTTCCCCCCTGGTTGAAAGATCTGTGCTGAACTCCTTCAGGTGGGACCCTTGTGTTGTGACCTTGTAGTCCCAACACCCCCAAACCTCTAGATCTCATCATAACCATTATGAGAAATTAAAAGATCCTGACTTATATAAGAATATACTAGTAACAGATGTCAAGACTGAATACTTAATTCTTAAATTCTAGGCCAAATAACTCAATCTTATACTTGCATTTTACTATAACCTCAGACGTTCCTGCATCAATCTATTGTTTAATAGATTGGATATTTATGCTTACAAAACTTATGATAATAGGAATTTGCCATGAAAGAACAAGGATATAACTAAAGAAAGGGAACAATGCTTTCCTTGATTCATGTCAATTCCAGGCAGAAGTTATATAATGACCAACTGCATTGAGCCAGGCTTAAAGTCTGCCAGGTGTCATAGTGGGGAAATTGAGAATCCTACCTCAGCCATGCAGAAATGTCATTCTCCCGACCTTCCCATGAGAACACCCTCTAGCAGCTCATAGAGGTTGCTGACGTTATGGGTTAGTAGCTCAATCAGTACCTTGTTAACCATACCTGAAGTTTGACTCAGAATGATAGTTCATTAGCAGTTCCCAAGGTCTTAGATAGCAAATTGCCCTCATCAGTGTTTCAGGTCTGACCCTAGTTTCACATTACTTAGGGAACATCTCCAAAGTGAGCTCTAAGCAGTTTGCATAAATTCCTACCCATGTTCTGGTTCCTAATAACATTCTGAGTAAAATAAAATTTCCATTAAGATCATAAGTTGCTACTCTAAATAAATTTGCCTTTCTGTTTCTCAAGCTTATTTTTCCCTCTCTAACCATTCTTAAATTTAGATCCTTTAGTATTAATCACTAGCCTTAGATCTCTGATGCTGCTTCCATTGAGACTGTTTCTCTAAAAGCACCCAGTTAAGTCCAATCCAAAACAAACCCAGGAATGAAACTCTAAGTTCATAGTAAGTTTGGACATAATTTTCTTACAAATAGAAATTTATTAGGCCCTCTAAAAAAATATGAAAGATTTCTGTACCGGCTGCGCCGACCTTGTGTCGGCCGCGCTGACCCTCTCCTCCTATAAGGAGCAGTCTGCCAGAGTCATACTCACTCTCGAGTCTTCGGTCCTCAGCCGGATAAACACACAGAGACAAGCCATTGGGAGGCGCCAACACCAGAGCTTTATTCAGAGGCCATCACAGCAAGCCATCACAGCAAGCCCAAGCAGCAAGGCCAGAGCAACAGAGCAGGAGCCAAGAGAGAGCGAGTGCTCTGACCATGCTCGTTCCTAAGTACCTACTTAGCCCCTCCTCCCCAGCCCGCTTACTAGCCAATGATTGTAGGGTCAGATACCAGAAGGGGCTGTCTGAGTTTAGCATACCAAGGGGGAGGGAGTGACGTAGGAGGCTAGGACTGGATACAGGAAGGAGGCGTCTGGGATTAGTGCATAGACAGAGTATGTGACCTAGGAAGTCAGACTCAGATACTGGGAGGAGGCGTCTGGGGTCAGTGCTACACAAAGGGACCCAGGAAGTCAGGAAGGTCATAGGAAGGAGGCGTCTGGGGTTGACGTTGCATATAGGGAGGGGACTAAGCAAAGGGAACTCAGTCCTCTGCTGCCCCACTCCCATGTGGCACCGCCCCTTGCCTCAGGAGCACAAGCTCCGGCTACTTCCTTGCACCCAGCTTATCTCACATAGCACTGCCCACTGCCTCAGGGCTTCTCCGTACCCAGCCCATCCCAGTCCACCATGACTCCGCCTACCACAGCCCCTGCCTCGACTTCCAAAATACCCAGATCTTACCCTAATCTTGCCACAGCGCCCACCTGGTAGTTGCCAACATCAGACAGTCCCTCACAGATTTCATCAAAACATTTTCTTCATAAAAGTGTCTCCTTCTCTTAAAAACAGCTTACAATTTCCTAATTACCATAAAATTCCTAGTTACTTAAATTCTCTAGTCAAAATGTGTCTGTATAAGAATTATGAGATTTTACAAAAATCTCTTTATTTTGCATAATTACCAAGTTTCTTTTCACACACACACACACACACACAATACTTCTACCAGTACTTGACTTAAACAGTAACTCCAAATAACTTAAACAATTTTAAACTTCATAAGTGAGAGCCACATAATCCCAGCTAAAACTTTCCTTTAAACATAGACAAGACTTGAAAGTTCTCGTTTCTTAAATTACAGTATTAAAAGGAAATGTTACGAAACAGGACCATATAGAATGCCCCAACAACCCTGATTTATTCCTTATTTTTTTCTTTTCTCTGAAGGCACAATTCTTAATCTAACATTCCAGATTGTAAAATAAATTGCCCTTCCAACAACATAACTAATACAATTGCTACCCAGATTACATCATATAAGAAAATTCAGAACTATGTAAGCAGTATATTAAAAACTTGATACAGAAAACAATTAATAATTATCAGAAATTTAAAAAAAACCCTTTCTTTCTTTCTGAACCTCTCCACCTGGTCCAACGGTCTCCTGGGGCCACTCCCACCCCAATAGACTGACTTTTCTTTATTATCTATTATCTATGTTAGCCCTTCATTGTCTCTTACTGGTCTGATAACCTCAGACAAATTTACTGACATTCCCAATCAAGACCCTTGGCCAATGGCGGCCTAGATTTCCCCATGCAAGCTAGTCCTTGCCTTAAGAGCCTGGCCCAGATGGCCCATCCCCCAACAAACCTAGTCTTTAACCTAAAGAAGGCCTGGCTTAAAAAAATTTTTTTTTTAGATTTCTAATTGAGACCCTGATATATGAGAATACTTTATTAATTCCAATTCAATACATATCAATAAGTTTTTCACAATAAAATATGTTTGTACCACACGGCATACATTATAAAATTATTTCCACAATTGTAATAAACTTTGAAACAACCCATTATCAATTTAGATGAATGCACTCCCAAATCACTTTGCACAGAGAATCATTCATCTCATCATTAATATGTTAAAACTATAACTTTAAACCACCATATATTTTTATAATAGTCAAGATTTTAAATGAAAATCTGCTATCATAGTCTTATAATCAAATATACCTCACTAGGTATTTAACAGTTTCAAATTATCTCATCTTTATCACAAAAAGACCCATTCCAGGTCAAGAGTTACTTTAATACCATTTCTGCCTCACAATGGTCCCTCAAATTTTACAATCTAAGAGTTTCAGAAATACAATACAATTTAGAAATACAGTAATAACTTAAACGATAAACTTCAGATAACATCAATTGCATTTCCAGATTATCACATATAGAAATTATTACTCTTATTACTCTTGATACCTTTAACAATTACATTAAATAATAATAATGCCGCATTTAACATATGCCATTATATTAAGCATTTTACAATCATTATATAATAATTTTTTGTCCCCTAGCAACCATTATTTTTTTCTTTATAGAACAGTAAACTTAAATCCAATCAGATCCAAATTTATAATTGCTAATGATAAACATTTAAAAACATTTTTGTTTTAAATCCAATACTCTTGGCCCTTTAAAAGGAAATATTCTCCACAAATTTATATATTCCCTTAAAAGACACATGGTGACAATTTCTGCTCTAAATAATTCTCTCTCCTTTTCTTTCCTACTTCCTTAAGGGAACAAAGAAAAAGTCCCCTCTGCTTCTTAGAGGCTTATCACAAGGGAGATAAGAACTCTCTTTCTCTTTCCAAACCACTTTTACAACTTTACTATGCATTTTAAACAAATCGCTGAAATCTTATCACATTATAAGACAGAAAAACCCTTATTTTTTTTTTCAACTCTAAACACATTGCCGCAATACCAAATATATTGGTGGGAGGGACACAAAGACAACAATTCAAACTCTTAGTCTTGGGATCCCATTAAACCTGAATTCAAATTCTTCTCAGTCTTTTTTTTTCTCTCTCTCTCTCTTGACCCTAGCCATCTTGGGCGGCATGCTCCAAATCTTTATCAGTAAAGGCTGCTTGCTGCACCTTCTACTAACTTCTAAGAGATTCTCTCCCTGCTTTTTTGATTCTAATCTCAATCTCCCGCTGAAAGCCCAAAACGGGAGTTCTTTCCCACTGTTCCTTCTCCAATCTCAGACCTCAAAAGTTACTCAAAAATTTCTCTGGCAGACACAAAACATCCACAGAGAGACAAACAGACAGACAGACAAAGTGCGCACAATTTTCTAACCTTGACCAGTCAAAAGAAATTCATTTTGTCCCAGGGTCCCCTTTGAATGGGTCTTAAGGTTTTTTCTCCCCTTTTCCTTCAGTAGGAAAAGTTTTTCCTGTGTAGTCCTGCTACCTCAGTTTGCTAGCTAGCATCCGCTGGCCTCCCATCACTAGGTTTTCTCTTAACCTAGGATTTATGACAAACAAGGTTTCCTCCAAGGGTCCCTTTTCTTCCCAGGACTGGTCCTTACCTTGCTCAAGATATCTTGATTTTCATAGTCCCCTGGCCACCAGGGATATTTCCCCTGATTTTTCACTCACCCCTTCCAGCCTTAAAAACTGAAACCTTAGGGTCCAGGTGATGCACAACCAACTCAGCCCAAGGAAGAAATCAGGGACTGCCAAATTAAGGGTGGGAGCGCTCTTCTCTGAGCTCACTCACTTGGACTGGGGTCAGAGGTCTTTGGATTCTGGACAATTCCCCAAAATTGTTAGAAATAAGACCTTACAGAAATAAAGCCTTCTAGTTAAAAATGAAACTAAGCTCAGAGTGAGTGAAAAATCATTTATTACACGTCTCAAGAGAGAAGTGGGCACAACGCACTTTAGTAGCAGGTGGGCACTGGTTCAGTGGTAGAAACAACTTTTAAACCATTAGTAAGGTCCATCAGGGCTACTATTGGTCTGGTTCATCTGAGTTACACCCTTCCTGGACAGCCCATTGCATGTTTATCCATGTTTTGTTAGCTCCAACCACTTCACGGGCCCTATGTTAAAAAATGGCGGCTATCTCCACCCTTAGGGTGTGTCAGTTCATATTCAATAAGCTTATTAAGCAAGCGCAGTGGAGAAAAGCCTTTGCCTGGTTGAAGCCCCATCCTTGAACTTGGCTGGTTGCAACTGGTTTAGCCTCTAGGGCTCTTTCTTAAGAACTAGCTGTTTATAGAAAAGCTTGGAGTACTTTCTGATTGGTTGGGGGACTATCCACAAGATCTTGGAATTTCTTCTCCTGCTGTGGAAGCCTAACTCCCTAAAATCTTCCTTACATTAAGATCTGACCCACTTGCATTAATGATACAAATGCTTAGATTCCTTAAGAAACTGACCAATATGGTGGATGTTCTAATAAACCTTGTCTTTGGCTGAAAGAAGGCTTGGGTTGAATTCTTTTAGGCAGAACTCGTGTGTTCTGATTTCGGAGTCCCTGCACCCCTAACCCCTAAACCGCAACAGTCCCATGTCTTCTCTTTCAAAAGTCCCACTGGATAATGTGACCAGCATGGCAAGCAAACACAGAGTATGAAAAGGCTCTTTTGCACACATAAGGGGCTTTGCAAACCTTAAGATACTGCCTTAAAGGACTATGTGTAAACTGGGCTTCTCTGGGCATGCCCCCCCTTGAGGGGCCTTTTGAGCATGCCCAGTTTGTCTAACACAGAGTCTACTGTGTCCTCTACTAAATGAGTGGGGGTAGCATCTGCTGTGTCTCTAAAACTGGTGAGACTGAGCCCATCAATCCTTTTTGGCTACCTTGTTTTCCCTCATCCTCTTTCTGCTGCTCTTTTCATCAATTATCTGTTGTGCCCAGAGTGGACTGCAGGAATTAAACTGGTGAGAGAGAAAGTATTCACCTTACTCTGCTTTCTCTCTCTTATTCTGGCTCCAAGAAATGGGCCAGGGAATATCCGTCTCTATTCTGTGTTGTTTGTCCTCAGTTTCAGGGACTGGAGGCACTGGAGTCTGAGTCAAAATAATCATGGAGCTAAGATTGCAGGTAAGGTGGGGCAACAAACCAACATGGCATAGAAGCCCTGATTTTTATCTCATGTCAGTAAATGTGTACAGTTCACACACACACACACACACACACACACACACACACACACATACATTCCATGTTCAAAAAATAAAGAAAATTTGGATATCACAAGATTATTCCCTATCTACTAGAAACTGCAGGAGGGTGGAAAAGCCAAGGAGCCGAAGTGGCAACCCAAAATGACATCCTATAAACCTGAACCTAATCAACAAAAAAATTGTGGTTGTTCAACCTAAGAGATGTTGGAGGGATTCCAAAACAGATGTACAGAAGATTCAATTTGCAAACAGCATAAACAACTGAAATACAAGAAAGGTAAATAATTTCAAGTATTCAACTGCCAAGGAAAAAATAAATAATAGAACCAATTATGCCACGTTAAAAGAGAGAAAGACTGACCTGGGTACAAAAAACAACAGCAACAACAATAAAAAATTGTCAAGAGATAAAAAAGCACATGAGGGGATAAGAGGAATTTAAAGAAATGTGAAGATGAAGGAAGAGAATTGAAGCATCATGGACTAAATCCCACAATCCCCCTTCAAGTGAACCAAGGTGTTTTGTTAGACACAATTACAGAGTGGGAGGATGTATAAATGGGGAAAGTATATGTTTCAGACATTGAGGAATGGATTCTATATCCTTATCAAGTCCATGGGTGAACTAACAAGGCTTCTCTGGTGTCTCAACAAGAAAAGAGGCTGCAGGAGAATGGGAGAGGCAGCAGAAAAGCAGAGACTGAAATGGGAGGAATAAAAGGGAGGTGGAGGGGAGGCCAAAGAAAAACACTTGAGAGAAAAAGTGTATACATGCAATAAGAGGGGGACCCTATAATGAATTTATTCTGGGCAGAACTGACTCATTGGGAGACCACTTTCTTTTTTTTCCATTTTATTATACTTTTCAATTAACAAGCATTTTTTTCTTTCTCTCTCAACCCCAATTTTAAAGAAATAAAGAAAAATAAAGCCCCAGAAACAAATACATATGGTGAAGCAAAACAAATTCTCTGACAAAAGAGCACTATGTCTCCATAGGTAACATCCTGCTCCCAACAGAAGGAAAAAGCTAACTCCTAGGGGCAGCTGGCAACCAGAAGAATGTGCCCAGAGAAGAGACGCCATGGCCTCAGGGTGGGGCACCTGTGGTCTTGAGGCCACACGTGACTTTCTAGATCCTTAAGTACAGCCTTTTGACTGAATCTAAATTTTCTGTAAAATTTCTGTGGAATTTGGATTCAATCAAAAGGCCACACTTAAGGATCTAGAAGGCCACATAGCAGGGGAAGGAGAATAATTATGTGGAGGGCCAGGGAACAGAATTCAATCTTAAAACAAAGAACCATCAAAGGGGAAAAGGAAACAAAAAAAAAAAAAACTTCATCCAAATGTATTTAGAGAAGAATTCTATCAAACTTTTTTAAAAAAAATTAATTAATGCCTAGGCTATACAAATTATTCTCAAAAACTGAAAAAGAAAGCTACCTAACTCCTTTTATAAAACAAATATAGTGTGATTTCCAAAACTAAGGAAGAATAAAGCAAAGAAGAGAATTTTAAACAGATATTATTTAGTCTTCGTTCAAAATTGTTAAATAAAATCCCAACAAAAAGATCACAGTAATTTATTTTCAAGAACTATGATCAAGTTGCATTTGTACCAGAGATGCAAGGATGACTTAACATTAGGAAAGCAATTAACATAAATATTAAAAACAAAAGCTTCCAAAACTATATGATTATATCAAGAGATGCAAAGAAAGTCTTTGACAAAGTACAACACTCATAGATACTAAAAGAATAGGCATTAAGGAGAACATTGTAACCAGTAACAGCAATACTGTATGATGAACAAGTATGAATGACTTAGCTAATCCTCTGCAATACAATGACCTAAGACAATGCCAAAGGACTCGTGATGAAAAATGCTATGCACCTGGAGAGAAAGAATTGGTGGAGTCTCAATGCAAATCAAAATATATTATTTTTCTCTTTTTTTCTTTCTTTTCTTTTTGTTTGAGTTTTATTCCACAAAATGACTAATATGGAAATATGTTTTACATTAGACCTGCACAACTTGGCAGTGAGGAGGGGCCAAAATTAAAATAGGCTAAATTTCTTCAGGCTACAGATAGCCTAGTCACTAGAGACAGACTGACAACGGTTGGTTGCCACAGGTCACGTGACAAACAGGAGAGTCCGCAGAGGCAACCCTACATTATTTGTGGGCTGCTCAAAAACCTTAGGTGAGCCCCAAGTGGCCCACTGGCCACAGGTTGTGCAGACCTGTTTTACGTAATTGCACATGTATAACTTACATCAGATTGCTTACAGTCTCTGGGAAGGGAAGGAGAGAATTTGGAACTGAAAAGTTTTTTTTAAATGAATGTTATGGCTAACATGCAAATATGTTTTGCATGACCACACGTGTATAACCTGTATCAAATTGCTAGCCTTAGCAATAAGGGGGGAGGGGAAGGGAGAGGGATCAAATCTGAAACTCAAAAAAATTTTTTAAATGAATGTTAAAAAGTTGTTTTACATGTAATTGGGAGAAAATATTATTTTTTTAAAAATAGGATAAAAAGTATCTAAAGAAAAAAAGCTAGCACTAGAGACTTTTATAATAGATACAAAACAAGGATGCCCTCTTTCTCCACAATTATCTGACGTAGAAATGCTAGCAATAATAGTAAAATAAAAAAGGTAAATTAAAGATATAAAGACAGGCAAAATGGAGATAAAACTTGATCATTTACTTAGAAAACTAGACAATCAGCAAAGAAACTAATCAAGACAATTAATCATTTCTAAAAAATTTCAAGCTTACAAAATAAACCCACAAAAATCCAGACTGCTTCTATATGTATCAATACTAAAATCTCTATATAGTAATGCCAAAAACCAGGAAGCAATAATAGAAAGTGAAGTCCCATTTAAAATAACTCTAAAATGCATAAAATATCCAGGAGTTAATCTGCCAAGGTACACTCAGTACTTGTGTCGATACAATTACAAGATGTTCTTTAAGAAAATAAGGAACAAATTAAATAGCTGGATGAATATTCAGTGCATATGGCAGAGCTGTGCCAAGATAACAAAAATAGCTGTATTGAATATGTCCTGGGCTCACTATGACAGAGTCAGGTTGCTGCATCTTCCCCTCAAGGTGCCCCCCCAGAACCCTGGGGTATTCTTTCTCTAATGCTGTCAGTCCAAGCCCCCACTGGTTGTGATAGGTGCCAGTGACTGACTAAAGCCCCAGGTTTATTTAACCACTTAACATCAATTAATATTTACAAAGGGATGTTTACTTACGAGATATATAATAATGACAGAAACATGAACCTTTCCCTAGAACCTTGGGACATACTCCTATACCTTCTTCATCTGAGGGAGATGGGCTTAGCACAACTCCTACATAGCACTGATCCCACTAAATTCATGTCCAAATATGGCATTGCTCACCTCAGCTATCACTGGAATGGGTTCCTAAAACTAAGGTCCTTGCTCTGTGGAGCATTAATGCTGGGTTGGCTAAAAAAACCAGCATTGACTCCAACTCCAATTTCTGGACTTCTGGACTTGAGTGGCTCACTCTTTTGACCTTTTGAAATTCATAAACAGGGGTATGCTGCTGGAGCCTGCTCATGTGACTTAAAAGAGTGGATTGTTAAATTTTTAGTGTGAGCATTTGCACCTTAGAAATTGGCAAATACTACAAAGCGGAGCTTGATTTTTTTATTATTTTTATTAATTTTTTAATATTAAATTTGCTATTTATTTGTTATAATATTTATCAATTAATTTAGTAATATTAAGTTATACATGCATGTATATATAAATACTATATATTTATATAAGTAAATATATACAAATATATGTACATATATATTTATATAAGTATATATATATATATATATATATGCACACACACACACACACATATGTAACAACAGAAATAACCCTGTTTAATGACCCTCCGATAATAAACTGGAAGGTGTCTTTGCTCACTGGTAGAGATCCAGTGCAGAGTCCAGGTAAAGGAGGAACTCACTGAGGATGATGAGGGCCACCAAAGGCTCCCATCTGTGGTTGATTTGTTTTGATTGGGTCAAGCCCACAGCTTGAACCTCCTAGAAGAGATGTGTAAGCCCTCAAAGGAATTTGGCTTTTGGAAAAGCCAAGAAGAATATCTGTTGCCCAGATTTCAATATGAAATTGGATGAGCACCCTATAGAGTCTGCCCAACATTTTGTGTATCTAGGGCAGATAGTACAGATGGACTGGGAGCTGGGCCCAGAGCTGAAAAAGAAGAGGAGATAAGGCTGGAATGCCTTTGGGAAATTCAAAGCACCAGGCTGCCTAAGGAGAGAAAGGCAGACTAGCCCAGGTCAGAAACTGAGTAAGGTCAAAGCTTCCATGACAATTAGTAATGGGATCTGGCCTATGAGCCGCCAATGTACTCCCAGTTAAGACAGGATAGGGAGACCCAGTCTCCTCCTCCCGGCATCTCCTTCCCCCACCCTCCCAAAAAAAGAAATTGCCAAGCTCTTTTACTGACCCCAATCTTCTCATGAAAGAAAAGGCCAAGTTTTTAAATACTAACATTTTACTGTTGGTATTATAGAATAACATAATAAGTGAGAATTAAAGATTGTATGTAAGGTGGATTTTAGTGTGTATAAGGTGGATTTTTGTTGTTCTTTCTTATAGTTTAATTCCCAGGCTCCATGGGCATAACAATGTCTAGTTTTCAGTTGTTAAATAATATTTCTCAGGCTCCTGGCCTATAAACATACTTGTGCATCATTGTATAACCTTGCAAAATATAAACATTCATGCTTAAAGTCATAAACATGTACTGCACGTGCACTATGTTGAATCAACATTATATTGCTAAAGTCAGTGAAAACTGATGAGGCTATTCATTGGCAAAATGCCTTCTTTGTTTGCTATCCTATAAATCAAGCGGGCACTGGCTAAGAAGGTAGTGTCTTTCCTTAACTCTCCTTGCCGGCCATTGCTTGAAGTAATAAACTAGTATGAATCCCCTGTCTGTTGCCCTATTCTCTTTCTTTGGTTTGGCTGAATCTAATGTGAACCTGCCAGGAGCTGAGCTCCTATGTTACAAAGATGAATATCATACAAAGGGAAATGGAGAAGTATATAGGGAATATAAGCCTCCAGCACTTTGAGAAGACCCCCTGTTGTAAGCTTTTGGGAGAATGAGGACAAAAGTCAAGAAGGATGATTAGACATGGATGAGTTGCAATCTATATCATTGGAAGGAACTCCTGAATGGATGAGATCACAGATCCATCTGAGTGTTGGAATGTACTTATGCGTGTTCATATTGTCTCTCCCCAATAGAATGAAACTTCTTGAGGGTAAAGACTGCTTCATTTTTGCTTCTGTATCCCCAGAACCTAACACAGTACCTGACACATAGTAGGTGCTTAATAAATGCTTGTTGATAGATCTATTATTCCCCTGAGAATTCCTAACTAGTGATTGGCTCAATAGAAGAGATATCCTTTTTTAACAGTTAACCAAACACTGAGAAGTGCCTCTTAGTTTATTATAGGCCATGGTGTTTCTCACACCTACGGGCAGCTGGGTGGTACAGTGGATAGAGTGTCGAACCTGCAGTCAGGAAGATCTGGGTCCAAAGCTGGCCTTGAATACTTGTTATTTTATGACCCTGAGTAAGTCACTTAGCGTCTGTTTGTCTCACTTTCGTCAGCTGTAAAATGGGGATAATAATCCCACCTGCCTCCCAGAGTTGTTGTGAAGATCAGATGAGATAATTTGTAAAGGACTTAGCACAGCGCCTGACACATAGTGGGTGCTTAATAAATACTTGTTTCCCTCCTTCCAAAACAAGAAGGAGGTTTTTAGTTGTTGGTTTTGTTTTATTTTGTTTTGTTTTCAATACCTAGGGGATCATTGGAGATAAATGTCTTTTGGAAGACAGAAATTCTTCACTGCCCATCCACTTAATCCCTGAGGGCCATGAAGCTACAGTCTCTTGAGAAGATGGCACTCTCCCAGTTCTGTGAGACAGGAGAGAACTGAAATCTCAGGAAAACTGAGAAATGGACAAGCATGCTGAATGGGAGTCATCAAGAGGCACAGACAGCCACATGATAAGGGAAGCCGACCACACTGGGATCACTGCTACCGCCACCACCACAGCCGCTGCTGCAGCTACTGCTACTACCCAAACTGGGATGGAAAGAACAAAGACCTTAACTGAACAGTGCAGAATCAGCTGGGAATGAATGGATAAAAGCTGTCGCTGTCCCTGCTGCCAAGAATGAAATTGATTACGTTCTCATTTCCCTGTCCTTCCTATGGCTTTTGCTCTGACATAAAATCTATATACTCAGTCTTTATTTTTTTAAGAGTCTGTTTACTTTCTACATTTGCCATATGATTTAAAAAAAGAAACTAGTTTCTCTAAGATATCATTCATTGTGTCCCTGGGGAATTAACAGCAGGTGAGAGGAAGGCTATTGTTGTCCAGGTAAGCAGAGGAAGAGAGAGAAATAGATTCTCTGTCTGATCACTGGGGCTATTATTTGGAAGCTTGAGCTGAACAAAAGATATCTTATTGATACATATTATTATAGCTCAACAAAAGCGGAGATGATTAAGTGAATCCAGACTGTCCTAGACATAAGAGGAGGCAGCAATTTTCTCAGGGAGATTTGATATGTGAACAATAGTCAAGACCACTATGAGGCAGCGCACTCAGTCAATTTCTCTTCCTTCTGTTGTCTCTCCCAAGCTGGGTTTAAAAAGACCTCATCCCTCCTGACCTCCACATCCCTACCTGAGTGAGGAGATTGGCATAGGGAAATGTCAAACCCAATAGTAATGTCTGAAGGTCAAAGATGGGACTGAGTGGCATAGCCACCACAGGAGTAGGGGGCTGAGAAAGAAGAAGTAGCTGGTTCTCTTCTTCAGTCAAATACCTTCTAACCCCAAGCGCTGGTATAAGAAAAAAGGCTCTTCAGCCATCGATATATCATGCCACCTCATACCACCCATCCTTATCTTCCCACCCCTCAATCCAGCTTCTGCAGCGACAAAAGAGAGTTATTTCTCATTCAACCCAGACCCAGTATGCTGCTCACCAGTCATCTTCATGCCATCTTCTCCTCCCAACCTCCTATCTCTATTCTTTCCACCTCCATCTCTGGGGTCAATAATCAAGTCATGCTACAATTCTTGGAAAAGATGTGTTAAAAAAAAAAAAAAAGCCCTATAACTCCACTCATGAAACCTGTTATTTCCCAGACTGAAACACCCCTCCAAGATGACTATTACCCTATATGTGTCCCTCCAATAGAATATAAGTTCCTTGAGGGCAGGGATTGACTCAATTTTTATATTTAAATCCCCAGTGTTTAGTATAGAGTAAGTGCTTAACAAATATTTTTCATTAATTCACCTATTCATTCATTTGGAGAGTAGCTGAAGAACAGAAGACTATAATTAAACTTAAAAGAATGGGTAAGGATTAGAGATAAAGAAGAAATTAGAGGAGATGAAGGAAAGAGGCAGATGATAGAAGGCTTTGACTGCTAGGTTGTTTAGATTTATCCTAAAGACAGTTGTTGTTGTTGTTCAGTTGTGTCCAACTCTTAGTGACCCATTTGGGGTTTTCTTGGCAAAGATACTGGAGTGGTTTGCCATTTCCTTCTTCAGCTCATTTTACGGATGAGGCAACTGAGGCAAACATGGTTAAGCAACTTGCCTAGGATCATACAGCCATTAAGTGTCTGAGGCCAGATTTGAACTCAGGAAGAGGAGTTTTCCTGATTCCAGGCCTGGCACTTTATCCACTGTGACATATAGCTGCTCTCTAAACACAATAGGGAATTCCTATGGACTATGTCGGCAGCTGGGTAGTACAGTTGAGAGAGCAGGGGGTCTGGAATCAGGAAGATCTGAGTTAAAAAAAAAATGGGGACACACCGAAGAAGGAACAGCAAACCACTCTAGTATCTTTGCCAAGAAAACACCATGGACAAGTCCATAGGGTCATGAAGAGTCAGACACAACTGAACAACTCAGTAACAAATGGACTATTAAGCTGTACATGGCATGAGGAAAGAGGTGTTATAGAGTGGTAATAGCTTAATAATAATTATATCACCATCACAACGATGCTTAACGTTTTACAAAGCTTTATCGTTTATTAAGCACTTTCACACATACCATCCATCGATTACAGGTGGGTTGCTGGTATCCCAATTTAGAGACCAGACTCTTGGTAATTGATATCACCTTCTTCCAATTATGAGGATCATTAATATTGGGTATTAAGTATTGAGGATAGGGAGTGGAGAGAGTTGTGTGTAGCTATTTCTTCTGCATCACTTGGAACATTATAAGTTAATCTGGTCATGGGTTGGATGGATCTAGTTCTACTGTGACCTGCTGATCTCTTTGCCCCTATACTTGAGCTCACAGATGGTATTGGCCAGGGGTGGGGAACCTACAGGCTCGAGGCCACATATGGCCCTCTAGATCCTCAAGTGTGGCCCTTTGACTGAATCCAAACTTCACAGAACAAAGCCCCTTAATAAAAGGATTTGTTCTGTAAAACTTGGACTCAGTCAAAAGGCCTCACCCAAGGACCTAGAAGGCCACGTGTGCCTCAAGACTGCAGGTTACTCACCCCCAGTATGGGCTCTTCATCATTGCCTTAGCTATAGGTCTGCTTACCTAAACCTGAACTTGTAGGCTGACTGTCAGTATTTCCATATTCTGTAAGTTATCTCTGTGCCCTAGGAGCCTCTAATAGCTGAAGTTCCAGGCAAGAATGGGATTACCTCTGGGTTCAATTCTCTCACCATATCTGAACAGATGCTTTCTTTTGTTCACAGCAAGGTTGTTACTCATTGTGCTTTATGTCTCCTCCAGTGGAAATGTCATTTTCAGAGCTGATACATGGGTCCAACAGTCTTTGTGCAATTGGTGAGTTGTCTCTCTCGGCCAGAATCTGCTAAGATATATGCCCACCATTTCTTGCCACCTGAGAAAGTAGCACAAAATCTCCTTTGGACAATTAGTTGTGGTAAAGTATCTTTGATAGGGCTCCCTCCATTTTCTGAGGCTATTCTGCAAACAGACAACTTTCCTCATCACTCAATAGCTCTGCACAGGTTACTTTTCCACCAACTTGCTAATTTGTATCTCCCTTGAAAAACAAGATTTTTCAATAGAACTCCATCTCCTTGTTAAAGTTCCTGACAACAGATTTAGGCACCAAGCCCTCATTAGCTTTTTTGTCATAGTTGTTTCAAGCTAAAGTCATGGCTTCTTTCAGCTTCCCTCTCAGCTGAGAAACAAATTGGTTGTGAATATTTACATCATCTCCATCCTCTGAAACTTTAAATCACAAGTCAAGAGGTACATGCAGCTCTCCCCCAAACATAAGTATGGTGAAAAGCCTGTGACCTTTGCCCACTGGAGGTATATCCACATACTAGAAATATCACATGTTAACTCCATTGAGATTTTTATTTTGGTCTCCTACTTCCTAACATGTTGATCAATGTGTGGCTGAAATACTCAGGCTGTGAATCTACATGTGGTTGGTAAGGTATAGTCCCAGATTTCTATATGCCTGCCAAAGCTGACATTATCCTGAGAAGCTTGCTTCAAAAATTTTTTGCCCTGGTCAGAATGGAAGCTGGGAAGAAATCCATACACTGAGAAATACTCCTCCCACAATGTTTTAGCAACCATGGATGCTTTTTGGTTCCCGGTAGACTGTGTTTTTGCATACCCGGTAAAATGATCATCCATCACAACATTATGATTCTTACTATCTCCTTCTAGAGATTAAAAAATCAATAAAAAGTCAGAAAAGTTCCAAAGGTTTGCTAGTTTCCCAGCTAGTAGGCTTCTCACCCTAGAAGATCCCTCTGTCTCTGAGGCCCTCCTCTGATTGGTCAGTTCCTCCATTTTAAGGAAATGCCCAGGCTATCCAAGTTCATTCCTTTATTCTTCTCTAGGTTCCACTCCTGACTGTCTGGACTTCTTTCTCCACCATGCCCCCAACCAGGTACTTTCTTTCCCTTTCCTCATTTTTCAGCTTCCTTTTATGTATTGTCTTCCTCCATTAGAATATAAGTTCTTTGAGGGCAGGGACTGACTTTTTTGCTTTTATTTGTATTCTCTGTGCTCCCTAAATGCTTATTGACTTGTTGGCTAATGTTTACAATCTCCAAACCTTCAAGATAAGTTAATAATGTTTTCCTTTGTAGAAACTGGGAACAAGTTTTCCATTTCCAAGTGAGATCTAGTGATATCATGGGCTAGTAAAATGTATTTCTTAATAGCTCCAGAGTCCTTTCTTGATTTATATATCCAAAGTCATCATGCAGTGTTTTCATGGCCATAGAGATTTACTTTGAGTAGCACCAACTGTGTCCTGATACCATGCATGGGACTGGTCATGAGGACAAGTCAAATGAGGTCAAATCAATAAAGATTTATTAAAAACCTACTATATGTCAGGCAATGTGCTAAGTGCTAGAAATACAAAGAAGGGCAAAAAAATTCCTTTTCTCAAGGATCTCATAGTCTAATGAGAGAGACAACATGAAAACAACTGTCCACAAATAAAATATATACAGAATAAATTAACTGAATAAATCAACATAATTCAACCAAGGAAAGGCACTGGAAGTAAGAGGAATTGAGAAAGACTCTGAAAAAGATGGGATTTAGGCTGAAGTCAGGAGGCCGAGAGGAGGAGGGAGAGCATTCCAGGCATGGGGAACAACTAGTAAAAAATCATAGTCGGGAAATTAATCATCTTGTGCAAGGAGGCCAGAATCTCTGAATTCTTGAGTATATGGAGAGGAGTAAGGTAGGAAGGGGCCAGATTATGATAGGTTTTTAATTACAGAGGATTTAATGTTAATAAGGAGCCACAGGAGGACTTTTTTTTTTTAATAGGGGAGGGACACCATCATACCTGCGCTTTAGGAAGATCATTTTGACACTTAAGTGGAGAATGAGCTGGAGTGGGGAGAATATTGGGGCAAGGAGACCAAGTAGCCAGCTGTTGCAATAGCAGAGGTGTAGGGTGATTAGGGTGGGAGCAGTGTCAGAGGAGAGAAAGGGACATAAAGAACACGCTATGAAAGTCAAATCAATGAGATTCTGGCTAGCAGATTAGCTGGGAGGGGGACAGTGAGAGAAAATGAGGAGTTGAAGATGACATCAGGGTTATGAATATAGGTGACTGGGAGAATGGCAGTGCCCTCAACAATTGGGAAAGTTAGGAAGAAGGGAGAACTTGAGCGAAAAGACAATGAGCTTAGTTTTGGATATGTTAAGTTTAAGATGTCTATGAAATATCTAATTTGAGATGTCCAATTGAAGATGTAAGACTGGAGGTCAAGAGACAAGTTCTGTAGTTGTTTAGTCATTTTCAGTCCTGTCTGACTCTTTGTGATCCCATTTGGGGTTTTCTTGGCAAAGACACTGGAGTGGGTTTGCCATTTCCTTCTCCAGCTCATTTTACAGATGAGGCAACTGAGGCAAACAGGGTTAAGTGACTTACCCAGGGTCACACAGCTAGTAAGTGTCTGAGGTCTGATTTGAACACAGAAAGATGAGTCTTCCTGACTCCAGGCCTGGCATGCTATCCACTGCACCACCTAAGTTAGAGTTAGATACCTTGATCTGAAATCCATCTGCATAGTGATGATTACTGAATCCATAAGGGTAGATTTCCAACTTTTGCCATTGTCCCAATAGTACGATGCTGTCAAGCAATTTGAACTTGAGTGCTCTTGCATCACTTCCTTGCTTTTTAGTTTGTATTACTGCTCTTAATCCTTCATCAGCTATCTGCACTTACAGACAACTGAGGCAAAGAAGGTTGGTTCACTGGAACAAAGTTTATATACACCGTTAGCCTGTTGCTGGTATTAGTCCTAAGCTCTTAGCTAGACTTCCATTTAGGTGGAACCCAAATCTTTGGGTAGGACATATAGCTTTCATACCATTTTTCAAGTATCACTGTAGGTTCATTGTTACATGGTCTTTGGGACAGCATCTGCATTCGCATTAGTCTTCCCTGGCCTATAGTAGAAGTTTAATTTATAACTGGATAATAATATTTTTTTTTGAGGTAGTTGGGGTTAAGTGACTTGCCCAGGGTCACACAGCTAGTAAGTGTTATGTGTCCAAAGCCGCATTTGAACTCAGGTCTTCCTGACTCCAGGGCCGGTGCTCTATCTACTGTGCCACCTAGCTGCCCCCTTGGATAATAATATTAACACAACTTAGCACTAGTGAGAATATGTCAGTGATTATTGTCAGTACACACTTGGAATTTTTATTCCATGTGTAGCCGTTGAACTTTTCAGTTATAACCTGCTTCAAGGCTAAGAACTACAGCTTTTGAATGGGATATCAATTATTGCTGTCAGTCAGACCTCTCTTAGGGCAGCTAGGTGTCACAGTAGATAGAGTGCCAGGTCTGGAGTCAGAAAGATTCATCTTCCTGAGTTCAGATCTGGCCCCAGACATTTACTAACTGTGTGACCCTGGGCAAGTCACTTAATCCTGTTTGACTCAGTTTCCTCATCTGTAAAGTGAACTGGAGAAGGAAATGGCAAACCACTCCAGTATCTTTGCCTAGACAATCCCAAATGGAGTCACGAAGAGTTGGACACAACTGAACAACAACAAACCTCTCTTGGTGAATGTAAGTGGTTTGTCTTGATCGCCACTATCTTAGTACAGGACTGCTCCTGAGTCCTCCAGGTTGGCATCTATGTGCAAGACAAGAGATTTGCTTGGATCTGCATAGATCTATACCAGATACATGAGCAAAGCAGGTGACTAAGTCTTTGAAAGCTTGCTTACAATTATCTGTCCATTTATCTCCAAATGACTATAGGTCTTGGGGCAATTTGGCATTTTTTCCCCTTATATTCCTGAGTCTCTTCAGTCATATTTGGATGGATTAAGTTATTCAGTGGTTTCGGAACAGCAGTTTGATTCTGAACAAATTTTCAGTAATAAATCATCAAATAATAGAGTAGTCCTTAAATCTCAAAGCTTCTGTCAATAGTCTGAATTATTTTCTCTGGCTCACTCATTGTTACAGTACTATGTGACCCACATACTTAACAGAAGCTCTGGCACAGTTCAACTGACAATTTTATATCAGCTTTCATACAATACTTTCATTATCTCTCCTCATGTTCTTCCACTGTCTTTCCAAAGACAATAAGGTCATCTGAAGCCACCAACAACTTCCATATAATTCACATCTCTGCCTACTTTCTTCATCAGTTGTTGAAAAGTGGTAAATGCCTTTGAGATATTTTAGGACACATGCTCAAATTGCTAAAATCCAGTTGGCATATGAAAGCAGTTTTCTCTCTGTCTTTCCTAGGCATTTTGTTGTTGTTGTTCAGTCATTTCATTTGTACCCAGTTCTTCATGACCCCATGAACAATAGCATGGCAATACTGTCCATGGGGTTTTCTTGGCAAAGATATTGGAGCAGTTTGCCATTTCCTTCTCCAGCTCATTTTACAGATGAGGAAACTGAGGTAAACAGGGTTAAGTGACTTGCTCAGGTCAAATTTGAACTCCAGTCTTCCTGACTTCAGGCCCAGCACTCCATCCATTATTCCACATAGCTGCCAGGGATAGGAATCTAATAATATCCACTGGGTAAACCCAAGATTGAAAATCTCCTATTTGCCTACCAGATAGTCCAGATATCTTGAGCCCATAAAATAGTAGGTTAGCCTACTTTATTCAATGGTCCATCATTCATATCTTTCCTTTTTTTTTTTTTTGGTACCAATACTCTAAGAAGATGCTTACGGCTTCTAGACTATGTGATGATGCCATTGACCAGTAATTCTTTTTTTTTTTTTTTTTTTGGGCGGGGCAATGGGGGTAAGTGACTTGCCCAGGGTCACACTGCTAGTAAGTATTATGTGTCTGAAGCTGGATTTGAACCCAGGCCCTCCTGACTCCAGGGCCGGTGCTCCATCCACTGCACCACCTAGCTGCCCCCGACCAGCAATTCTTTCATATGGTTTCCGAAGTCTTCTATCAGATAAAAGAGTATCATTCTAGATCATTTCTGGAACAGTTGGGAATGAGTGAGTTGGATTCCGTTGGTTGTTCCTTCAGCATATCCTACATCCCCCCTTATGCGTTGAGGATATACCTATCCTCTTGCTAAGCCTCTGACGCAACTAATCTCTACATTCTTTCTGCACCAAAGTCAAATACCTCAGGCCCCAATACTGAATTTGAAAAGCCAATGTTGTTATGATATACACTGCTATGGTTTTTCTCTATTTTCCTCTAGGCTGCTGCACAGGTTACATCAATCATCAAAATGTACAGTATTGGATGACAGCTTCTTGCTTTCAGTATCTTGTTAGTATTTCAAATAGGCTAGGATTGAGTTCAACCAATGCTGACCCTTCAGTGTAAGTTTCTGGATCTGAATTCATCAGAGCCATGATGTCCAACAGCCTGTTGAGAACTTCAAGCTCACTGAGAGGTATCTCAGATATGGGTAGTCATTATCATTTAGTACATCAAGTCTAAGCCCAAGGTACTTTCCTCAAATATCTCATAGATTTATTGGAAAAGGAGAGTAATTTGAGCTCTAGTCGGTCAACATGCTTTTATTAAGCACTTATTCCATGCCAGTTATAGGTGCTGGAAATACAAAGAAAAGGCAAAAGTAGTTATTGAGCTCAAGGAGCACACATCCTAGTGGGGGAGATAAAATGCAGATAACTGTGTTGATACGAGATATATACCTGGTAAAGAAAAAAGAATTTTAGAAGGAAGAGACTAGCAGCAGGGAAGACGGCTCCTGTGGAGGTTGGAACATGAGCTGAACTGTGAAAGAAGCCAGGGATACTAAGAAGCTGAGGTTAGAAGAGAGCTTTTCAGAAATGAGGGACCCATGACTAACGTGAAAATATGTTTAATAGGAATGTATATGTAAAGCCTATTGCACACCATCTTGGGGAGGAGGTGGGGAGGGAGGGGGAGAAAATCTAAAACTCAAAAGCTTATGGAAGTGAAATGTTGAAAACTAAAAATAAATTAATTAATTAAAAAAATTTTTTAATTAAATTACATTTTTTTAATAATTAAAAAAATGAGGGACCAACAGTGAAAAGGCACAGAGTTAGGAGATGGACTGTGTGTGTAAGGGATAGTAAGTAGGTTAGTGCAAGACAGTTCTCACTTTACATAAGTGGACCATTCCACAGCATTCCATAAACCTCTACATGAAGCAATTTTTATGTAATGAGAATTTGCCCGAAGATGTAAAGGAGAGAGGGAGGGAGACAGGAAGGGGACCTCCAACCAGTGGAGGGAGGGGGCTGGTGCACAGTTCAAGGACACATGGGAGCTGGGGACAGAGATCAAGGGCAGGAAAAGGAACTGGCAGGGACAGAGACAGACATTAGGTACTTGAGCTCAAAGGAATGGAAAACAGACATATGGGGGGACTGGACACACTAGGTCTCCTCTCTAGGCACTGGAGGTCTGGAGCAGTCCCAGATCCGGTAGCGGCAGTCTCTCTTCTGCTTTAACTTGGAGGGACTTTTTTAGGAGGTTTTTATTTTTTGGTTGTTGTTGGGATGGGGGTGAGGAGTGAGAGGCTTTGAAGCACAGAGCCAAAGAGCAGGACTGAATAGAGAGTGAGCACAGTACTGTACAGTAAAGTTAACAGAGGTAGAGTTTATTTTTTATTCTTTCAGAATTCTTTCTGTAAAGTTGAATTTGCATAATGCAAATTCACATTTACATAAGGCAAGAACTGTCAGTTTTGATAGCAGAGTGTGTGGAGGGGAGTAAAGTATAAGGAGATTGGAAAGGTTCCCACTTTTCCAGGGCTGCGTTATGAAGATCTTTAAATGACAAATACATTTTATGTTTGACCCTAGAGGTAACAGGGAGTTACTGTGATTTATTGAGTAAGGAGGTGATAGGATCAGACCACTTTGGCAGGTGAGTGGAAGACGGATTAGAATGGGGAAAGACTTAAGTCAGAGAGATCAGTTAGAAAGCTTTGGCAATGGTCCAAGCAAGAGGTACCAGAATGGTGGCAGTACCAGAGGAGAGAAGAGGATGTAGATGAGAGACGCTGTAAGGATAAAATGACATTAGATATGGTATGTAAGGTGAGAGGAAGTGAGAAGCTAAAAAAGACAGTGAGGTTGTGAGCCCGGATGACTGGGAAGATGGTGGTAAAGTAAAGAGCAGAGGGTTTGGGGAAAAGGCAATGAATTCTGTTTTGGACATGCTGAGTTTGAGATACCTCGGCATCAAATCTGGGGCACTTTATTCAACATGTCTAAAATGTATTTGATAATGCAGCACTAGAGCTCAGAAGAGAGATTAAGGCTGGATATAAAGATCTAAAAATCATGTGTTTAAAGATATTATTGAACCACTGTCCAGGACAGTATTACTGTCCTCATCCTCAGTCTTCACCATCACCTCTGCACAAGATCCCAGGAGTACAAATGGAATAGATTCATAAGGAATGAATGATTCAGTCAATGACATATTCTCAGGCTTCAGTATGCACTCTTTCCCTGCTCCCCTGTCCGTTTCCCCATGGAAATTTCGCCATGCAGATTTTAACCTTTTCAGTACCAAGACTGCATTCTCTTCATTAGCATATCTAACATATGCAGAACACAAGTTTCAATAGCCTCTACCACAAAGATTATAAATTTTGTGTTACTTACCATATATTTTAGAGGCAATAGATTCTTGAGAGACTGTCATTAACAGTCACTCTGAAGAGACTTTTTTTCTGTCATGTTGAAGACATACAGAGAGAAAAAGGATGAAGAAAACATTTACTGAGAGAACTAGTCAGCACCTGGTACATAGTAAGCGCTTGATAAACCCCTGTTGATTGACTGACTTTGTAAAAAAGCATGACAAAAAATTCTAGAAAAACTGACTCTGATCTGAGAGTTATTTTTAAAAATAACATTTTATTATTTTCCCAATTACACGTAAAAAAAATTTGTTAACATTCTTTTTTTTAAATTTTGAGTTCCAAATTCTCTGCCTTCCTGCCTCCCCTCCCCCTTCCCTGAGATGGTAAGCAATTTGATATGGGTTATATATATGCAATCATGTTAAACATATTTACACATTAGTCATGTTATAAAAGAAAATAGACCAAAAAATAAAGAAATATAAATGAATACAAAAATAAAGAAGAGTGAGTAACAAAGATAATAAAAAAATAAAAGAAAGTAAAAAAATAAAGAAATTGAAAAACCATATGCTCTGATCTATATTCAGACTCCATCAGTTCTTTCTCTGGAGGTGGTCAGTATTTTTCATCATGAGATGTTTAGAATTGGTTTGGATCATTGTATTGCTGAGAATAGCTAAGTTACTCACAAATGATCATCATACAATATTATTGTTACTGTGTTCAATGTTCTCCTGGTTCTGCTCACTTCTCTATATATCAGTTTGTGTAAGTCTTTCCAAGTTTTTCTGAAATCATCCTGCTTATCATTTCTTATAGCACAATTATCCTGAGAATTATTGAATAATGGGATTATGTTTCAAAAATCAGAAGCAAAGAAAAGTAGTAATAGAGGTGATTCTGAACATGATCTTTCTCACAGCTAAAATATTACAAACAATTATTTATTTATTTGTTTTGTTATTGTTGGAAACAATTTCCAATTCTTACATTATTAAACTATATCTAGTAACTGATATTATTTTAAACCTAGAAGATTAACTGTTTGTATAAAGATATGAACAACGGCTTATGGGAAAATAAGTTTCAGCAGTTTATTAAATATTAACTGTTCATATTATTTAACTACTAAATAATTAATTTAATTAATTATTAAATAAATAATAGTTAGTAAAGTGAGGTAGGAGCTCAAGTCAGCCTAATCAAATAATGAGAAATAATGAAGGAAATATCTAAACATACCTCTGGATTACATTAAAACCTGGGATGATGGGACTAAATATGGTAACACGTCAAGTAGCAGACTGAGGGTTATTTAGGTTACACATGAGTGCGGTCAGACTCTAAAACCATGCCACATATATCTATCTATCTAATCCGCAGTTGTAGCAGAAAATGGGTCTATTTCTTTGGTATGTCCTGATAGAGGTGTTCTCACATCAGTCCTTCTTCACTGCCTTTATTCTCTTGGTTCTTTATCTTTCTAAGGAGCAATGGTTTTGTCTACTGTTCCATATCTTGCCAGATCTTTTGTAGTCTTCTGCCTTTTGTTTTGCATCTGCAGAGTAGCTTTCTCGCTTTGCTTCCATCAACATTCAAAATGATATTACAAGGTCAATGAAAGTTGAGCTCTGCTTTGCATAGATACCACAGTCCTCCATCTCTATTAGCATTTGCCTCATCTCAGCTCAAAACTCAATGCCTGTGATGAGCAGATAGAGCTCCGAACTATGTATTACCTTTTCCTGGTTACTACAGACTAATCTTTTTTTTATTAATTTATTTTTAGTTATCAACAATCACTTCCATACTCTTTTGAGTTTTAATTTTTTCTCCTCCTTCCTCTCCAAAACAGCACGCAATCTGATATAGGCTCTACATATACATTCCTATTAAACATATTTGCACATTAGTCATGTTGTAAGGAAGAATTAGAACCAACAGGAGGAACCACAAGAAAGAGGAAACAAAACAAATATAAGAAAAAAAAAGAGCAAATAGTATGCTTCAATCTGCATTCAAACTTACAGTTCTTTCTCTGGATGTGGATAGCATTTTCCATCATGAGGCCTTTGGAGATGTCTTAGATTCTTGCATTGCTGAGAAGAGCTGAGTCTATCAAAGTTAGTCATCGCATAACATGACTGTTACTGTATACAATGTTCTGCTGGTTCTGCTCACTTCACTTAGCATCAGTCCATACAAGTCTTCTCTGGTTTTTCTGAAATCCACCTGTTGACCATTTCTTATAGCACAATAGTATTCAATTACATTCATATATCACAACTTGTCTAGCCATTTCCAAATTGATGGGCATCCCTTCAATTTCCAATTCTTGGCTACCACAAAAAGAGCTGCTATAAATATTTTTGTACATATGGGTCCTTTTCCCATTTTTATGATCTCTCTGGGATACAGACCTAGAAGTACTGCAGACTAATCTTATCCTCTTTCTTAGATACTACTATACTTCTCTGAATTAGTCTCTATAATTGAGAATATACTCTGACTCTAAAGTCAGGAAGTCTTTCTTCTTTATGTTGATCAATAGAATATATAAATGCAGTGTATGCCTCCTGAATAGTTTCACCACCACCATATTGCATCTCTAGGTTTTGTATACATGCTTGTTATGTGATTTCAGGCTATAGGACCTGCATAAAGACAAGAGCTGTTGCTTTAAGGTTCTGCATCCTAACCAACAAAAGACAAAGAAATTGTTGTCCTCCAACTCTGCTTTTTTTCCCTCTGTTCAGGTGAAAGTGGTTCTGGAACCTGCACTGAATAGTAGTAAAGCAATAAGGTCCAATCCATCCCTCAGCACTGATCATCCTTTAACGTTCTGCCTTAAAAGAATGGTAAGAAGGCCTCTCTGAAGAAATTGAGACAAATGGCCCTTAACTACCCGATTACAGAGGCAGTTACTGTGAGAGACTTCTAGAAATCCTTTTCTTCTCATAGGGAAGTCAAAGCTCTCTCTCTCTCTCTCTCTCTCTCTCTCTCTCTCTCTCTCTCTCTGAACCTTTGGTCAGGGATGTCATTGGCAAAGTGATTTCAAAAAGTATTCAAAATTTGACATGCTGTTTAGTCACTACAGTGCCCTCAAAGGGCAGAAGTTGCAATTTTTTTTTATACTGCCTGCCAAATTTGATGTAGTAAAAGAAAGTGTGCCATGAAAGAAAAATTAACAAGGAACTTTGCAAACTAATGCAAAGAACAAAACTGCAACACTATTTTTTTAAAAAAGAAAAAAAATCTGAGTTAAAATTACCGAGCCTGTATTTTATACCTTCTTAAAAGATTATATGAGAACAAGGTACATGCATTAAGTGTCATATTACTGGGCAAACTGTTCAAATTTTTTTTTAAACCTCCTTGTAGAGAAAAATCATTATGGATGTAAAAGCCATGCTTGGCTATTTGCTGTTTACATGTAATGAAATTGTAGATAAAGTGTAGTGCATTGAAACAAATGAACAAAAAAAGTAGATACATTTACTATACAAGGGTGCTGCTGCAGAAAAAATATTTTTGGAAATGTAGCATTTTGTATTTTCAAGTGTTATTAAAAAAAAGAAGAAAAGAACAAAGAAACCCTTTATTTCATTCAATGATTTTTTCTGGTGGTTGTCAAGAAACAAAAGACCAAAAGAACCTTTTTGTCTTTCTTTTTTATTTTTTAAGTATTGGAATAAGTCTAAAGAAAATAAAGTGTCTTATTTTCCTTCATGGTCATTTAGTCAAGTGTCTGCTAAAATTAGCTCCTCCCTCTGATAACAAGTGAACGCAAGCCCGTCTGCTCAGAGTGTGTGTGTGTGGGGGGGGAGGGAGACAGGGAAGACGCATGAGTTGATGGTTTGAATTAGAAGATATTTGCTATGTTACCTTGATGCAATTTGCCAAATCTGATACTGTGAAAAAAAATTGATAACTTTTCTATCTTATGCCAGACTGCTCATTCATTTTTAAAACATTTTCATTCTCTTAAAGTAAGTACTTTTGTTTCATGCACTTGCTCAACTCAAACTCAAAGGATCTGAGACAAAAACTGTTATTCTTTCTCACTATCAGATTAAAAAAAGTAAATACAGCGCTGTTTTGTTTTAAGGGGATGACATATTCTTATTGATTGAAATAGTAGTGACCTATAAAAGACTTCACTAATTTCACAAAATAAAGGTTTGTGAATTTTACCAATTTTTAGTCCAAAAGTTACTTAAAATTTACACAAAATTTTATAGAACTTCTACCTGCCATGTCAGATAATTTCTATGATACAACTTAATGTTCTGCATCAATCTACCTCTTTCCTTCTTCTGGCTCCTGCCAATGTGTAGGGTATATGACATTTGGTTAATCTAAATCTCCTAACTTTATTTACCTAAGGGGCTTGGTTCCTATCGTTAGAAGCTCCCTAACCTGGGTTTACAATATTGCTCTAACATATACTGTCTGGCCTTAACTTTACCTTTGTCTTTATAACAGTTAATGGTAGCTCTCAATTTTTCTGTAAGCAACTCTTTTTTTTTCTTTTTTTTCTCTTGAGTTTCTGCTTTTAAAAGAAACTCTTCCTATTCCCAGGGCGGTCATTAATTTAAGGCCCAGGTATTACCGCCTATTGTTTGGATAATCAAATGGTTCTGGAAATTCACAGAGAACTTCCTGACATTACTAAACATTATTTTGCAATCCTCAAAATCTTTTACATTTATTTTCAATGTTTTTATAATATCATCAGATTTTAAATCTGTGTCTTCTAATATTAGGAAGGCTTTGTGTATTTCAACACCTATAACAGTACACTGCTTTTCAACCAGCTCAGCACCCATTTTTTTTGAGAGATTGCTCCATGTTTAAGATACTCAACAAAGCCAATAATGGTAACTTAAGAAGAAAACATGCAAAGTTGTACCACATTAACACAATAAGCAAAGCTTTATGTAATTAATTACACAGCTCATAAGCAAAACCAATATGCAAATTTATATCAGTGAAACAGAAATAGACCCAAGATCATGAAAAATAGTTTCAATACTTTCCCCAGCAACCAACATACAAGTTATAATGTAAACAGTGAATCATACAATGGCTGACAGCCACATAAATCTGAAGTCTCATCAGCATAGCATCAAGAAAAGATTTTGCATAAAAGTATTTTCTTGTTAGCAGTGGACAGATTATGGGAGAAAGGCTTGTCCCTATCAAACTTGAAACAACATTCAGTAACATGGAAAATAGAGTTGGAAATAAACAGGACTTTATTGAAATAAACAACTATAAAAATTACAGTAGGTAGCCAGAAAGTATAACAAAACCCATGCATCCAAAAAAAAGGAAAACAAGAGGGAAACACACATTTAAAAGGAGCTAGAGTAATAACCAGCTTACAATAGAAAAAAGAAAATTCAAAATAAAATTTCTAGAGTGGGGGTAGAATTCTATTGGAGGCAAAATAAAACAAAATATGAAATAAAGAGAAACCAAAATGAGATTTAAAATGTCATACTGAAAAGAAATTAAATTAGTAGGTACAAGTACATTTAAAATTAAACAACTGAGGTATAAAAGTACAAAAAAAGTGAATGAAACAATAGTCCTAGCCAGCACCAACAAAATTTACACTAGGCACCAACTCAAACTCAAAAAACCATCACTAAGAATTCTAAGCAAAAAGCAAATTAAAATGACTTTTCAAAATTAATTTTAAAAATAAATTCTAATAACATAATATCCTGTTGAGAAATTAAATTTAAAATTAGGACAAAATTCTATTTGTAGCCTTTTATGCTCGGGAGGTGGGAGTGGCTCCCACTTGTAAGGTAAACAATTGTATAGTCCCCACATGCCACTGAAAAGACCACTGAAGTCCAGGGGACTACAAGCTCCTTCCTGCAAAAGAGTAGCTAATCACCCACTTCCCAGATTTGCTCACTTTTGTCTTAAGGGTCTACCTTTATTAGGTCTATGGGCATATATTATTCTCTCTTTGTTTAAAAGCTCTCCTATTTGTGGAAACTTGTGCTTGACAAAGGGTATGATTTCAATATGATTTATTTTTTTTAACTATTTTTTTTCAATTTTTAGGCAATTGGGGTTAAGTGACTTGCCCAGGGTCACACAGCTAGTAAGTGTCAAGTGTTTGGTCTGAGATCACATTTGAACTCGGGTCCTCCTGACTTCAGGGCCAGTGCTCTATCCACTTTGCCACCTAGCTGCCCAATTTCAATATGATTTAAAATGAAGTCAATGTCTCCTCCACCTTTCACACCTCCACAGAAGTGAATAGGGAATGTATCTCTTGCCCTCTACAGAAATCTAAACCTTCTCTCCTAATCTGATGTGCACCTGCATTAATTATAACAGAAGGATTTAGAGGCCAGTGTCTTTTCTTTAACATACAAGGGAAATTGACAGATAGGTAGATACATAGATAAATAGAAAGATAGATACATAGATGTAGTGCCTTATAAGGCACTAATAAGGGGCTTACCATATGCCCACTGTAGATACAGAACCAAGCAAGCAGAATAATCTCTGCCTTCAGGAAGCTTACATTCTAATTGGGGAAGATAACATAAAGAGGAGCTGGAAAACTTGAGGGGGGGGGGTGGTAAAGAAACATAGGGAGGCATGTGAATGTCCAGAAGCAGGGTAAAAGCCTGGTTCTAGGAAAGATAAGGTGAAAGGTCTCCAGTTAGAACCCCAGATGGTTCTTTAGGGAGGAAGTGAGGATGATGAAAAGATATTGAACAATAAAGGTGGGGAGGGACCGGCAGAGAAAAGAAAGGGAATAATGCATTGGATAGAAAAAGTCAATGGCTTGGGCTGTTAGCTGCAGAGGCAGAATCAGCTTTTCCTCATAGGAAGGGATGAGATGCTACTTGGATGAATTTGGCAGTTAATGGGAAACTGATCTGTAGCCTGGAATAAAGACCAGAGAATAGGGAGATGTCCCTTGTGATGCTTACATTATCTCACAACTGTTAACTCTCAGCTCTTGACAATTTACAACTCCAGTCACTCTATACAGCAATGCCCACTCACCAAAATGTCAGAAGATAGGGTGTAGGGAAGTGGGAAAAAGAGCAGGCATCAGGACATCGGACACTTTGCTCAACCCTGCCCATTCACATTACATAAGATAGGAAATAAACCATTCTTCTAGTTGCTCTTTCCCAAAATTCTATGACATATAAAGTGCTAGAAAGCCAAGTTCAAAAAACATCAGCAATTGGTGAATTCTTGGGTAACATCTGCTTGAATCTCTTGTCTCTGTAGCAGTGTAAACTGGGTTAGGAGTCCAGGACCCCAGGGCTACATTCAATACTACAAAAAGTGCTGCAATAAATATTTTGGCAAATATAGGACCTTTCTTTCTACATTTGACCTCCCTGAGGTATATGTCTAGCAAAGAGATTTCTGGATTAAAGGGTATGCTCATTTTCATGACTTTTTTAAAAGCATAATCAATAAATCAAGTATTTATTAAGTACTCACTAAGTACCAGAGCTGTGCTAAGGGCTGAGGATACAAAGATAAAAGCGAAACAGTTCCTGTCCTCAAAGAGCTTGTATTCTAAACATTGCATTCTATACCAACAGAATGGTTGGACCAATTCACAACTCCAGATGTATTATTACACCTGTCTTTCCACAGCACCTCAGTTTCAGTGTTTCAGAGAAACAGAGCTTCCTTCCCAACTTGTGAAGAGTCAGGGGAAGTCTTCCATCCGTTTGAATTGGGCAGGATTATGCTGACCTGACTGACAAAATAACAATTCTGAGCACCTAGGTGGCAAAGTGGATAGAGTGTTGTCCCTGGAGTCCGGAGCACCTGAGTTCAAATCTTGCCTTAGATATTAGCTATGTGACCCTGGACAAGTCACTTAACTCTGTTTGCCTCAGTTTCCTCATCTGTAAAATGAGCTGGAGAAGGAAATGGCAAATCACTCCAGTACCTTAGCCAAGAAAATCTCAAATGGGATCACAAAAAGTAAAAAAACAAACCAAAAAAAACCCCATTATTGAACAAAAACAAAATGCTGACCTGCGATGTTGAAACTGCTCTCCAAAAGGGACTTTAAAGAGCTGAGCAGGGCCATTAATGGAGATGTTGACATTCTCCCTCCACTCTCCCAGCCAAGAGGACCATTGGGATGGGTGTTCAAAAGACCAAGGAGAGAAGCAACCAAAAAATCCTTTAAGAACTGCAGAAAAGTGCCAAAAAGTTTAAATTTCCCCTCCTCTACTTTGTCTCCTTGCGCTAGCTATGCTAATAGACACTGTAAAAAAAATCATTTATTGTCATTCTTTTTAAATTTCTTATTCTAATTTCCTTTCTCTTTATTTACTTAAGGCTTACGGTCCATCATTAAAGCTCTGTATTGCATTGTCTGTATATTGACTGCATCTAGAGAGAGTACAAATGAGGGAACTAGCAGTAGCTACCTGAATACATGGTTTTTATAAATCAAAGATTATTTGTGACTTCCTGAATACATAGATTTTTATAAACCGATGCTTCTTTGCTCTGGTGACCAGAGGTGGTATGGGCTCTTGGTGAACCGTTAAGTTTTTGATTAATAATCTGTATTTTAAAAGGTTAGAAAAAGCTAACTTCCCAAAGACAAGAGTGTAAACTGGATCAAGACTTTGATTTTGCTTCTGCAAGTCAATGCCTGCAGCAGGCTGGTTCACTAACAAGAACTCAAGCGGCTGAGGTTAATTGCCACCTTCAGAAACACCCTGACCCCCACCGGGGATACCCAAGGGAGATGGCCAAAGGGAAGGCTCCACCCCCAAGCCCAGCCTCAAGGGCAGGGGCCGAGACTGCCGAGAGATTCTGCCCCGTCTCCTTCTGTTGGGAGGGGGAAAGTCCTCCTCAGCCAAACTCTACCCTGCACGGCGACACCTGCAGTCTACATAGATTTGTGTTAGTTCTCAAAAGATCTTGGATATTAAAACCTTATCAGAGGTATTTTATGCAAAGATGTTTTTCCTTTCGAAAGAGGGCTTCCCTGATAGGAGAAACTATTTTTATGTCCCCACTTCCCGGGAACCACACTTAACCACGCCTACCACCCAAACTGACTTCCCCAGGAGAGAGGATTGTGCGCATGCGCCATCTGAGCGAGGCAGGGCGGGGGGGGAGTGCGCGCATGCGCCGTCTCAGCGCCATCTTCTACACAGTGGGCAGGCAAGCCGCGGACGACGGACGGAAGTGGGTGTGCCCGAGACGGTGGCCGAAGAGGACCGCTCCGGAAAGGGCCGATGGAGTGAGGGGCGCAGACCGGCGGGGATCGGGGATCTCCGAGGCCGGTGCCGCCCGGAGCGGCAATGATTCCCCCACAGGAGGCGTCCGTGCGGCGGCGGGAGATAGAGGACAAATTGAAGCAGGTGAGGCCGAGGTGACGGGAGGAAGGACGGTATGGGGGGTGGAGGAAGGATTGGGGGGCGCGGAGGTGGGGAAGATCCCGGGGAGAAGGAAGGGGATGGGAGGCGGGCGGGAGTGGTGGACTCTCCTCTTCTCCTTTCCTGTTCTCCCCGGCCCCGCCTGCCCACTCCGCGGGGTGACTAATACCCACCCGTCCATCCCACCAGGAGGAGGAGACGCTCTCCTTCATCCGAGACAGCCTGGAGAAGAGCGACCAGCTCACCAAGAACATGGTGAGTGTGTGAAGCGGCCCTGGAGGTACCCCAAAGGCTATGGCCCCCCGACCCTGTCCAGGCAGCCACCCAACGAGCCTTTTTCAAGCATCTGCTATGTGCCAGGCACCATGCTAAACGCTGGGGATGCAGAAAGAGGCCAAAGACAGTGCCTGCCCTTGAGGAGCTTACAATCTAATGCGAGACACATCGTGCAAACAAATATATATATAGGATAAAATAAAGTATATGTGATTACAGAGAAGCTGGTGGATTATATCGCCCAGGGGTGTTTATGTGGCCTCAGTTTCCCCATCAATAACTTGAGGGGGTTGGACTCGTTGATCTCTAAAGCCCCTGGCAGTTTTGGCATTCTGTGCTCCGTATAATTGCATCATTCTCTGATTCTGTAATTTTTTTTCATTTTCGGTTCTGTTGGGCTTGGTACCACCGCTGTCTGGTTGCAGAGTTTTCAGTTTACCCAACCCCTCCCACCTGCTGCACCTCTTGAGTTAGGACCCAGAAACTGGTTACTCTTTCTTAGGTGATGTTTTCCTTACTAGTTCTTTGTCAGGTATCCTGAATAAACATTGATTGGGCATCCACCTGCACGTTACACTTTGTACCAAGAGTTATAGAATGTGGAGAAGAGGTGGCTTCCACCCTCAGTGAGCTTGTTTTCTAAAAAGGAAACAAGATGGGCACAAGAATGAATAGATTTATCTATGATTGTATACATATACTGATACACACTTCAGCAAGAGGATGGTAATAAAGGCACAATATGTATGTAAAAGCAGTGAATATATAGTTCTCTACCTCCAAATTTTAGTTTAGACACTCATTGTGTACAAGGATCTCTGCTAGGTAGTGAAGATACAAAAACTAAGGGAAACTGCCTGCCTTCAAGAAGCTACCAAGTGGCTGTAAGAAACGACGAGCAGGTGCATTTCAGAAAAACCTAGAAAGATTTAGGTGAACTGATGCTGAATGAAGTGAGCAGAGCCAGGAGAACACTCTATATAGCAGCAGCAGCATTGTGCAATGATTAACTATGATAGACTTAGCTCTACTCGTCAATACAATGATCCAAGACAGTTCCAAAAGACTTGTGATGGAAAAGGCTAAGCACAACCAGAAAAAGAACGGTGGAGTCTGAATGCAGATGGAAGCATACTATTTTCAGGTTTTTTTTTCTTTTTGTGGGTTTTTGCTTTTGTTCTGATTCTTCTTTTATAACATGACTAATGTGGAAATATGCTTAACTTGATTGTACATATATAACCTAAAAAAAGAAAAACAAGCTACCAAGTGATGGAATATGTATAGATAAAAGATATTTGAAGAGACTACCTATTGACAGTTGGAGAAATGAAAAGAAGCTTCATGGGGGAAAAGGCACTGAGCGGACCTTTGAGGGAAGATGAATTTTGAGAGTCAGAGTTGAAGAGGAAGTACATACTAGGTATGAGGCATGGCTTGTGCAAATGCATGGAGACAAAGTGTGGAATACCTAATTAAGGTAGGCAATGCACTTATTAAGCACTTGCTACGCCAGGGAATGGTCTAGCATGCTAAGAATATAAATGTGTGAAGGGGAAATAATATGAAATGAAGTTACAAAGTTACAAGATAGACTATGGAAAATTTAAAATTTGTGGGGAAGGAGATGAGGAGGGAGAGGGAAAAGTCCAGGATAACCCCAAAGTTACAATCCTGTGTAACTGGGAGCCTGGCTGGCCTTTCAACCAAAGTAGGGAAGTTTGGGGAGGCAGATTAAGAAGGAAAGAGAAGAACCTTGCTTTCATCGGTGTGAGCAATCTGTGCAAATCACAACCTCATCATCCCCTGCTAGGGTTTCATGAGTTTCTAGGGCCAAAAAACTCATCTCCCAATAACCAAGCATTTGGTGATGAGCTTCTCTGAACTTAACTAGACTGGTTCTCAGATGACATTTTGTCACTGGTTCAGTGTCCCAACTGGTGGAACCTACCAGAGGTTGCTTTTCATTCCAACAGACATCAGGATTCCAGGGTTCCCAACGCAGCATGATGAAGCATTGGAGCAGAGCTTTAGTGAAAAAATATCCGTATGTATGTAGTTACTTATAATAACCATACACATGTCTAACAAGAGGCAGTGGAGTGTGATGGATAGAGAGCTGGGATTGAAACTGAGAAGACCTGTAATGCATTGCAAGTCACTCAACCTCAGCACTTCTTAAACTGTGGGTCACGACCCCATATTGGATTGTGAAAAATTTGATAATAGTACAGGGTTTCTGAATTCGAAACTACTGAAAACTAATTAAAAATCAACCTTGTAATGAATCTGAAGTGTTTCCAGCACTGTTTGACCATGTTTCATAGAAGAACTTCACTGCAGCCTTGGTTCTGAACACAAAGCATGTACACTTTGCAATGCGCATGCCTTCAGGCCATGAACACCAAGGAACTCTGCCTAAACAGAAAAGGGGTCAAGAGTGGGGAAAGTTTAAGAAGCCCTGTTCTAGACAACTCTCTTAAGACTGTAAGTTGCAGAAAAGATACTGATCTATATTGGTAGAGGGAATTTCCTCACATTGGTCTTCCCATGCCTGGCATATACATAGTAGACACCTAATAAATGTTTTTTGACTGACTTGACTTATTCCTATACACATACGTACAGACGTACATATTTCACATAAGTAGAGGCAGAGAGTGGGTTTTGAAGGATTACCAGGACATCTGGAGCAAATGTTTTATGGGGCAATCTTCTATTTAATCCAAACAGGCCTCATAGAGGAGGGAAAATTAAAGTGAGTTTAAAGGGTGGAAGAGAAGTTATTCCAGGAATAGGAAACAGCTTCTGCAGGTGCTTAAAGAGAATAAAGAGTATATAAAGGAGTTGGGCTTGTTTTTACTGAAACAGATGCTGTAGGTAAAGAAGAAGGAAATAGAGATCTTAAATTAGGGAAGGGAAACTGTGAGAGAGCCCTAAAAACTATAAAGGATTTAGAGCTAGAGGAGATCTTAGAGATTATCGAGTCCAATCCCCTCATTTTGTAGAAAAGTGAAGTAGGTCTTTGTCCAAGGTCACAGAGAGCTGGGTTTCAAACTTAAATCTTATGGTTCCAAATTCAGCATTTTTTCCACTAGATTGCCCTCCTATTGTCTGTGGTCTTAACTCAAGCCAGTCTGCTAATACTTGTATTGCCAACCTCCTGGGGTTGTTGTGAGGAAAGTGCTGTATAAACTTTAAAGCACTGTAAGCCATGATCAGGCTCCAAGTTTCCCCCTTTCTTGCAGGTTTCAATCCTATCGTCTTTTGAGAGCCGGCTTATGAAGCTAGAGAACTCCATCATCCCTGTGCATAAGCAAACAGAGAACCTACAGCGATTGCAAGAGAATGTGGAGAAGACCCTGTCCTGTCTAGACCATGTCATCAGCTATTACCATGTGGCCAGTGACACGGAAAAGATAATTAGGGAAGGGTGAGCGAAGCCCAGCTTTCCACACTGTTATTCCTACCTGGACCAGAGAATCTCGGCCATGTGGTGGGGGGTATCTACAAATATTGATTCCCTTCTCAGAACATGACATCTTGAATCCCCTTCCTCTTAAACCCAGCAGAGCACAGGCCTCCCTGGTTTGTTGCAGGAACTCCTGAGTATCATGGACGGCTAAGTGTTGTGATGTGTTCATAGCTGCCCTTCCCAGCTGACCAGGGCCCTTTTCTGTTATAGCCCCACAGGAAGGCTGGAGGAGTACCTGGGATGCATGGCCAAAATCCAGAAGGCAGTGGAGTACTTTCAGGACAACAACCCTGACAGCCCAGAGCTGAACCGTGTGGTAAGGGGGCTTCTCTTTGCTCAGTACACTAGTATTGTTCAAGAAATATGAGAAGAAATAATCCTTGCTTTTGAGGATTTATGATAAAATATGGAGAATCTCGTGAGTCATGCCCAGCTGTTCCCATCCAGAGCCAGCATAACTACCAACATTTGAACCTGTTTATCACTAATTTAGGTGTGCCAGGTTATACCCAAGTGGAAAATGATTGGTGTGGCCCAGAAAGTATAGACTGTAGAAAAGAGTGAAAATAGCATTTTAGAAAGCATTAATTAGTGGTCAGAGGATCATAGGGCCACAAAGTAACTTTAAGGTCATTTAGTCCATCCCCTCATTTTATAGGTGAGGAAGCAGGTCCAAATGGCTCACCTAAAGTCATAAAGCTAGTAAGTGCCTAAGACAGCACTTGAACCCAGATCTTCCTGACTCCAAATGCATCAATCTATCCACTACACTGTGCTGCCTATAAATGGTGTCAATATTCATTCAGCATATGTTCATTGATCACCAACAACATGCTAGGTACTGTGCTAAGTGCTGAGCAAAGACTCAGAAATTGATAAGGATGAGTTTGTTGATGAGACAGTGAGTGGTTTTAAAGCTCGACCAGCACAGAGAGAAGGTATGAGCCAGCTACAGAACGTAACATGTTGAGGGAAGACCTTAAAACCCATAATTAGGAATTGCAGAACTGTGTAGCTTGTCCCTGCTGTTGAGCTGTTTACTTTGCTATTTAGATATATCCCTATTTTCATCAATGTTGATTCTTCTCGCCCCAACCCCATGTCATTTTTTTTCCTTAAAAAAGTACAATAGACCGAGAAGCTAGGACTACGGAACTGTATCTTCTCTTCCCAGACAGGAAGTTCCTTCATGAGAAACTAGGATATCAGATGCAGAAGTAAATAAAAATTTTAAATGCCAGTCAAGAGCATGTTGATCACAGTGTGTAGAATACTGTACCTAGAGGTGATGGCAAGCTGATGGAGCTTCCTTCTAAAGATCCCTAGTTTTATCATTGTAGGCTTTCCCTCCCAGGGTACAGATCACAACCTCCATGTCTTCTGAATGATTTTTGTCCCTGAAAGAACATGGATTTGAACTCAGGAGACCTGGGTTCTAATCCTGGCTTTGTTATTTTCTATCTGTGTGACTTTGGTTAAGTCATTTAACTTTTCTGCACTTTAGTATGCTTATCAATCAAATGAGGGGAGATTTGGACTTATTCAAGGGTTCTTAACTTTCTTCTCCTAGTCTAATGAACCCTAGAAAACCCACTCTTGAAATGTTTTGTTACCATTTATAATTGAAGGAATTGCAAAATTTTAGTTAGAGGTTAGTGAAAATAAAGATGTAATTTTTTTTTTCATCCAAGTTCACAGACACACATACATCCTCTTCCCAATTCTAGCCGTGAATCTCTGAGATCCCTTCTGGCTCTGAACCTGGGGTCTTTTCCACTTTTTGTAAAGTCTTTGTGTATGCTGTTGAGCAGAGCTGTCAAACTTGTCCCCCCTAAAAAAACAAAACTCAGATTAAAATGTAATTGGGAAATGTTTAACAAAATAAAAATACGATAGAAAATAGATAATGCTAACATGTATTTTTTCCAATGAATACATGGCCACAGAATCCCGTTTCTATTTGAATTTGACACCACTGTCAAGAGGAACTTCCTCCAGGTCTTTTAGGATTTTGTCAATACTGATACTCAGGTATTGCAGTAGTAGTTTTGGTGGAGGGGTAGGAGTAGTAAGAGGAAGGGGATTCAAGATGTCATGTTCTGAGAAGGGAGTCAATATTTGTAGATACCCCCACCACATGGCCAAGATTCTCTGGTCCAGGTAGGAGGGCTTCCCAGGAAACAGTATCTATCCATTTGTAAGAATATGAGTAAAACAACATGGTGGTGAAAATAAATTTAACACCAGGCAGTGAGAAGATTGAGTACCTCCTATGTCTGGCTTTTATATGTGAATGGAAACTCTGACGAGCCATGAAAGAGGGCAGAGTCATCTGGGCAGGTTGGGTGTGGGTTTATTTGAGTCAATTTGAAACTCTCTGCAGTGAGTGTGAGAGTGTGGGAGGAGGGGGAGAGACTTAGATTTGCAGAGTGGTGGGGAAGGAATATGAATGGCCTGTGTGAAGGCCTCAGTACAGAAATGAGATTAGCTGGCTTTACCCATAGGGGATTAAACATTCTCTTTCCTGTAGAAGTTCCTTTTTGAGCGTGGAAAAGAGTCCCTGGAGTCCGAGTTCCGAAGTTTGATGACTCGGCACAGTAAGGTCGTTTCCCCAGTGCTCGTTCTGGACCTGATCAGTGGGGACGATGACATGGAGGCTCAGGAGGACGTGGCCTTGGAGCATCTCTCTGAGAGTGTGCTCCATGATGTGATTCGAATTTCCCGCTGGCTGGTGGAATATGGGAGGAACCAGGGTGAGAGAGCCTGTCCTGATCTGCAGAGCTTTCTGCTCTTGGGGTGTGTGTGTGTGGGGGGGGGGGGCTTTGAAATCACTGGGCTCTGTACTTGGGGCTGTGTGGGCCATCTGAAAAGCAGAAGGCAGCAGGATGGCCTCGAGAGATTTGGCCATCTGGCCAGGAAGACAGGCAGATGCTGTTTGAAAAAACCCTTAGCAGGGTCCCTAAACACTATGCCTCTGTTTGCTCTGTCTCTCCTCAGATTTCATGAATGTTTACTATCAGATCCGTTCCAGTCAGCTGGACCGCTCAATCAAGGGCCTGAAAGAGCACTTTCGGAAAAGCAGCTCTTCTTCTGGTGTTCCCTATTCCCCTGCTATTCCCAATAAGAGGAAAGACACACCCACCAAAAAACCAGTCAAACGGCCAGGTGAGCCCCTATTGTGACTCATCTAACAGGACAAGCCCTCAACTTCCCTACTGTGCCAGGATATGAATTCCTTCTGGAATGGTGCTGGCTAGTAGAGGTGACTTAGCTGCTATGACATCTCTAGGGAGATTGTCTTTGTGGTGGCTTCTAGGTATCTGAGGAGAAAAGCAGGTATCTGTTCACCTAAGAAGGAGCAAAAGGATGAAAGCCATCCCCTCCCTCCCACAGAAGTACTTGGTTTTACATAAAACTTCTTTAGAGTGGAAGTCGGAAGATCTCTGGGAACCCAGGGAGTCCTAGGAACTCTGAAAGAGAATAGAACAGAACATTAGTTATTGGGCCATCGTCCTGCTTCTCCCTTACCCATCATCTGCTTGGTGTTTTTAGAGATGTTTTCATTTCTGAAGCTGGGCAGTTCTCTCTGGACATCTATGGAGCTATTGCTCCATGGACGTGCTCTTGGGAACAGAGCATCCTGAGTTCCCCTTGGGGAAGAAGTGGGTTTAACCTTTGGGTTTCATTTCAGTGTCAGTGCTGCATCCTGAGGTATTCTAGGGGAAGATAGTTATTAGGGTAAGGACTAGCACATGGAGTTGCTAGTATCTTGGGTGATCAGTTTACTCTTTTGGTTTTATTTTGTTTTTTCCCTCCCTTTTCTCCTTATCATCCCTGTGTCCCAAGCAGTCTACATTCCTGGGAATCAGTACTTCTGTGTGTCAGCCCACAGCTTGCCAGGCCTTGTCATTTCTGACACAGGAAGCTTTTCCTTGAGTGAGAGGCTATTCACACACAGCCCACGGCGGGGCTGGGATATTTCAGAGGGAGGATTCTGCTGCACCATCAGGGCCCACGAAGCCAGATTTCTGTATTTCCTGCCCCTGTTGACTATTCAAGATGGTCAAATCAGCCCCTAGCAATTCCACAGAGTCCTTCTTACCATTCTCACAGTAGTAAATTTTGGAGTGATAGCAATACCTCCCGTTTATATAGTACTTTTAAGTTTTATAAAATGCTACCTTCACAATAGCTTTGTGTGTTGTAGGGTTTGTTGGTTAGACCAAGAGTTCAACCCAGCCTTCAGTCTCATTCCTTATCTTCAACCTTATGCCCATACTGAGTGTGAGGAACTCAGGTCTCACACTTGAGAGAGAGAAGACACTTATTCCTCTTCTTCTCCAGAGTTCTACAATGTCTTACTGTTGAGTCTGAACTAAGTAAACTGGCTCATGGCAATGCCCAGGATCTGGGCCCTGGAACTGACGGGAAGAATTAGGAAGCTACAGCTTGGTACTCTAAGCCTGAAGGTCCGTGCTTCCCTCCCTCCCTCCCGTATAACTGTCCCAGGCCAACCCCCTCAGGGTGCCTACTGCAAACAGTAAAACTGTACTGGTAGGGTATTGCAGCCATGTCTCTGACAGCATTGGAACCAAGTGTCTCATTCAGAGGTCACATCTCCATTCTTTTCCCCACAAAGACTTCGTTGGGGGATATGGAATCTCAGCCCTTTATTTCACTTGTGGCTTTTGCCTGTTCCCCCCGTCAGTGTATTTTGCTCTCTCATTCTTTGCCAGACCCTTAGAACCCTGATTTTGCTGATTGTGGACAGCTCTCCATCCTTTTTGGAGACATACTTTCTCAGGAAGTAGTGACCTGACCCCACTGCCAGAGAGAACATAACCTGCTCTGAGCTTGTAAGCACGAGAGGAGAGACTCTAGATAATGGCCAAGAGCCACGAGGGGGCCTCAGGTGGAATTCCGGCAGCTACCGAATCCCAGGGTTGCAGAAGATCCTGCAGCTCTGAATTGTTCTAAACTGTGAGGAGGGGAACTAGGAAGGTCATGACACAGAACAATCACTGACGCCACCACTTGTGGACCTAACTGTCTGCTTGGCGTTAAGAGAAGTTGGAACAGGGAACTGGTCAGCTGTTCTTGTAGCCCTGATAGACTTGGCAGATGTTCTAGTGAGATCCTGGTTTCCTGGTCCATGCTGATGTATCAGTTAATTTCCCAGTTGGTTGTTTTTTTCCTGGGTGCCGGATTTGATTCTGACTAGTGTGACTATTTGTTTGGGAGAAGGAGGAGGCAAGGGCAAGAGATTCTGAGCACGAACAGTAGAGTTAGTCTTTTAATAACTAAATGTATTGCTGAGATACATGGAAAAGCTGAGCTGTTCAAAACCTCGCTGAAGTGGAGAGTGGCCGGTACCTAGGAGCCTGCTACAGTGAGCATTTTGATTCCAGAGTAGAGAGTGTCAGGGTTGGCAGGAAGGAAGAGGAGTCCCCCAGGGGAGAAAGAAGAGAAATCTCAAAGAAATAAGAGTTGAGCCTTTCTCCTTCCCCACCTACTCATGTACACATTTTGTTCAGCAGTTTGCTTTGTCCATTTAAACATTTTGTTTGACTTTTCCAAAGTTTTCTTTTTGGAGTGTCTTGTTCACACAGCAATGTCTGACCCAGGAAACTGCTGGCTTCATGATATTGTTTGTGTTGTTTTAACCTGACACTAACTGTTGTGTTTTTTTTCTTCCCATGCCAAGAATGTATACCCCACTTCTCAGTCCTTTCTCTGTTTCCCATGTTGTAGCTTCTGTTTAGTCCTCTCTTGGCTTCCAGGCTTTTTCCGAGTTCCTTTGGGCGATTTCAGTGACTTGCTCCTCCAGGGAGGCCCATGGCCTTTGGGCCTCTCTGCCTTCAGTCTTGGGCTTTCATCTCCCAAGGTTGCTTGGACCCTTTTCACTAACTCCTAGATTCCACTTCCCTTTTTCTGTTTGAATCTTGAGGACTAGCACTGAGCATGCTCACAGAACCCTCTCTAGAGTATGGGGATTAAGCTATGTGCCTGCTGGCTTCAAGTAGAGCTTGATCCAGGATCTTCAGGAGGGCCTCCCCTGGCAGATCCAGCAGACGGACTCTTTTCCAGCTGACTATCTCTACTTCGGCCGGCCAGGAGGTCAGGCTCCTCAGTAGCACCTTGTCTCTTCCAGGCACCATGCCTGTTTTGGTTGAAGTGCCACCCAGTGAGTGGAGTCTTGTTCTCTGCCTCTCGTGATGGGACTCTGCCCAGAGTCTCTCCCTCACCTGCTTTGCCTCCTAAGATTTACCCAGTTTCAGGAGGATCTGGGATCAAGGAACACTTTAAATAATTTCTGCTCCTAAGATTTCAGGGACTTGACTTTGGGACAAAGTGTTTCCTTTCCCTTATCTCACACCCCTAAGCCACAGGTGCCACCCTGGGAAGTGGCAGGGGCACTCTGGGCATGCTTACTGTTGTCAGGCTGGGTGTTGTGGGCCTTTGGGACTGGTGGAGGGCTGCTGCTGTTTTCTCTCACTCATTTCCTAGGTCTTCTTGTCTCCTCTCTGTGTGGCTCTGGTGACAGGGACGATTCGTAAGGCTCAGAACCTTCTGAAACAGTATTCTCAGCATGGTCTAGATGGGAAAAAGGGGGGTTCTAACCTCATTCCTCTGGAAGGTAATCACCCTGTATTTCCGTCTCTTTTCCACCCATTCCTTCACTGTGTATCCTATTCATTTGGTAGGGCAGAGCCTCCGACCATTCTGGGGCCCCCAACCCTTCCCTGGGCTGTGGAGGTAACCCTTCTTTCTGTAGCTGTGATAAGAGGGGAACATGGGGGGGAATTACAGTCTACTGGCATTACACTGGCTTCAGCTGGCATGGTGGCATTTTTCCCGATGCTTGGTCTAGACCTGTCTGGCTGACGGCAGCTCTGCCCTCCCGGAGGACACCCTGTTCCTTCCCTCCCTGTCTGTTCCTGTTTCCTTCTGTTTGAACTCAAGAAAAAGTTCTCTGCCAGTGGAGCAGCCCTTTCACATTCAGATTGACAGTGCAGCACTAAACTACCCCAGACCCCTTTGGGAAGTGAATGGTAAACAAAAATGGATATGACCAGACCCCTGGACAGACCACTCCCCACTTCCACCTGGTTAGCTGCTCTTAGCGGAACAGACTCTGTCCTCAAAGTGGGGATCACCTCTGCCAGGGTGACACCAAGAAGGCTTTTGTGCCTCTTGGAACCAGTAGCATCATTATTGGATAGCAGAGAAGTTTTCTCTCACTGGAGGGTAGAGATGAAGACGTTCACTGAGGCTCAGGGGAGTCAGAGTGCCTCTAGCTTCTCTAGTCTCCTTTTTCCTCATGCTCGGATTTTCCCTCTTAGCCTCCAGGCTCGGAGTGAAATGGGAAAGATGTAACTATTAGAGGGGCTTCCATGGGGCACTGCTAGTCAGGCTTGAAAAGGCTGTTCCAATGGCAATTTGAGACATAGGAGGGGCTCAGAGCCTTCTCCCAAGTCTCCCTATTCCCCATCCCCCCATCAAGTGTTACTCTGCTGGAGACTGAGGGGTTCCTACCCCTAAGAGACAGCCCACTCAGTCCCCTGGATAAACCGCTGCTTGTGTTTGTGCGGCCAACATCTCGCTAGGTCACGAGCATGATTTCCGAGTTAAGCATCTGTCCGAGGCCCTGAACGACAAGCACGGGCCACTGGCCGGTGAGTACTGTGGCATAACCCCGTAACCAGCTGCCGACGGCTTCCTTTGCAGCATCTCCCACTACGGGGCCAACATCTCGGCTGAACCCCTTGGCTTTTTTGGCCACTGTCCTACATTATCCTCTCTCTTTGGCTGTAGTTCTTGTTTGCCACCCTCCAGATGGGGGTACCGCTGCCTCAGGAGAGTGGAAAGACACTTCTCAGTGACCAGGGATGGAGATGGAGAAGAAGCCAGAGCTGCAGGGAGGCTGGGCAGCAGGAACAGAGGAGGATGACAGTGCTCTCCACCAGACCATAGCCCCTCGGCTCTGGCAGCAGCCCCAGTCCTGAATCCCATGGACTTCTGCCTCCCCTTCCCAGCTCTGAGTGCCCAGGGCTTCTCCCAGGCCATGTTGTTGTTGCTTTTGCCTATGAGAATACTCTTGCTGGCTGCTAATATTGGGACCCCTTATCTTCTCCCTTGGGGTGCTGGCTTCAAGGGATCCCTCCCTCTCCATCATATTTGGATGGAGGGCAGAGCTAATGTATTTTCTCAAGTTTTGGCCGCCAGGCCACTTAGCTCATTGGGGGCAATGTGTTTGCCACTGTCTCCATCCCTCCTAGTAGTGTTGCTAGGGGGAGCCATGCCAGGGTTCTCCCTAAAGCTCGTTCCACTGATAACTCTGCTGTAAGGGGATCAGCCTATGAAAGGAAACACCATTTTTTCAGTAGGAAAATGGAGCTGTGTTCAGTTCTCCTATAGTGAATGTTGCCACCCTACTATACACTAGGACTTCCTCCTGGCCAAGACTACTCATGGTCCTTAGCACTTGGCAGCTGGGTAGGACCTAGCCTAGCCTTTCTGAGAAAGGAGATTAAGGGATTTCTTCCTCCCTGCACCTGTAAGGGATGTAGATGTTCTGGGTATACACACTTCATTCTGTGGTCAGAGTTAACAGGAGAGAGTGAGGCTCCCCATTTTCTTTTTGTTCCCTTACACCCAGTACCCACATATTTTCCAGATACAGGGGGCAAGCTGTCTCCACTCTCCATGTTGCTGGTCTGGGCAGGAGGCAGAAGGCCTGGGGGGTAACTCACACTCCAGAGTTAACACTGGGCTGGGAGTGAAGTTGCTTCCCAAGCCCATGGCTCAGGGATCATGCTATCCCCACAGGGAGGGATGATATGCTGGATATGGAAATTGATGCCTACATCCACTGCGTCAGTGCCTTTGTCAAGTTGGCACAGAGCGAGTACCAGCTGCTGACGGATATCATTCCTGAGCACCATCAAAAAAAGACCTTTGACTCCCTTATCCAGGTCCTAGTTTTGCTTCTACATGAATTCTCTGGGCCCCTGCTCACCAGTCTCATTCATGCCTGCTTATAGTCAGAGCCATGTCTAGATTTTCTGAAACTTGTAATGGGATAGCCCTCTTTACCCAGCCATCATTGAGCCCCCAGAAAACCTGTGTTGTTTTCCGTACTTTCCATGTCTTGAAAGTATTTCACCCAGCCCCCCCCATAGAACATGCCCCACCTCCCACTTTCCCCTTCATCTCCTTTCCACCTAGAGGCCTGTCTTTCCTCCACTGAGCTCTGCTGAATTGCCTCCCTCTGACCCCTTCCTCTTAGGACGCGTTGGATGGACTAATGATGGAGGGGGAGAACATTGTGTCAGTTGCCCGCAAGGCTATCATCCGACATGACTACTCAGCTGTACTCACAGTCTTCCCCATCCTCCGACACCTCAAGCAAACCAAGCCTGAGTTTGATCAAGTACTCCAGGTATGTGGCAAGGAGATGATTATGAAGCAAGAAAGGCGGGGATATTAACATTCAGCCTCAGCTTTGCCTTCCCCATATTTCTTTTCCCTTAAGCCTCCTCCATACAAATCTGTAAGCCAAGTCAGCAAGCATATATTAAGTGCCTACTGTGTGCTAGTCTGGGGAGACAAAGAAAGGCAAAAAAAAAAACAAAAACCCAGTCCCAGCTGTCAAGGAGCTCACAGTCTAATGGGTAACTCAACATGAAAACAACTGTATACAAACAAGATAATACAGGATGAGTTGGGGGTCATCTCAGAAGGAAGGCACTAACATTAAGGAGGGCTGGGAAAGGCTTCTTGCAGAAGATGGGGCTTTAGCTGAGACCTGAAGAAAGCCAGGGAGGCCTTCCTGGAGATAGAGATGAGGATGGGGAACAGCCAGGGAAAACACTCAGGTCAGTAGAGGGAGTGTCCTGTGTGAGGAAGAGCCAGGATCATCATCACCAGATCAAAGAGGATGTGAAGGGGAGGAAGGTATAAGAAGTTGCCCTTGGAATCTCTTCTTTTGGTCATGTGTGTCCCTGCTCTGCTGTGAGGCCTTTCCTGATCCACCATTTGTTAGCACTCCTCTCCCATCCCCACATCCCACAAAAAAACTTTGTATTCATTTTATGTATTTTTTGCATTGACTTGTGTCTGCACATGTTTTTCCCCACCCCAATAGAATATAAGCTTCTCGAGGGCAGGGACTATTTTCTTTTTAATCTTTGTATCCCTAGAGCCTAGCACAGTGCCTGGCACATGGACACATAATAAATGTTTGTTATAGCAGTTAGAACTTGGAGGTTTATTAAAAAAAAAAAAAGCATCTTATAGATGTCATCATTTGATCCTCCCAACAGCTCTCTAAGGGCAAGTAGCAAAAGTTTTACTACCCCATTTTACAGATGAGGAATCTGAGGCTCAGAGTGGTTAACTTGTCCAAGGTAATACCATTACTTGAGTGACAGAGCTGGGATTTGAACCCAGGTCTTCTGATTCTAAATCTAGCATTCTTGTCATTCTACCAAGCTAACCTTTTCCCCATTCTCCATTCCACTTTTCTGCTTTCCAGCTAGGGACCAGCCCCCACCCATCTTCCGCATGGCCCTGGGCAGGTGGGAGCAGGTAGCCTGTTGTCAGTGCGGAGAGGACAAGTGCATATGCCTTCCTGGCCCAGAGGGAGTGAGGGTGGAGCTGGGAGTCTCCTGCTGGGCCAGGCCTCCAGAGAACTTCTGGGAGGGAAGGAGGTGTGTCAGCTGCTGGAGGGCAGTGGGCTCTTTCCAATTGTCCGGAGTATCCCCATAGGGCACAGCTGCCAGCACCAAGAACAAGCTGCCAGGACTCATTACCTCCATGGAGACCACTGGTGCCAAAGCCCTGGAGGACTTTGCTGATAACATCAAGGTACCTTTTCTTCTGGACCAGGGCAGAAGCCATGAGAGGGGAGTTGGCTAAGGACATCTGAATGACCTGGTATGGAGACAGTTCAGCTGAGCTCAGAGTTGCAGGAGAAATAGGGTTACAGAATTAGGGGAAGGCAGAGGGAGATGGGGTAATGTGCTACCAGTTTGGAACATACCACCACGTGCTTTCCTTTTTTTCTCAGGACTGGCTTCCAGATCCCTTTTGGGACTAGGAAGTGCTTGTCTACCATTTCCCTGCCTTTTTTCCTTGTTATGGCTTTGGGGCCTCAGCTTGAAGAATTGAGGTGGACTTCCCCAGCTCCTGCAGGCCTAGTCAACATCTGCCAGAAGGCCCCAGGAAGTGGGAGGGGGAGGGAGAGACCTCCAAGGTAGAAAACCGCTATGGGAAGCCATCCAAAGAGGCCTCTTCAGTCACTCTTGTAATTGTGTGGTGGCATTCTTTTTTCCACAGAATGACCCAGACAAGGAGTACAATATGCCCAAGGATGGCACTGTGCACGAGCTCACAAGCAACGTAGGTGCTGCTGGGAAGACTTTTGTGATTGGGAATGAATGTATTGTAAGAAACATCAAGGCCGAGTCTAATCCTAGGGCATCCTGAACATTTGGCTTGGAGGGTCCTGCCTTTGTGCCTCCTAAGTGTTGGGCAGGGTTGGGGATGGGCAGCAGTAGTTCTTACAGCCCTTAAACGGACAGTGTCCCTTTGCATGGCGAGTCACAGAGTGCATCATTTAAATCTGCAGCCTATGCCTTTCTCAAGGGAGGAGGGACCCTGGGCTTTATAGGCTTATGCCAATACTCATCCTGGTTAGTCTTGTGAGGGGGGCAGTAACTGCCCTTCTCCTGGGCATAGGGGGATGAAGTAGATAGCCAGCTGGGATTTTGAAACCTATTTGTCCAACTTTTTATTTCTGACCCCATTCTCTCTCCACTTAGGCCATCCTCTTCCTTCAGCAGCTTCTAGACTTCCAGGAAACAGCTGGTGCCATGCTGGCCTCACAAGGTACCATTCTCACTCCTCATTCACAGCCTTCCGGTTGGTCACACCTCTCTCTGGCCACCAGGGAGCTTTCATCTCTAGGCCTAGGCAACTCTGGGTGGAGGGAAAGGGCAAGGGGAATGTTTTCTCTATAGCTACATTAATATGAAAAATTCTGAGAGGCCCAGTCAAGCGATTCTAATAGGGATTTCGAATCCAGAAGAGCGTGGGAGATTGTGGACAGAGAGGTGTGACTAAGTGTCCTGTCTTGTCTTGACACTCCTTTAACTTTCTTGGCTAACAGTCACATGTCCCTAGGAGGGTTTCATGTGGTCCCACCTGCCTCCATGTTTTTCCACCTCTTCTCCTTACTTTTCCCTCTGTTTTGTCCACCTGTTCTGCTTACAACAGCTTCAGACAGCTTGTCTTTGCAGTGTCTAAGGACATGGGCATCCTCAGCATCTATTTCCAGGTTCTCCAAGCCAGAACCAGGCTAAAGACCTGTCATGACAGGCCCAGGGCTTGGGAGGCAGTGGGGGAGGGGAGAGGTGGAGGGGGAGAGCTTTTGGGAGGTCATCAGAGCCTGGTGAGCGTGTCCCCCAGGTGTCCCTCTATTCTCCCTCTTAGGGAATGGAGATGTGCAAAGTTCCATTTTATTCCCTGGGTTGCAGAGAGCTCATTCTGACCTGTGTGTGCTCAGGCTTTCTTGGGGTGATGAATGTCTGCTTGCTTCTGGATGAGATTGCTGTTTCTAACCTATTTTTTTGCACTTTGCATCTTTCTGTTTTCCCTCTCTCTTTTCTCCTTTGCCTCCTTTTTCTGTCTGCTCTGCCTCTAACTCCGTAGTCCTTGGGGACACATACAATATTCCTTTAGACCCCCGAGGTAAGCAGTGGGGATCTGGCTCCTCATCACTTCTCCTCCCTGTAGGAGCAGTTGGAATTCTGAATTGATCAACAGGACAGAGTTTGGGGTGGTTATTGAGGTTGAGGGTGGAAGTTGAAGGGGGAGGCTCTTAGTCTCTTCATGGGAAGTTCTAGACGTCGGTTCCTTCTTTCATAGTTGGTTTGGGTTGGAGCTCATCCTGATAGCAACCTTGCTGTCTTTCCCCTGCTCAGTAACTGCACCCACATTCCAATCTGCCTGTGGCCTCACCACTTCCTTCCCCTACTCTCCTCCTGTCCCCTGGACCCTATAATGTCTGCAAGAGGGGTTGGATGAAGAGGGGCTATGAGGAAGGCACAGTGGGGAGGCCGTAAGCAGTCTGCTCCTCGATCTTCCCATTGGGATCCAAGACTAGTGGGTTGAGTGGGTCTTACCAACTTTGCCCAGAGGAGGGGTGTGGTCTGAAGTTATTTTCATATCCCTGCTTTGCCAGCATTTGCACTTACACATTCTCCGGAGGTACTAGCTTACCTGTTCCTGGGGCTCAGGTCTTTTCCCCACTTTCCCTGATGAAGGGCCCAGCTTGGCAGGAGAAAGTTGGATTGGCTTGATGTCTCCCTTTCTTTGAAGTTCTTCCCTGGCCCTTGCAAACTGGCAGGTCCGTTGTTTGGCAAGCCAGACAGCTCTGTTCTCTGCTCTCCATCAGGATAACTTGTCCAAGGCTTTTCTTCTTACAGAGACAAGTTCCTCTGCCACCAGCTATAACTCTGAATTCAACAAGCGACTACTAAGCACCTATATCTGTGAGTGTTCTGTCTGACCCTCCCAGCTCGCAGCAGCTGCTGGGCCCTTGGCCTCACAGGCCTCTCCTTCCCTTGTATACTCTTTACCTGTTCGCACAGCCCCTATAAAGAGGGTTGCACCCTGACTTCTGATTCCAAGGCCTAAAGGAAGCCAGATAGGTCTTGAAGCCTCAAGTCCCTGGGTCACGATACTCAGTATAGCAACATCTGAGATGTGACAGGGAACAGGGCCCTGGTAGCCTCTGACCCTGCTGGGGAATTATGGGCCAGGGTTTGGTTTGTGGGTCCCTTGACTTGCTACTAGACAGGCCTCCCAAGCTTGGCCCCATCCCTTTCTGTGCAGGTAAAGTTCTCGGTAACCTGCAGCTGAACTTGCTCAGCAAGTCTAAGGTGTATGAGGACCCAGCTCTAAGGGCCATTTTCCTGCACAATAACTACAACTACATCCTCAAGTCCCTGGAGAAGTAAGTGTGTCACCACCCCCAGTCCCAGGCATCACTCACATGGCTCTGTCCTTCTCCATGTTCTCATAGCTGGTCCCTTATCTTCCTGAGTTTTTTCTTCTCCTTTAACTAAGGTTTTTGAAGCCTTCTTTACTGTATATACAAGTGAGAAGGAGAAGTGTCTACTGGACAGAGCCGACTGTGTTGAAGACTTTTTCTCTTAAATTCTGTACTGGGTCCCCAAAGTTGACTTCAGCTGACCGTTGTGACAAGGCTTCATGGGGCAGCAGCTAAAGCAGCCCCTTTCCCCCTTTGTTCCAAAGGTCTGAACTCATCCACCTGGTGGCAGTGACCCAGAAGACAGCTGAGCGCTTGTATCGAGATCACATTGAACAGCAGATCCAGACGTACCAGCGCAGGTCAGACGAGTTGGGTCCCCTACTCCCTACTCCACCCCATCCCCCTGTTTTGTGCTGTCCTCTCCCACGATTCCTTGTGCTCCCTATTCAGCTTTTATCCTAGGGCAGCATGTGGGAAAACGATGGCCACCCTAGGGTGGGGCCTCTCATCTCTGTCTTACTCATTGTTTGGTTTCATCCCACTTTGGGGGTGATACTGGCTTGACCACTGATGCTGAACCTCAAGGATCATTTTCCCTCTGTAGCCAAATGGACTAATATATTTTGGTTATTCTATTCAGAGCTGAACCTTATTTAAGAATAAGAGTGGTTGAAGTAGTTCTGTAAACAGAAATAAATCAGCTAATTAGAATTTTAGAGGGTTGGATTAATTTACAGGCCAAGTGACTAATGAAGTGTGGCAAAAAGTTTATTCATATACAGTTCATATTAGAGCTCATATACTGTACATTTTAGAGATAACTAAGGTAGAGAAACACACGCACAGGATGGGAAAGATGAGAAAGACAAAGGATGGGTCAAAGAATCTTCTGAGCCTCTATCTCATTCTCTTCCCTAATTCTGTGTCTCCTTCCTCTTTGACCTTTTCTGTAGGTCTCTTTTTCCCTTTCCATCTTCTCTTTCTCTTCTGTCCAATCTTGTGTATCTCTCTACTTTAATTGGTTGTCATTTAGAATTGTATTCTGTAGTATCTGTTGAGCATTTTATGTTCCTTGTTCTTTATAATTACATGGGGAAACCCCCCTCCCCCCAAAAAATTGCTTTTTGGTTTAGTTTGACCCAAGATTAGAGAAAAGAAAGAATGAAAAGAGACCATTCTCCCTCCTATCCACTCCTACCCTTATCTCTCCCCACACACACCTGTTCTAGAGGAAGAAAGAGATTAAGGGCTGTGAGTATGTTTCGCCATACCCTTCTCTTGCTCTTATATTCTTGCTCTTGTGTCTTGGCAGCTGGCTAAAGGTGACTGACTACATTTCTGAAAAGAACTTACCTGTATTCCAACCAGGAGTCAAGGTAAATAGGACAGAAAATGTATGCTGTTCAGAGGTCACGTTCAGCTGATATGACACCTTCTTGTCTCTGCACAGAAACTCAGAAAGAGGGATTATTTTTGTCTCCACCTCCAAGCTTGAGAGTAAAATGGGCATGTGATTGAGGCTGTCTGGTCATACTGGACTGTTTCTCCCAGAAAGAATTCTGGGAAGGGTACCTAGAAGCAGCCTGAGTGACCAGTGCCACCCTAGGTATGGCCACTGAGCAGAGGAATTATACCAACCCTTATTTGACTCACATTGTGGTATATTCAGAGATGCCTAGGGTCTGCTTAACCTGGATTGGTACATTTTCATTTATTTTTGTTTCTTTTAAATTTGTTATTGCTATCTTTTGACTGTATGCCTTCACAATCACCTTCATTTACAAATATACCTTCCCAGCTTCCCTGCCCAGAGAGCCATTGCTTGTAATAAACAATAAAAAAGGAGGAGGGGAAAAAAAGCAGTGCCTGACTGTACATGCAGTGTTCCATCCCGGTGGTTCCCTACTTCTGCTCGGCCACACATCACCTTGATCATTTTGCTTGGTTGGGTTTGTCTTGCACTTTCCACTTACATTGTCATGCGCCTTGTGTAGATGGTTTCCCTGCTCATCTCACTCTGCACCCGTGCACGCTCCTCTCTATTCATCATGTTTGTTTTTGCTTTCAGTACAATAATGTTCCATTTTATTTATGTAACACAATTTGTTTCTTTATTCCCCAGTTGATGAGCATCTACTTTGTTTCCAGTACTTTGCTGTTACAAAAAAATGCCGCTCTAAATATTTTCTGTCTTTGACCTTCCTGGGTCTCTGCTTAGCAATTGGACTTCCGGAGTGGATATTTTAGTGACTTTCCAAACTCCAGAATGGTTATATTAATTTACAGGTCCACCTGCAATTGCTTTAGTATGCCTGTCTCCACAACCCCTCCAACATTGACTATTCCCATCTTTTGTCATATTTGCCAGTTTGCTGGGTGTGAAGCAAAACTTCAGTTATTTTGATTTACATTTCTTATTAGTGATTTGGAACAACCTTTCCTATGCCAGTCATTTGCAGCTATTCTTTTGAGAATTGTATGTATTGCTTGACCACTTACCCAAGGAGAAGACTCCTGGTCTTATATATTTGTGTTGGTGCTCTATGTAGTTTGGATGTCATACCGTTATCAGAGATGTTTGAAGCAAAGATTAGTGCATTTCAAGTGGTACCAGCTCTCTTTGTTTGCTCCTAAGAATAAAACAATGCGGTCCCCAATGTTTAGGATGCACTCCGGTCGATCTCTAGTTCTGGCAGAGCCGGCCAGTGCCTGGTTGGACTTCACACGTCCTATGGCATGTACCAGACCAGAACGAAAGGTGCCTGGGTGACTGTCACAGGACGACATGTTTCCTGATGTATCCTTTGTTTTCATTGCTATAAGTTATGACTAAGTAATGGGCCCTAAGAGTTTTCATCAGGATGGAAACTTGGACCAAGAAGGGAAGCTGGTGGAGCGATCATTTTGGGAGCGATCCTACAGGACAGGGAAAATGATCTGTTTTCAGAGTGGAACAGGCTCATCTGTCTTCTCTCTTCTCTCTGTCCCTAGCTCCGGGACAAGGAGCGGCAGATGATCAAGGAGCGCTTTAAGGTGAGCCGTAACACAGCCCTCTTCTTCCTCTGCCGGTGCTGCTATGTGAACTGGAGCCCCTGGGCCATTGTCCCCTTTCGCAGCTGACTCCTCTCTACCCACATTCCCTGAAGGGCTTCAATGATGGCCTTGAGGAGCTCTGCAAGATCCAGAAGGCCTGGGCCATCCCGGACACTGAGCAGAGGGACAAGATCCGCCAGGCTCAAAAGCACATTGTCAAGGAGAACTACGGGGCCTTCCTGCACAGGTAGGTCCTCTTTTTTTCCTCCCCCCAGCCCCCAACCTTCCTAGCCGAATCTTTGTGAAGATTCTTGCTTAGCCCATCCGGCTTGTGTCCCCAGCAAAGGGAATAAATAGGGAGACGGGCTGGGATTGGAAAACCAGTGTCTCTACCTTCCGCCCTGGGGCATGTGGTGAGCACGCCACCATGCTGAACCCCAAACCCGGAAATTCCCAGCAGGGAATCCTAAAATCCTAGACTAGGGGGTGGAACTCTACAGCTGCCCTTTCCCTTCTTGATTATCCTATGCCTGGACAGGTATGCCAGCATACCCTTCACCAAGAATCCTGAGAAGTACATCAAGTACCGCGTGGAGCAGGTGGAGGATATGATCGAGCGCCTGTTTGACACATCCGCCTGATTCTGCCGGATCACTGTGGCATCTCTGTGGCCCCCAGCAGGCCTCACCCCATTTATCAGACAGATAAACCAGGGTTCACACTGCTCTTTGGCTGAGTGAGTTTGAAGTCCTTTGGGGCAGGGACCTCTCTCTAGAGATCTTATTCTCCAACTCTTCTTCCTTCTGACAGCCCTGCTTTCATTGGGTCCATGACCCCTCTCTTCCCAACTTGGTACTGTAACTGTCTCTGGGGGAAGGAGGGAAGAAGGCAGACAAAGGGCAGCAGAATGGCCCATCTCCCACTGACTTAGGTAGAATCCCTGAGCTAAGGGTTCTGATCCTCTTCTCAGCTCTCAGACTCTTGGTGTCTGTGTGGCTGAGGGGTAGAACCAAGGTCATCCTGCCCAGTTGTCCTCTCCTGGAGCTGAGTCAAGAGCATTTAGTGGAAACAAAAGGGTCATGATCCCAAGCTGAGGCCCTCCACAGCCCTTAGATCAGAAGGAGCTCTCCACCTTTTCCTTCTCCTTAGCAATAGGCATGAAGAGGTGGCAGGTACCATCTTCACTCTCTGCTTCTCCGTTCTCCTCGAATTACCTTTAGTTGCCATAGGCACCCTGGGACATTAGAGGAATCATCCCTTCATGCTGTCTGTCAGTACCGTACTGCTTTCCCCCTAGCAGGAGGACATAAAAAGAACCCTTACTTCTCCCCAACCCTGCATTCCATATAGTTGTTCCCCATGTACTTTATGGACTGAACTTCTCATTGTGCATGGTGTTCTTCTCGTTGACATAATGTAAATACCCCAAGTTTCAGGATCAGGCAGACAACCCGGGCAGATTGGGCACAGGGGGTGAGGAGGTGAGGGTGGGAAGAATGGTCAGGCATAGCAAGGATCCCAAGGTTAATGTGACCACACTAGGAGAGCTCTCCTTTGGGGAGAGAGGAGTCTAGACAAAAGAAGCCACAGAAGCTGAGATTTCAAGAGTTCACAAAAGGCCCAGTAGAGAGCGCAGGCAGGCGCAGAGATGCATGACCTACCCACCAATATGGGACAAGCTATTTACCCCTGCCATCTGTTTCTAAAACTGCTCCGAGTCAGATACTCCACTTCAGTTTCCCTAGATGCTATAGCCCGGTGAGGTCCAGGGCTGACAGAGAAATGGGCAGAAGAAAAGCTACAGAGGAATGTGGGGTACCCCAGCCTGCCCTGAGGAGAGCGGTCATAAGAGCATGGAGCTGCACTCAATCTCAGCAGAATGGTTTATTTCTCTAGTCATTTGCTTGCTGACGGAGGGAAGGGTTCAGGGATACCCCAGACTAATGAGTTAAAGAGAGATGACCTTGTCATATGGCCTTGACTTTAGCTTTGGAAATCCAGGCTCAATTTGTCTGGACTCTCGGTTCTTGAGAATCTTGAATCCAGTTTCTGATGTTGCCCCTTTAGATGTCAGGCCTTCCTCCATGGGGAATATCCTTAGCGGGAGGTGGGTCAGACTTGCATTCCCACCAGACCCAGACTATGACAAAGATGATTTGACTGCATCCGATGATGGCTACATACGTCAGCAAGAAGATGTGGTCCATAGCCTCAGCCCAAGTCTTCTTTGGCTCCTGAACTTTCCCCTGGGGCTCTGTGAGAGAAATGCTCAGAGAGGAGGCTGCCCTTCATGTGGCAGCACCCTTCCCTGAAACAGAAGATGTGCACAAGGGACCAGACTGCTGCTCTCTCGGCCCTGGAATCCTTTTTTCTTTTTTTTGGAGGAGCTAGGACTGCAGAGTTAAATCACTTTCCAAGAACTAAAACATGCGTATGTGAGTAAAAAATTCCCTGCCACAGATGTCCTTTTGAATCTAGGTGTTTGTATCCAGACTAGAAAGCCCTCAACTATTCCTTATTTTAGACAACCTCCTTAGGGAAGCTGTTTAGGTGTTACCCCAGAAATGTGAGTTTACCTTGACATCCAAGCGCTCTCCCTCTCTACCCTGAACTGAGCTGTCTAAATATGGTCTACTTCATTACTAGAAAGAGTCAGCTGTTTTGGGCAGGGTTGGTATTTGTTTCATTTTAAGGGAAACTAAAAGCACTAGGCTTCTTTCTGCTCAGACCGGGACAGGCTTGAGGACTGAAGCCGGAACAAAGCCATCCCCATGCCTTTATAACTGTTCACAAAATATACTTCTAAGCCTTCCTTGTTTACTTTTGGTGGTGGGTTGTCTCTGCCTACCTTCAGATCTGGGCTCTGGATTTGCCGTGTCCAACCCTTCCTCCCTCAGGGCTAGATTTGGGCTGATCTTCGGGCTGAAGTTGCCTCGAGTCAGCAAGGCAGACATTAACACGCTCTCCATGGTGCTCACGGAGAGTAGTATCAGTAGCAATGTAAAGTAGGAAACTGGAAGGAGGGGAAACAACAGGGTCAAAAGGGACTAGAATCTCAAAAACCACCCAGTCCAACCTGTACCTGACCAACAGAATTCCGTCTGTAACATCCCCAGTGAGTGTTCATCCAGCCTACCCTTGAATATCCTTAGTGAAGGAGAATGTACTACCTCCTGAGGCAGCCCATTCACTTCATGGATGGCTCTATCTGTTAGGAAGTGTTCCTTATATTGAGCTCCAGTATGCCTCTGCAGCAGCCTTCCTTACCTGATGGAGAAGAATCTCTGGACCAGATTTACTAGAGACTGGGGAAATGACAACAAAGGGATCAGTAATGATGCAATCTCATAGATATTCTGGTCCTCAGGGAAATGGGGTTAGATGTGAGAACGAGAAGCCGTGGACATCGGAGTAAGGAAGGAAGATGCTAACAGTGAGCTGGGAGGCTAGAGAATGTGAGATTCCCATACTTGATGAAGGGACTTACTTAGGAGAGGACTGCAGGAGGAAGAGCTGGGGAGGGCCTGTACCAGAGACGAGTGGAAGACGAGGTAGCCAAGCAGCAGCGTCACCTTGTAAGAGATACGTTCAGTAGCCTTCAGAGGCAGGAGGCTGCCACATATATCTGCCAGGAGTATTGCCACCCCTGGCACTACCAAGGCCATTGTTGTCTTCACAGCTGTGTTCTCTAGACTTAGCTGGAGGAAGAAAAAGTAGTGGGTGCTTTTTGAGAAACTCTAAAGCACCTGCCCCAGGTAAATGGCCCAGCTTCCCTCCCCTTAAGCCTTGCTCCTTCCAGGTACTCCAGACCAGTACTGCGGTAAATCCTTAGGAGGGTACACTAAAGGAATGGTTTCATTGGCATTCTCCTCCCCTCTCTTCCCCCTCCCTGGCTTGGAGTACTCCTACTCACCGTCACCTGGAAGCAAGGCACCAGCTGCTGGTGTGGGACCTGAGCTTTTAAGCCTCGAACCACGTATTCCCGCTTCACACCCACAATCTCATTGACTGCTTGGGGATGAAACTTCAACTCTTGAGCTGTATGGGAGTTGGGAAGAGGGATGGGAAGAAGGGGAATGGTAAACCAAGAGGAAAGGAATGCCTCTTCCCTGGGTCCCAATAGGCCCTTGCTTTGGAGGATAGGTCTAGAGTTTGAGAACAGGTGGAAGTGATCCAAGGCCATGGCCAGAAGGAAGAAGCTCTATGGAGAGCAGGAGTTACTGCACACACAAGAATCACCCAAGTTTTTTAAGGTGGTATGTATAAAATGGGGATGATAATAGCACCTACCTCACAGTGTTGCTGATCCATAAAGATAACGTGTAAAATGTTTTGCAAACCTTAAAGTGCTATGTAAATGCTAGCAGCTGTTACCATGTTACTCTAATTACTTAAAAGGTTTTTTTGAGTTCTTGAAGTCCTTTTGAATGACCGTTATGTTACCGTCTTAATTCATAGTACTGGAATAATTTCTAACAGAAAAATTTATATTGGAGGTGACTGGTAGGAGTCATTACCTTCCTCTATACCCTCCAGTTCCTCTTGACCAAGGCAATGGTCTTTTGTTTGTTTTTCACAGAAATGGGACAGAAAGCATGGAATAGTGGTATCTCACTAGTGTTCTTTAAATTTAAAACCTTGATAGGAAGAAGGGGGACAGAAATCACCAGGAAGATAGTGGAACACAGGTAGATACCAGGCCTCTAGCTAGATGTGGAGCTGACAGAAATAGGATTTTGTGACTGGGCAAGAAATCAAATGGAAGTTTAAGGGTAGATTGACTTTGGGGAATTAAAAGGGTGAGTTGTTTTTAGCTGGAAAGTCTAAGCCGAACCAAAGCGAACGTAAATCGAGGAAATGCTGTGCAAAGCTGAATAACCTTAAAAGTGATGGAAAGGAATGAGGGTCGAGTGAGAATAGAATTGGTGCAAGAGTGAGTTCTCTTGTACCTGCCATCCACCTCCCCATACCTGTGTTGCTGAAAGCATAGAAACTGAGGCTGCAGTCACTTTTATCACTGGGGAAGTGGAGAAGTTCAAAGTCGCAGTTAGTCTTGGTGGTGAGCGCAGTGTAGAGCTCTACGAAACCCTCTCTGCTTACCCGAGCCCGTGGGTTGTGCTCCCTCCACTCCACCCAGAGGCTGTGGAAAGAAGAGCCCAACACCAGGATGCCAGTCTCTTTTGCTGCTTCCTTCCTGATTCCATGGCTCAAACAAAGCAATGGGTTGGAAGGTTGGAAAGATCCAGTGGTTTTACCGCTCCCTCCATCTGCTCCTTGGAAGCCATTGCCGGAATTGTGCTAAGTATAGGTGACAGACTTAAAGGAAGGCCTTAGGGAGAGAGTCTAGGGAGGATGTAAAGTCCAGGGAGTGAACGTGGAGCTTTGGGGAAGAGCCAGGAATCACCTAGGGCGCATATCCCGATTCACTTACGCCTCTTGGATTGTGAGGTCTGGGGTCCACAGCAAGGCTGAGGGCAAAGTGATGAAGCTCCGTGGGTCAGTATTCTCATGCCAGGAGAGGTGAGGATCGAACCACGACTAGGAAAACAGGTGTGAGGCTGAGCTGCCCACCTCCTGCTCCCCTTGAGGCGTCAGAGAGAGGCCCTATTGTACGCGAAGACAAAGCCAAGTGCCTGGCAGGAAGCCTGCGCCCCTGATTTGCGTTAGGAAGTACAATATAGCAAACCAGGGTATCATTCTTCGGTCCCTTCCTTTCCCCATTAACTGGTTCCCCCACCCCTTGTTTCCACTCTCACCAGTTTCAGTAGCATCGAGGATGACACTGTGTACTGCAAGATGTCCTGTTAGGGAGAGGGAGAAAAAAGGTAGCTTTGTCACCTGGGGGGCAAGGAAGCCACATAGCAAAGTCAGGACACATCCTAGGGTCCTGCCCCCTTCTCTCCCAGTGTCTCCTCACCACATCGAAGACATTGGACACAAACACTTGCACATCAACGATCAAGGGCACACTGCCATTATCTGGGATCTGAGGACTGATATCAGTAGCCAAGAGCGAGTCCAGGCAGGCGAGGGGCTTCCAGGCTGTGGAAATGGGAAAAGGAGGACAGTAGTGTGTGGTGGGGGGGTTGGGATTTGATAGTATTAACCTGGCCACCTTGAGGTAACAACCCCCAAATATCTGATCCCACACTCCTCTCCAAGTACCCACCTCAGGATGTTGGGGATGGGGGAGAGGAACAGGAAGAGGGATGATGGCCCAAGGAAAGATAGTCTAGGAGAGGGGCCTAGAAGAGATGCTGGGCTTGACCATACCCGACCCAAGGAGGAAAAGCTCAAGCAGCAGCCGCAGAATCGCCATCAGGAAGGCTCTGCAAAGGCATGAGAGGGAAACGTTTAACCTGATCCTTGCGCAGGACTAGAGCTGGGGGACGGAGTCTTGACGCCGATTTGGTCTCTCCTTGCCCCTAGCTCCAAAGACGCTCTAGCTCTTACTGGGGCAGCCAGTACTGGGGAAAGGCTGGACTGCAGAACAGCCCGCTGCTCAGTGCTAGAGATAAGAATCGCTCCGAGTTTGGGGCTCATTTGCCCTCTCTCGGTTCCGCAAATAGCCGAAAACAAAGCCCAGAGCCGGTCACGCCCGCCCCTGCACCTGTCCCTGTACCCAAACTCCCCAGCTACCCTCCCCTCCACCTGGGGTCTAATATAACGTTCAGGAACTAAGGCTGGTCTTGGACACCAAGCACTCACACCTTTTTTGGCCTCTGCGAATTTGTCCTGGCTCCATGGAGCCACATGGAGAACCCTGGTAGACAAAAAGGTAGCATGCACTGCTTTGGCTGTGTCTTGAGTATTATTGGCAACTGTGCACATACTTCATGTAAACAATTAACTTTCTGGGAGTGAGCACTAGTAGCCAAGGAGGTTGGGAGAGGCCAGGGCAGAAGGCAAGCCTCGGGTGGCTGTTTCTAGTCTAGTTTCTCTGGTAACACAGTGCCTTCCTTACGACTACTCAAAGCTTTCACTCCAGATCAGCGCAGACTTTGCAGAACTGGGTTTGACGTGAAACTCTCCAAACTCTGGAAAGAAAGGGGATTGCTGAAAATGACCATAAGGGCCCGCACAAATCTTGGCCTGAGACTCAGTTGGAATCCTAAGTGGATATGTGACCTGCCCAGCGATTTCCCACAGTTGGAGGGAAGGGTCTAGGATAGCCAGGACATCCTAATTCAAGCAAGCACCACCAAGGAGTGTATATGCCTCTCTTACCAGTTAACTTAAGCACACTTAAACACTTTAGTCTCTTCGAAGTCCTGCGCATTTGTCCTCAAATAGCTGTATAAGACACAAGTGGTGCGCAAAGACCCGACAAGTGCCAAAAGTGACCTCTCGTTACATATCAAGTCCTGCTCTTTCATCCCCAGACTCCCTATCGTCTCCTAATTTCTTAGGTCCCACACAGTTGCTGGCGTCTCAGTTCCAAAGTTCCAGAGCTTCATCGGTTAAGGAGCAGAAAGCTTTTTTCAGCAAAACGCAAGAGCCTAATAGGGTGAGGATGGGCAGCCCCCTTTATAATTCCCCAGATTCCTTTTACACAGTCCCTAAACCCCAGAGGCCCCCCCAGCCCACGTTGACAATGGCGGGATACACAGCATTTCAGGCAGTTTGAGCGTTTTAATTGAACCCCGAAGAGCACTATCTCCCGACTGCTCCTGCCCTCGAGCCCCCTCCAAAACGACATCCTTTTTTTTTTCTTTAGTATTTTATTTTCCCCCAGTTACATGTAAAAACAATTTTTAACGTTAGTTGTTAAAACAGTTCCAAACTCTCTCGATTTCTTCCTCCCCATCCCACCCCCACCCCCACCCTCACTGAGAAGGCAAGCAATTCGATATAGGTTATACATGTGTAGTCATGCAAAACATTTCCTTATCAGTCGTGTTGTGAAAGAAAACAGGCCAAAAAAAAAAAAACTCAAGAAAAATAAAATAAAACAGTATGCTTCAATCTGTGGTCAGTTATTTTTCTGGAGATGGACAGCATTTTTCATCATGAGTCCTTCAGAATTGTCTTGGATCATTGTATAGCTGAGAATAGCTAAGTCATTCATAGCTGATCTAACAATATTGCTATTACTGTGTACACAGTACATTTCACTTTGCATCAGCTCGTGTAAGTCTTTCCAGGCAAAACGACATTCTTAAACTCCCTGTGCTACAGGTTCAGCTCTCTTCTCATTGAAGGGGAGGTAGGTACAGGGGTCTCTACTCTCCAGGATGGACCCGGTAAGGGGCTCAGAACGGAGTCTCTCGGAGGAGCATGTTCAGGAGCCAGAAGAGTGGGATCCGCTGCTTTGCAAACGGGGATCATAGCTACGGAATCGTGAACCAGCAGGCTGCCCCGGCGAGCGCTTGTTGGGGCGACTCGCACGCGACGGGAAACGAGCTGAGGAGCTCGGCACAGCAGCCCCTCGCAGATCTTGCGGAAGCCCTTGCGGAAGTGTTTGGAGACGAGTGCATAGACAATGGGGTTGACGCAGGAGTTAGCATAGGAGACTAGATGGGAGAGAATGCGCAGCACATAATTGGCTCGAGTGAGAGGGAAGTGGCCAAACCAGACGGAGAGGATGAGAGCGTGATGGGGCATCCAACATAGGCAGAAGAGCGTGGCTACGATGACTATCATGCGCGTCACTTTGCGCTTGGAGCGCTTGGATACGGAAAGAGCGGCCACTGGATCAACAGCCCTCCAGAGATAGTGCAGGGTTCGAGCATAGGTCAGGCCAAGCACGAGAACGGGCAGCAGGTAGCTGAAGACAAAGGTGCAGAGATCCATGGCTCGACGTCGCTGTGCACTCCAGGCGGGATGACACACGGTCAGGTTAGCCAATTCCGACTGACTATAGTAGCTGAGGTAGGGCCCCGAGAATATTAGCGCCAGTGTCCAGATGAGGCCTATGGCCGCCAGCCCATTCCGAGGAGTCCGCAATTCTCGGGAGTGCAATGGGTAGCGGATAGCCAGATACCTTCGAGGGATAGAGAGAGAAGTCAGTGTAGGGGACTGCTAGAAGCTGGGAGTGGGGGTTGGAGAGCATGGTAAGGGATGTGAAGGTGAGGAGCCTCTGATTCGGTACAGTAAATGGGAAAAAAAAGAACCTGCATTCTCATTTCTGTCCCAAAGACAGACCCAGACAGATCCATTCGAGGTCTCAGACCTCTTATGAATTATTTGAAGGTCCCCTTCAAAGGAATGAACATAGTTCCTGGAGAGTCTTGACTAGAACAAATGTCTCTTGTCACCCAATTGTCCCCAAGGCTACAAAAAAAAATTTCCCACCCTGGAAGAGTAGAGAATGGGAAATGGAACCCAAGTTCCTATTTGCAGCTCTTCCAATCACCTGACAGAATCCTAAGAAACAAATTCCAAACTCTATGTGTTGTCCCAATTACCGGAATATCTGAGGCAGCTTTCTATAATTCGGCAGGCACTCTAAGCCTCGTGAAACTCGTGGAGCCTGGAGGGCTGTTCTAGATGAACCTTTGACTCTCAGCTTTGTGTAATTGAGCTATATACCTTGGCAGCCAGTGGATATTTCTAGGAACCTATCTCTAGGACAGTAAGAGACCCGGAAAGAGGGAAGAATATTTGAGCCTAAAACTGGATTTCCTTGTCAAGAACTTCTGGAGCGTCTAGCTCTCTTTCCAACCCTTTTCCCCTTGCTTTGATCCATTTTGCAGATGAGGTCCTAGGTGAGTACGTCTCAGCTTCCCTCCTGGATATAAAGAGAAGAAGCCCCTCCGTGCCGCTCCCTTGCTCATCCCGGAGCACAGCGCCGGGAAAAAGCACACAGAAACTTGGTGGAGAGCCTGCCCTCTTCTGCTGCGCAATACCTGTGTGGCGTTGCACGTCCGGGCTCTCCCGCTGACAGCTCCAGCCAGTCCTGGCCTGAATGACTCTGCAAAGGGATTCAGGGCCACAGACTAAACTGGAGAATTGTGAACAATCTCGAAGTTCACTAGCTGCCCTGGAGCTGTGCCTTCTTTTGCATCAACCTTGGGTCTGCCACCTACGGAGACCACTTGGGGTTCTTTAAGCAGCCCGGTTCCTGACTAGGACTCTTGGACCCAGACCCAGATTCTTATCCTCTCTAAACCTAGTCTTTCTGCTCTCGCCTCCTTGCCTCCCTAACTCTGGTCTCTCCATCTTCTTCTGTATTCGCTCTCCTCCCTATTCCTCTTTTTACCCCCGTCAGCCTTTCCACCTTCTCGGTCTTGGTCCCCCACCTACCTAGGGTTTCAGGAGGAAGGGAAGGGCTCTTGAGGAGATCTTCTTTCCCGCTACCCACCCTCAACCCCTATTACTCACCTATCTAGAGAGACGGTAGCCAACGTGAAACTGCTGGCGTACATAGTGAGGAAGATGAGAAAGTGTACTGCCTTGCAAAGAAGCGCACCAAACGCCCACCCGTCCAGGGTGTAGATGGTCGCCTGGAAGGGCACGCAGCAAACTATGAAACAGAGATCTGCCACACCCAGGTTGAGAATGAACAGGTTGGTGGTGCTGCTCATTTGGCCGCTGCGCAGCAGCACCGCTAGGACCAATGAATTACCCACCGTGCCCACGAGGAAGATGAGAGCGAAGAGCACTGGTACGATGATTGCCTCGGGCTGCCAGCCCTCCCAGCTACCGCTCACCTCACTGGCGTTTTCTAGGGCAGCCGAGGCATTCACGCTGCAGGGGAAACCTAGGAATCCGTCGACACCTCGTTCCATTCTGCTCCCTGGTCTGAGGTGACCAGCTATTCCAGCCCCTTCGAGCTAGCTCCGGGTCCCAAGTTGCCGCTGCTTCTCATGCACCTTAACCTCTCCACAGCTCAGCTTGCTGCAGAAGCCCTACCGCAGCTCCAGCTGGGGAGAAAAGGATAGAGGCAATCAGGGGGGAAAGCGACTTGGGGGGGGGGGAGGAGCAAAGGAAGCTGACTTTGTCCCAGGGGAACTGCAGGCTGAGTGGGGAAGCTGGAAAACCAAGAATGACCCCCGGTCTCCAAGGAGATTTGGCACTGATGGAAACATCCCACTACCTCAAGGGAGGTGGATGCAAGTAGGGGTTACTACTGCAGTCAAAGGGCTATGTCCCTTTTCTCCTCCTTCTCCCCATTGAGAGATCTTCAATTCTCAGGAGACACCAGCCTCAGGTTTTCCTGAGATTAGAGGGGTTTGCTTCTTATTAATGGTGGCCCAAGGAAAATGCCAGCTGGGAGAAAGTCTGGGCCAACAGAGCAGAAGCTACAAGCCCCTGCCCACAGTTAGGTCTCCCGCTATACCACCTCCTCTTGCCTGGGTTGCAAGGTGAGTTCTCTCTTGGGTGTTTTGCTTGCTAAGTCTACCTGCAGGAGACCCTGTCCTCCAGCTCCCAGCAGCTCAGGCCTTAAAAAATAAAATGCCCCTTCGTGCAGAATGATTAAAAAGAGACAATAGGAGGCCTCTGGAATTTTTAGTGACCCTAAAGTGAACACCTAAGGAAGGGAGAGAACTGCTGCATCAATAGGACAGCTAGGTGGCTCAGTGGATAGAATGTCATGTAATTAGGAAGACCTGAGTTCTAATTTGACCTCCCATACTTACTAGCTGTGCGACCCTGGACAAGTCATTTTACATTTGCCTTAGTTTCCACAAATGTAAATGGGATCATAATAGCAGTTACCTCAGAGAGTTGGTGTGAAGGTCAAATAAGATAATACTTGTAAAGTACCTGGCACATAGTAGGTACTAAATACGTGCTAGTTCCCTCTCCCTTAGGTGGGACTTCCTCTTTCTGAATCAGGGCCTGTAAGACAGGGGATGTGGCTCTGGAAATGGGTTTGTTTGTGTGTCCATGTTCATAAGTAGGCGAACTCTTATTAGTTTCTTATCTGCCTCTCCCCTTATCCCAATCACTATCTTATCCTTCCTTTTTTGTTATTTCTTAAAATGCCACTTGTTTTTCACCTTTCTATTTCCTGTGTGTATGTACACACACACATATACACATTCTCTATACATACATATATACATTCTCTATACATACATATATACATTCTCTATATAATTTGTAATACTTTGGTAGGTAAATCACTTCTCTTCTCTGTGACTCATTTTCTTCACGTGTAAAATTAGAACATTGGACTAAATTGTGGAAGTCTCTTCTACTTTCTCTCTTCCTGGTTTGGGGAAAATTCCCAGTGTTCCCAGTAAATGGGCTGTCTTTAATGACCTAATCATCAGACTACAGACAACTCGGTGAGAGGGACAGCTACTTTCTGGGTTGTTTCTCTTTAAAGAATAGCTCAGAACCATTAACACTGGGCTCTGAATATTTGTTTGTGATCTCTCGAATATTGGAGCATCAGAAAGTAGTAAGAGGTAGTAGAAAGAGCACTAGTCTTGAAGTCAGTAGATTTGGGTTCAGAGTTTGGAGACAATCTTCATGAGCTTCAACTTCCTCATCTATAAAATGAAGGTTTTAAAACTTACATTGTCCCATTCCCTGATACATTAAATGGTCAAAGGATATGAACAAATACTTCTCAAAAGAACTGCAAAGTATTTGCAACCATATGAAAGAATGTTCCAAATCACTAATAATGAGAGAAATACTAATCAAAACAACCCTGAGGTCTCATTTCATACCTTGCCAATGGCAAAAAATGACCAAAAATTGGCAACAGTTGATGTTGGAGGGGTTGTGGAAGGATGGGCACACTAATACATTATTGGTGGAACTGTGAAATATTTTGGAAAGTATTTTGAAATTGTGTAAATAGAGTGACTAACATGTCTATGCTCTTTGAACCAGAGGCTCCATTACTGGGCTTATACCCCAAAGACTCCATTGATAAGAGAAAGCCTCCATATATTCAAAATGTTTAGAGCAACACATTTTGTGATAGCTAAGAATTGTTGTATATGAATGTAATGGAATATTATTGTGCTATAAGAAATGATATGTGATGGATACAGAGAAACATGGAAAGACATATCAACTGATGCAGAGTGAAGTAAGCTGAGCAAAGAAAACAATATACATGGTAACTGCAACACTGTAAATAGAAAGAACAACTACATAAAAAAAGCAAAGTGAATGTAAGACAATTACAAAGATCAAGTTGGACTTGAATGAAGAGATATGAGAAGACATCCCCAATCTACCATTTTGTGGATGTGGGGGTTCCACAGGTGTTACATATTGCATACGTTTTTGGACTTTTTCAATGTATCAATCTGTTCTGCTGGGGGTTTTTTTCTCTCTGAAAAATACTACTTCTTATAGGGGACCGCTCTTTGGAAAAGGGAGTGTGTGGAATATTTGGGATAACTTTAGTGATGTAAGACATAAAATATCAATAAAAGCTTATAAAAATAAATTAAAAATATTGTATTGCCTATCTCACAGGTCTGTTGTGAGGAAAAGTGCTTTCTAAACCTTAAAATCATATAATTGTTGTTAATTATTATTGTTCTCCCAGTAGATTAGTCTAGCTTTAGTCATTGACCATTGAATTATTGTGGAATTGATTCAGTGCTCTATATTTCTTTGCTTATCTAAAGCAATGCTTTATTTTTTGTGGCCATGAGAGAAAAATCAGATCATAGACATTCCATTAAGAGCTATAGCTAAGTTCTTCTTTGAGTGCATAAAAGGGTGCTCAGTGTATGATTAGTCTTACAGCTGAATTGAGAAGATGCTGGATAAATAAGATGATAAAGAATTGAAAGACAAATGAGAGTAATGAATAACAGGGTGCCATTGGAACATTCCAGGAAAGAATATAACATATTAAATGGAAAATTAAGCACCATGTTGAGCAGGTACTTTTTATTGTTCTGCCTAAAGGCAGAAAGGGTTCTTATAAGAAAAAACATTTTCCCATAGTACATCAAGTTAACAATGACTAATCTGCTTATAGCCCCTTTTTCAGTAACGTCAAGATCTAGAAATACAACAGAAAGGGAGAGGCTTTCATGTTTCCACATTCCCCCTCTTTGTGCTGTTAGAACACAAGGGTCATCGTCCTGAAATTGAAGACTTTTCTCATAATCAATGAGGATGAAAAAGCTATTATCCTTAATTATGGCCAGGTGACCCTTACCGGAGTCAAGGACCATGATGTAGATCTCATTTATTTGAGAGAGATTAAAAGTGGTGGTTGCTTGACACAAAGGCTTTTTTTTTTTAATCATGACCAAAAGAACAAAGTCAATGATACAGGTAAAGGACATAGATATGATTCCCACTGCCCACTCTCCAATCTCACGAATGCCTAGCCAACTATCCAAAAAGCAGAAGATACACCTCCTTGTTCAAGGTTATCATGCAATCTATTAACTTTATTTGCATATAGTTAGTCTTATTTGTAAGGTTTTTAGTATAGTTGAGGATATAGGTGTTGTACCTCCCTAGGTTCATTCTTTCAACCCCCACTCACATTAGCATGTTGGGACCTCAGGGGGTGACTCACTATTCCTCTCTTCAAAATTCTAGGAATAAGTCTGAGGGGCTACTATTGCTCATGAGCCCCCATTTGGTGTATTATTCCCAATATTAATCAACCAGTTGACATCAATTAGCTTTTGTAAAGGAATATTTACCACGAAAGCATAGCTTGAAATGAGAGTGCAAAAATATTGCCCAAACTGAGATTGGCACCCACTCCATCCATGGGGAGAGTGGGTCCACGTTTAAAGTGGTTGGTCCTAAACATTCCCTCTCCCCATACCCTAGGGATAAGCTGTTTCTCCCTTACAGACACAATATCCCTGAGGAGAGTGGGCTCAAATTTGAAGAACAGTAGTACTGAGACACTCATAGAGGGAATGTATGGGATGGAATAGTACCTTATGACTCAGCCCTGGGAGATCTTTTATTCCCTCAAAATTCACTTCTGACTGTGGTGTTGCTGATAAAGAAGTTGTTCTCTTTTCCAACTAAGTTTGGTTCCTTGTAGATGCAGTGTCTCTACTGATAGGTCTACTTCTGGGTTGGGTCAAGCAGATCTATCCTCAAGGCTGGCTCCTTGATGGGTTCAACTACTGCTGTTATAGTCTCTCTCGGTCTCTGTTACTTACTACAGTTGCTGAGGGAACCTCTGATGGCTCCTTCAACCTCTTGAGCCTCACAGGGTCATAATCTGATCTATTCCATCGTTAGACCACTAAGTGAATGGACCATTCACTTAAGATCAGGAAAGAATAAACACAAAATAAACAGGCACTGTATATTCAGGGATGCATAGCTTATAGGTGGGGAGATAAGACAGCCTCAGTCCCTCCCTTATTCAGCAGCTTACAGAACATCTTTCTCACTTGAAAGCCAAGAGTGAAGACAAAGAGAGAATGTCCTCTTGAACCCTTTATATGCCCAATTTATTCCAGCTCAGTCTGCATCATCAGTTCTCAACTAACCAGAATACTTTTCATCACCCCACAGTATTAGCCCCTCAGTGACTCATGGCTAGAATAAGGCTCACAAAACTCCATGTGTTGGATTGAAACCAGGTAGGGAATACTATACACGCTTTGAGAAGTAAGGCATTCATTGGCCAGTCCCATTACACCAGAAGATGACAGGTAGAGTTGTGCTCATTTAGCCCACTATCCTACTGCCTTTTTGAATGAACATGTGGGAGCCAACATCCAATTTCTCCTATTACAGTTAGATTTCTCGTGGCCATTTGTAGTAAGAGCAATAGCCTTATCCTTTGCCCATGCAGGTTAGGCTTGTTTTTCCTTAAAAGGTATTGAGATATTCCTCAAGACTTTATTGGCTCAGGAGACTAAGGGCTCAGAATATTGATGTGACTTCCTTATTGGTTGGGTACAAAAGCAAGGAAAAAGAGAGTCAAGAGCCTCCGAGTAACTCAGGCAAGGGAACTTCACTAAGATGAATTAACTTGAGGCATATTCAAGGCTTATCCTTGTTAGATATCCTATGCTGCTATAGCTAAATAAATCTCTTTTTGTATACTGTTGAACAACTTATGAGTTTCTTGTTTTATTCCAATATTGAACCTAAACTATCAGGAGATTGGCCTGAGCAAGGCCCAGCCTACCCCACCATTTTATGTTATTATAGAGAAAAAAATACAACAGCCTATTTTACTGACTTTTTTCCTGATAATAATGTTTTATTTGATTTCTCTTTCATAAAACACTATGTCTAAACATTTAATTGTTTTCAGCTATACAAATAAATGCCTCTACAACCTATAACAACCACAAAATTGTTATTCTATTAGGGCATGATCTTCTTTTTGCTAACTAGGATATAACCCGTCTAATCTGTATGCTGTATGAAATGGAGAGGGATTCCCTTGTATTTGTGCAAGGGCTCATTCCAATAGGCCCAGTAATTAGTTTATATGTTAACAATTTGGTAAATGAAAGTTACAAAGGTGTTATCAATCCACCAATTTCCACCAATTTCCTCATCTTCAGTTTCCTCATCTCTAAAATGGGAAATTCTGCAAGTTTGTTCATACTATCCTCCTCGGATGGCTTAGGGAAAAATCTAATAAAGCAATAAAGGATCACCCAGATAAGCCCTGTGAGAAATAGTCAAAGGATTGCTAGTCATACTCAGTTTGGGATTTTGGTGCCAGGAAGTGACTTTGTTCCTTTTATTTTATTTTACTTTTACTAGGCAATGGGGTTAAATAATGACTTGCTCAGGGTCACATAGCTAGTAAGTGTCAAGCGTCTGAGGTCAGATTTGAACTCAGGTCCTCCTGACTCCAGGGCCAGTGCTCTTTCCACTGCGCCACCTAGCCGCCCCTGAAAATAGTATGCTTTGATCCATATTCAGACTCCATAGTTCCTTCTCTGGATCAATGATGTCTTTTTTTTTTTTCTTTTGGTGAGTCAGTTGGGATGAAGGGACTTGCTCAGGATGACTCAGTTAGTAAGTGTCAAGTTTCTGAGGTCAGATTTGAACTCAGGTCCTCCTGACCCCAAGGCTGCAGCTCTATCCACTGCTCCACCCAGCCACCTCTGACTTTGTTCCTTTTAAAGAGGGTATAATGGCAATGTTGAATATCTTCTTCATTCTGGAGTGGTAAATTCTCTTGACTAGTGGTCAATTTGCCTAGCACTTGACTTATCTTTTGGTGGTCTACAAATGAAGGTTCAAAAAACCCAAACAAAGGTGATAGTAGGGTTAGGAACATTATGAAGAACAAGTGTGGATATGGAACAATTATTAGCAGATATTCGAAAGATAAACAGGCAGTTTTCAGATAAAGAAATCGAAGTTATCTATGAGATACGAGAAAATCAAAGTACATCTATAGTCATATTATTGATTAGAGAAATGCAAATTAAAAGAACTCTGAGGAACCACATCACACCTATCAGATTGGCTAATATGACAGAAAAGGAAAATGACAAATGTTGGAGGGGATTTGGGAAAATTGGGACACTAAGGTACTGTTGGTGGAGTTGTGAACTGATCCAACTGTTGTGGAGACAATTTGGAACTCTGCCTATAAAACTAGGTCTGTATCCCCCCAAAATAAAAAAAAATAAGAGGAAGGACCTATTTGTACAAAAATATTTATAGCAGCTCTTTTTGTGGTGGCAAAGAATTGGAAATTGAGAGGATGTCCATCAATTGGGGAGTGGCTGAACAAGTTGTGGCATATGAATGTAATGGAATACTATTGTGCTATAAGAAATGATGAGCAGGCTGCCTTCAGAAAAACCTGTAAAGACTTGTATGGTCTGATGCTGAGTGAAGTGAGCAGAACCAGGAGAAAGTTGTATACAGTAACAGCCATGTTGTGCAATGACTAACTTTGATAGACTTAGCCCTTCTCAGTAATGCAAGGATCTAAGACATCTCCAAAAGTCTCATGATGGAAAATGCTATCCACATCCAAAGAAAGAACTATGGAGTTTGAGTGCAAATCTAAGCATACTATTTGCTCTTTTTTTCTTCTGTTTTGTTTTGTTTCTTCTTTCTTGTCCTTCCTCCTATTGATTCTAATTCTTCTTTACAACACGACTAATGTGAAAATATATTTAATAGGAATGTATATGTATAGCCTATATCAGATTTCACACCATCTTGGGGAGGGAGGTGGGAAGGGAAGGGGAGAAAAATTTAAAACTCAAAAGCATATGGAAGTGATTGTTGAAAACTAAAAATAAATTAATAAAGGAGAAAGGGAAACCAAATTACCAATATCAAAAATGAAAAAGAATTCACAACAAAGGAAGAAGAAATAAGGTAAATTATCAGAAATTATCTTGCCAAGTTACATGCCAAAATAATTGATGCTGAATCAAAGGGATGAATCTTTACAGAAAGTATAATTTATCCTAATTAATAAAACAAGAAATAGAGAATTTAAATAATGCAGTCTCTACAAAGTCCTGATCCAATGTTTCTTTATAGTGAGAAGTTGACCCTGGGTTCTCCAAAGCTATGTCAGCACATGCCGAGTTCTGGCATGTACCATGCTGGAAAGGCTTTGAGTATTGCCCAAGAACAGATCAAATCTGTCTCCAAGGACCAGCTTAGTTTATCAAAGACAGCCACATCACCAGTGGGATTGTTACCAAGTGATGAAGTAATCATGGCATCGCATGAAACAAATTTTTTTTTTTGCTTTTTTTTTTTTTTGGTGAGACAATCAGGGTTAAGTGACTTGCCCAGCGTCACACAGCTAATAAGTGTCAAGTGCCTGTTGAACTCAGGTCCTCCTAACTCTAAGGCCAGAGCTCTATCCACGGTGCCATCTAGCTGCCCTGAAACAAAATTTTTAAATATACCTCAGATCTGTGCGGCCCCCTTCTACTTTTACAATGAGAGTGGAGGAGAGCAAGAGGAATAAAATATCAAGAATCTCAAGGAAAATAATTTTTACATGGTAAGGAAGGGGGCCTAGCAGTACTATAACTTAAACTACACTACAAAGTAGTAATCATAAAAAAATTTTGGTACTGGTTAGAAAATAGAAAAAAATTGATTAAATACCCCAAGATCCAGAAGCAATTGAATATAGTAACATAGTATTCAATAAGCCCAATAACTTCAACTACTTGGGTAAGGACCCACTATATTCTACAGAAACTGCTAGGAAAACTAGAAAGCAGTGTCTGGCAGAAATTGGGTTTAGAGCAGTATCTCACAGCACATAGCACAACAGCTCCAAATAAACACATGACCTAAATACAAAAATTAGAGGATTAGAGAAGTTCTATCTCACCAATTAGAAGGGCAAAGAGGACCAAAAAAAAAAAAAAAAGGAAACATAATTGTTGGAAGGGATGTGGGAGAAGCACACTAATAAACTGTTGGTGGAGCTGTGAATGAATCTAACCATGAGGGAAAGCATATTGAAACAATTTTTTTTTAACTTTTTAGTGAGGCAGATCAGGGTTAAGTGACTCACTCAGGGTCACACAGTTAGTAAGTATTAAGTGTTTGAGCTGGATTTGAACTCAGGTCCTCCTGATTCCAAGGCCAGAGCTCTGTGCCACCTAGCTGCCTCTGAAACTATTTTTTAAAAAACATTTAATTGGTGCATACCCTTTAGCCTAGCAATACCACTACTAGGCATAGACTCCAAAAAGATCAGTGAAAGAGAGATAAAACCCATATACACAAAAATATTTATGGTTTAGGATTATTTGCTGTAGGTAAGAACTGGGAACAAAGTATATCTTTGGTAATGGCTAAACAGATTGTGCCATGTGAATGTGATGGAATATCATTTCACCTATAAGAAATTATGAAAGGGGCAGACTGAGAGAAACTCAGGAGGACTTGGATGAAATAATTTAAAGTGAAGTGAGCAAAACCAGAAGCACTATTTATACAAATACAGCACCCTAAAGGAAAACAACTATGAAAGACTTAACTGTGATCAAAGCAATGACCTATCATGACTCTAGAAAAATGATGATGAGTTATGCTTGCCATCTTTTGGCAGAGAATGATGGACTACAGGTATAGAATGAGGCATGCATTTCCAGGCAAGGAAAATGTGTGTAACTGTTCTGCTTGACAATGCAGGGCTTCTTGCGGGGGTGGACTGTTGGGGAATACTTATGGGAGGAAGATTGGAGTGATAGTAATCCCCTCCCCCCCAAAAAAGATGAAAAAGAAATGAAAGAAGAGAGCATCAATGAAATGTTTAAAAATACACAGAAGAGAGCAGAAAAGATTCAGAAGTAGATACAGACAAGCAGTAGTAGTGTTGGAACTATAGAGCTAAAATTAATACATACTTTAAAAGAAAAACCAAGATGTACATAATAAAAATTCACAGTGTCACATATAAAATATTTGTTCTCTGTATAAGAAAATGTTCATATTTGCTAATATTTGTCAAAGTCTTCTACATGCATACTGGATGCCATCCCATCTTATCTTCTCAACCTTCATCTCCACTCTTTAATCTTCAGACTCCCCCAATCTTCTGGCTCCTTTCCTTTGGCCTACAAACACATCTATATCTCTCCTATTTTTAAAAAAAAATTCATTTGATCTACCCATACTGATAGTTATCATTCTATACCTCTCCTTTTGAGGCTAATCTCTTTGAGAAGCTGGTTTAAAACATGTTACTTCAATGTGAATATAATAGCTCCCTTTATATCAAAGGACTGCAAAACTCATCAGGCTGGCTATCCATGGACACAACATAGCCCAGACCAGCCAGATATTAATTCACTCTGATGCTACATTGACTAAACAGAACATAGTCTTAGCAGACATTCTCGGGGTAGGATATACTAGCTTAGAATGCTCTTCTTATACAGCAAAGCAACAACAATGCCTGTCTTTCCCCTTTCTACTATTCCATCTCAGAGGGGGCGGAGAAAGAAAACACATTCTTTTGAGAAGCTTCACCTCCCTTGGAAGAGCTTAAATAACTTGAACTAGAATCTCCATTAAGCCAATCAGGAACTAGCAGCCAAAGCCTTCTTGTCACCTGGCTGCTGTTACTGTTCTGCTCAGTCTTCTCTCCTATGTCTTCTGTATTTTAGAGGCTTAAATCATAGTGTCCTGGCTCTCAGTGACTCCCCTTTCACTTAAAAGGTAACAATTCACCAACATTCTCCTATTAAATCAATAGTCCATTTAAAAATTATACCTCAATATTTGGTTAATTATATAATTTCTCCTTTTAAAAAGAATTTTTTTCCTTTTATCACTGAAATAATCAGATTCTCTCTTTTTTTTTAACTGATCCTACCTACAATTAATTTATTTTGTCCTGTAACTGTCTAAGTCATGGTTCTTTGCCTCTAAACTTAGCTCAGAAATTCAGCTGGCTTGTAATGAGTTAAGTTTAGAAATCTAGTTCTCTTGTTAATCACTATTCTATTCTTGTGTCAAAGAAATCTGTTACCCTTGAAGAAACAGGTTGACACCAGAGATTCTGGTCTAGTATCTTTACACCATCAAGCTATCCTTCAAAGATACCTGGGTTGTTATCCAAATAAGTCTGGTCCACTATCTCTAATCTTGCATGTAAACTCAAACAATGAACATTTCTTAGACACAGAAGTGAAGGAGGGGGTTGTTGCTAGTCTGTCATTGCCATTTTCCAACCAATCATATTGTCCCCCATGCCTCAGCTCTGTAACCAATCATTTTGATTTCTCCATTCATGATGTTGAACTCTTTTCACCAATTATAACTTGTTTCCTACCTACAAAGTCCTGTTCTTTGTTCTGTTGTAATTGTGTCATTTCAGTCATACTCTTCGTGACCCCATTTGGGGTTTTCTTGGCAAAGATACTGGAATGGTTTGCTATTTCCTTCTCTGGCTCATTTTACAGATGAGGAAAGTGAAACAAATAGGGTTAAGTGATTTGCCGAGGGTCACACAGCTAGTAAGTGTCTGAATTCAGATTTGAACTCAGGAAGATGAGTCTTCCTCACTCCAGGCCTGGTGCTCTCTATCCACTGTGCCACCTAGCTGCCCATTTGTTCTGAACTCCCCAAAATTATCAAAGAAAGCTCATTTGGGGTGTTAGCTTTACTGAGGAAGCTAAGATCCTATTCATTGGTAAATTCATACTTTACTAATGAATTGATCATGTTTGGAAATTTGTGCTTTAGTCTACCTTAATTTTAACTGTTACACTACCTTTAACTCATAAAATAGCAATATATAAATGAGCTGGGAGACTATAGTGCCTGGTAGCTCTAAATACCTCAGCAAGGTTCAACATGTTCTTTTGTGCCCTTAAAACTATTTCTTTGTACTCTTATTTTCCAGTTTTTTAATAAGAAAAACTTCTCCTTTTGCCCCCCTTTAAGCTATCAAAGCATTCACATAAAAGTGAGGCATCATTTTACATCTTTTACAAGGTGATTTAGTTTGTATATTTACACAGTGGTTTATTTTCTGTCCAAAACTGCTCAAAGGTTATATGAAAGCCATTTCTTCAGAACACAGCAGAAAATACGTGTATTTTCAAATTTTAGTAATTGTTATTAAACCAAAGTTGTTTTCCTGCTCCTTTCAGACATCAAAATGTTGAGTCATAATAACAGTAGTAATATCGTATATCTTTCACAGTTGGTTTAAATATTTTCCTTTATAAAAAATTAATTTTTCTGACCTTTTCTTTGATAAACGGCTCCATATGAAAAGGGCCTTAAGGAGACAGTGCATCATGTTAGTTATATTTTTAATTCCCCAGTAGAGAAGTAACCTGCAGAGTCTGTGTACCAAGGCACAGAAGTGTTGGAGGGGGACGGCACCTCCTCCCGGCAACCAGTCCTTGAACCTCACATTATAGTTCATCCTAGCTTGTGGAGCAACCATTCTCAGGCTACCATTTTCAGGGATCTGTGAGTTTGGCACCCTACTCCCATGATCCCCCAACCTCTAAGGGAATACAGGCTGAATTTTCTACAGAGAATTACTCTGTTTCCTAGTGAGACTGGCTGTCCTCTGTTGCTCCAGTTGCTGCCATCCTGTAACAGAATCTGCCCTAGGCACAAGAGTTCTTAGGTCTCTCCCTACTATAGTACTTATGGGATCATAGGAGCATAGATCTTGAGCTGGAAGCAACCTCAGAGTTCAACACCCTCATTTTACAGGTGAGGAAACTGAGGCCCAGGGAAGTTAAGTAACTTGTCTATGGTCACATACATAGTAATTTTCCAAACAGGATTTGAAACTGGGTCCTCTTTTTTGCCTAAAACAGTTCTCTTTCCACTGTGCCAGTACTTCTCTTCCTGTGACCCCACCCTATAAGAACACTTTACAAAGCCCCAACAGATCCCAATTAACTTTGAAACCCAGATGGCCAGAAGCTAGATGACTTAAAGCTCGGATAAAGTGAATTTAGAAATCCTCTCCTCCTCTAGTTTTTATGGCATTGGGAGGAGAGGGCCTTAAGGTGCCTGCAGTACTGGAACACAAGGAACATTTGTGGTTCATTCATTTTTCAGTTGCATCCAACTCTTTGTGACTCCATTTGGGATTTTCTTGGCGGGGATATTGGAGTGGTTTGCCCTTTTCTTCTCCAGCTCATTTTACAAATTAAGAAACCGAGGCAAACAGAGTTAAATGACTTGCGTAGGGTCATACAGCTAGTAAGTATCTGAGGCCAGATTTGAATTCAGCTCTTCCTGACTCTAGACCTAGCACTCTATTCACTTCACCCCCTACCTGCTCCATAATGAATATAGAACATGTTAAATAAACATGTCAGAACAGGAAGGACTCTTAGAAAGATTATCTGGTCTAATACTTGTATTATGCAGAGTAAGAAACTGAAGCCCAGAGTTGAGATATAGCCTGCTATTCTTTGTTTTAATGCCTATCTTCATTCTGTGCGGTACATGGGGTGCTCATGGAGGACTAGCACCTCTGGTGTAAAGGCTTGCTGAATCCTTTTCATGGCTGCTTATCCACTTTCGGTGTCCACTTGTCACCCACCTCTCACCTGTGGCTTCAAGAAGCTGTGGCATGGGTAGTAGCCACACCCTGGTAAACCATCTCAGCAGATGGGCTAAACCAGATTGAGGGTAACTGACAGACTTCAACTCACCATCAGTGAACTAGGGAAATGTCTACCCTAAGCATGTCTTCACATCCACTTCACCCAGTGGAATGGGTGGATGAGACAAATTTGTTCTAATGGCCATGAAGGCAGTTGAGCTTAGAGCTTAGAGCTTGGTCAAATTATTTGGTGAGACATCAAAGATGTCAAGGTCATCCACTGTAACCTGGGCCATAGCCAGTCATCTTGACTTTTGTCTTGCCACTGGACTTGGATGATTCTGGAAGAGAAAGTGAGACTGACAACTTTGTGCAACTCTGCCTTCCTTAAATCCAATTCACAAGCAAGTCAAGAGATCATCTATGATGTCATTAGTTCTCTTCAAAAACAAAGGACAAGCTGTGTGACCCTGGGCAAATCACTTAACCCTACTGCCTAACCAAAAACCCTCCCCCCCAAAAACCAAAAAAACAAAGGACAAACAACAACAATCTTCATTCTCTATACAATTGATACTGCTAATAAATTCTTATATGGTCATTAGTAGTGTCTAGTTCAAACCTATGAGTTTGTGGCTTGAAATTGAGAGGGGGGAAGCTAGTCCATAGGAGGAGAAATTTCTTTGGTTCCTAGTCTGGGGTAGAGGCAAGGAGTCCATTTGAGAAAAAGTTTGGTTTGTACAATTTTGGTAATTTATGAGCCTATTTCAGAGTATGCCAACTAGAATACTTTTTACGCTGGAGAAAGAGTTAATAAAGAGCTGAGACTAACAGTGAAAAAAAAGGCGGCTGGGGGGGGCGAAATTGGTGTGGTTTTCACCCATGAACCTTTTGTCATTGCTGCAAGCATGTAGCCTTGCTTGGCATTAGATGACCCCTCATATACACTTTCAGTCTTTGCCTCACATGGAGGATATTCTCCCTTAAACTTTGTGCTGGGCTCTGAGCATGACACAAAGTTATTCAAACTTTAGATAAAACCTAAGACTTATTCCCTTACTTTTGGAACTCTGCTCATATGGGAAGAGGCTAGCATGATTGTAAACCACAGTGTTACATGATAAGGTCATTTACAGAGACATGCAAAATGTCTAAAATTCTGTAGGGAGAAGGGGAGTTCTTGACTGACCAGTAAGGTGTTGTGGAGAAGGGGTGCATTTTAGTTGGGCTTTAAATAATGGGCAGGAATTCAACAGGCAGAGGGGAGGACTTCTAGTCAATTCTTCTGATGTTGACTTCCAGTGTGACCTTGGTCAAATCACTTAACTTTTTTGGGTCTCAGTTTCCTCATTTGTAAAAGGAGACTTCAAGGCGCCTTCCTACTCTAGATCTAGACATATGTCAGTCTTCTATAAAAGATGGATGAAATTCCAGACATAGGGAAAAGCCTGAGATGGTAAAGTACAAAAAAAAGTGATCCTCTACACCAAGTTTATGGGCAAGTCACTTAAGCCTGTTTGCCTCAGTTTCCTCATCTGTAAAATGAGCTGTTGAAGGAAATGGCAAACCACTCCAGTATCTTTGCCAAGAAAACCTCAAAAGGGATCACGAAGACTTGGACATGAATGAAAAAAAACTAAGCAAACAAACTGAAAAAAAGTGAATGAATAATGAATGAATGCTGAAAGCTAGCGCCTGCGTAATTTGGTAAGTAGGAAGAAGGTTGTGAACTTGAAGAGCGCGCCGCCTCTTAGCCTCGAGAAGCTGCAGCAAGTCGGCAAACAGCCCCACTCCTTCGCGGAGGTATCCACCCCATCCCGCTAGATTACGCTCTGACTGCACGGCGCCTGCGCAGAGGTAGCGGCAGTAGCAACAGCATCAGTTCATTGACAGTATTATGCCGCGCCCTCCGCCAACCGGTCCGCCACGATCCCATCAGCCCCGCGCCTTCCGGCTCCCTGAGCATCCGACTCTCGCTCCTCGCCTCCTTTTTCCCGTCTTGCTTTGCGGCACAGCGGCTACATGGCAGCGGAGAAGCAGGTCCCGGGCGGCGGCGGAGGTGGCGGTGGCGGCGGCGGCGGCGGCGGCGGCGGCGGCGGCAGCGGGGGACGCGGCGCCGGGGAGGAGAACAAGGAGAATGAGCTTCCTCCCGCCGGGTCGAAGGGGAACCGACGATTCGGGGACAGCCTGGGCCTGGAGAGTATCCTGGGCGGCGTGGGCTCCGCCGGGCCCGGGCCGCAGTGACGACGTGTCTCTCCGGCGGGCCGGGGGGCGGGGGAGGAGGTGCCGAGGGGAGCCTGGGCTCTACAGGAAGGGCCCGAGGGCCCCTTCGTCTCCCCCCACCCCGGCCTTCCTTTCTGCCGCTACCTCGTCCTCTCTCGATCCGCGATCGTGGGGGTAGGAGATAGATGGAGGCGGGGAGGGGGAGGGGGCGCGCCCTAAAAGGCCCCGTTTTCTCCCCCAGGCCCTGGAGGGGAGCTGTGCCCGCGCGCATACTTTCTTCTTTTTCTGCTCCTCTTCCCACAGAGGAGACGACCACGATGGTTGCAAATCTCTGGCTCCTGAATGTCACCGTTTCAGTCCCTTTGTCATTGAATAGCAAGGCAGGGCTTTTGCCCACCTAGTCGCTGGTTCAGTGAGCCTTGTTCTCAGAGAACTATTTGGACAGTGGGACTTTGTTGGTTTGATTCCTCCTCCGCCGAAATTGGGGCCGATTAGGATACTTTCTAGGGTGTGGTCACCTCTTAACAAATTTTTAAAGCCTTCTAAAGGGATGTTTTGTGTATATTGGGGGTGGAGTGGGGGGGGGAGCTCAGATATGCTTGGCGGAAAAAAATTTTCTGGTTTTCTGTAAAGTGTTAGTTTTGAATTGGTGTATGATATTAGTTTGTAGCCTTTTATAAACTGTTTGAAAGAGAACAATTTCTCTATCATATCCGCTGTGATATGTGAAAGTTGACATATGGTGTGAAGGCACATGTTGGCTCTCTCCTTGTCATATAGTACTGATAGGAAATAAGGCCTTTTCTTCTTTTTTAAATAGTATAGCTGTATATTTACATTAAATGAAAGGTATGTATAGATAGTATTAGGAACTTCAAATTAATTGAATTTGAAGCCAATTAAATCTTCTGATGAGATAAGTATCTTTCTGGTTTTTGTTTTTTTCATTTTTAAGATTGTATTTGGAGTGTTCTTTTATCCATAATCTTTACTTGGATTGTGGGGACTGAGGAAATTTCTTGAAAAATATGAAATAAATGAGACTAGGAAAAAGTTGTCAGGAAGGTCAGTGTATAAACTCAAATATTTGGACATTTTTAACTAAAAAGGATTATTGAGAGAGGCCTTTTTAGAGAGGGAAAATTTGGATGTTGTAGTATTTGTAATGTTATTACTTGAATTAGTTGAGTCTGGTGCAACTTCAAATCTGAGGAAAGTCAGCTTCCCAGTTGAGTAAGAAATGTAAATGAAAGAAGACAAATCATTATAACATAAGGATCAGCTTGAAGAAATTGGATATCTGGGTCCACCTTCAGATTAACGGCAGCAGACAAAACTGGATATTTTATTGGCTATATACTGGCACCTACATTTGGATACCAGGCATCAACCTAATCGATAAATTAATATTTATTAAGTGCCTACTTTTTGTGTCAGTCACTGGACTAAGTGCTGGGGATACAAAAAGAAGCAAAAGACAGTCACTGCCCTCAGGGAGCTTATCATCTAACTGGGGAAACATCATACAAACATGTAGAAAGGAAGCTATATACGAGACAAATAGGAAATAAATAATAGAGAAGACACTGGAATTTAGAGGGGTTAGGGAAGACTTCCTTAGAAGATGGGATTTTAGTTGGGACTTGAAGCCAGAGATATCAGTAATTGGGAACAGTGGATAGAGAACATCCCAGGCATATGGGACATCGAGAGAAAATGTCCACAGCTGAGAGATGTGTTGTTCAGAGAACAGCCAGAAGTCCAATGTCATTAGAGTGTCTGGGAGTAAGGTGTAAGAAGAGAAAGATAGGCGAGGGCTAGGTTATGAAGAGCTTTGAATGTAACAAATAGAGCATTTTGTATTTGCTTCTGGAGGCAGTAGGAAGCCACTGGAGTGTATTAAGTAGGGAAGTGACGTGGTCAGACCTGTGCTTTAGGAAAATCACTTTAGTGGCTGAATGAAGTATGGATTGGAATGGGGAGAGACTTGAGGCAGGCTTACGCCCCAGCAGGCTATTGCATTAAACCAGATGTGAGGAGATGAGGGCTTGTGCTAGAATGGTGGCAGAGTCAGAGAAGGGGACATTCTGGAGGTGTAACGAAGGTGAAATTGCCAAACCTTGGCAGCACCTTGGAAATAGAGATAGTGAGGAATCCAGGATGACTCCTAGGTTGCAAACCTGAGGAACTGGGAGGATACTGTTGCCTTCTACAGTAAAATGGAAGGTAGGGGTAGGAAGTGGAGAGAGGTTTTAGGGGGAAAGATAATGAGTTCTGTATTGGGTGTATAGAGTTGAAGATATCTTCTGGATGCCCAGTTTAAGAAGTCTGGAAAGTAGTTGTTGTTGGAGGAATGGAGGTCAGCAGAGAGTTTGGGGCAGAAAAGGTAGATTTGAGAATCATCAGCATAGAGATAGTAATGAAATCCATAGGAGATGATGAGATCACCCAGTGAAATAGAGAGAAGAAAAGAGGGCCAAAGATAGAACCCTGAGGGATACCTACGGTTAGGGGATGTGATCTGGAAGGAGGATCCAGCAAAGGAGACAGAGGAGGAGTGGTCAAATAGCTAGGTCAACCAGGAGAGAGTGATCAACAGTGTCAAAAGCTGCAGAGAGGTCAAGGAGAATGAGGATTTAGAAAAGCCATTGGATTTGGCAACTAAGAAATCATTAGTAACTTTGGAGAAAGCAGTTTTGGTGGCATGATGAGATTGGGAGCTGAATTGTAAGGAGTCAAAACAGAATGAGAGAGAAAGTGGAGGCACCTATTATAGATGCTTTTTCAAGGAATTTAGCTACAAAGGGCAGAAGAGATATAGAAAGGATCAAGGGAGGGTTTTTTTTTTCCCCAGTATAGGGAGACATAGGCATATTTTTAAGCAGTGGGAAATGAGCCAGTATAGAGGGAAAGATTGAAAATAAGTGAAAGAGTAATCTGCTGGAGGGGATGGGATGGAATTGGATCACTTGAACAACTAGATGGGCTTTGTAAGGAGTAAGCCCACTTCACGTGAAACAGAGGTGAGGGAGGAGATATGGCAGAAGGCATTTGAATGGTAGGACATGAGGAAGAGGGAGTTCATAGAGAATGGCCTCAATTTTTCTGTAAAATATGAGGCAAGGTTCTCAGCTGAGAGAGTTTGTGGAGGGGCAGAGTTTGAAGAGGGATGAAGAGGTTTGGAAGAGCCTTCGTGGAGAGTGGGATAGTGAGTTGATAAAGGAGGTATAGTAGGATTGCCTAGTAGCAGTGAGGGGCCAATTGAGGTTATATAACATAAGCTTGTGGACTCAGAATGATTGCATGATTTTTCTCCACCTCCTTCAGCATCATGTGTGTAGGAGCAAAGGTGAGGAATGGTGGGAGTGATCCAAGGCTGAGGCTTGACTGGGCATAATTGATAATATGTTAAAGAGGCTAGGGATTTAAGAGAGGAAGACAGTGTAGAGTTAAATTGGTTTACCAGGGGTTCAGGAAGGGGAGAAGAGGGGAGATGACCTGGAAAGAACGAATCATTTCCCTGAGCATCTGACCAGCCTGATTTTTTTCCGCGTCTTTAGACTTGCTCTTTGAGACTAGAGTGGATATGCGTGTAGTATTAGAATAGATGTCCTTTTGTATTGGTGAAATATTTTAAATAAGCCCTACCAGTTTTTAGACAATTGTCTAAACTAGAAATTTTCTCCAAGTGGATGGGGTGGAGGGGAGGGGGGCAGTGCCCCAATGAGCTTTTAGGAAATACCAGCCAACTGCCTCAGTGGAGTTCCTTGTTTGTTTGGTAACAAAGGGAATACAAGTGAATAAATAAGTTTCTGTTTTCAGAAGTAACTGCAAAGAGTCAGATATAATAGTAAATATTTAGCTGGGTTCAAATCCCAGCTTTGTTTCTTACTACCTGTATAACCTTGAGCAAGTCACTTAACATTTTGCTCAGTTCTCTCATTTGTAAAATGAAGTTGATCCCTTCCAGTTCTAAGTCCTTAATCCTAATGCACACAGCGCTGGGTCTAAGTGGAAAGTCGGATATGTTTAGGTTTTGTTCAGGGTCCTCTTAAAAGTAATCTTCGGCACAGTGGATAGAGCTCTAGCCTTAGAGTCAGTTCAAATCTGATCTCCGACACTTGACAATTATTAGCTGTGTGACCCTGGGCAAGTCACTTAACCCCAGTTGCCTCACCAAAAAGCAAAAAAAAAAAGTAATCTTCAGTTCTTTGGTGATAAAATATGTAAAAATTGCATATTTAAGCTATTTAACAAAGTGATTGTGTAAAATAAGGAGCTATTTTTAAAGTTACAAAGTAGCATTTCAGTGGTTTAGGAGTGCTAAAGAAGTAAAGCTTTCAGCTTACTCTTGAGTATTAAATTTAAAGAGGATGGACAGAATGGACAAAGTTAATTCATAGTAGGAATATTTAACAAATAATCTGCTGGCCCACTTGTATTCATTATTTTATAGAATCTTTGGGTTGAGAAGGACCCTAGAGATCATCTAGGCTAGACCTGCACAACCTATGGCCCATGGGTCTGCTTACAGCCTGCAGGCACACCAAAGGATTTCAGGCGGCCCTAGAAAAATGTAGAGAATGTTTTCCTCTACATTTTTCTAGGGCCGCCTGAAATCCTTTGTCTGGCTACAGGTTGTACAGGTCTAATCCAGGCCAACTCCTACAAATAAGTGAATTTTCCCATCTTCCTGGGTTCGAATCCTGGCTCCAGTTACCTGTGTGACTTTATTAAAGTCAGTGAACCTCATCAATAAAAGAAAGGGATGAGAGTAGGTGGCTTTTAATGTCCTTTTTGATCTTTGACAAGTGACTTGCCTCTGCTTAACTGCTGAGGTCCCTTCCAGCCTCAAATCTGTGATCCTGTGACTTCCAGTAATAGCAAATTCAGTATCTCATGAGGCACCTCCATTCTATTTTTGAACAGCTCTAATTAAAGTAGATTCAGCAAACTTCTATTAAACATGTACTATATGTATTAGGGTAAAAAAACTAAATATGACTTAGACTCTGTCCACAAGGAGCCTAAAATCTGATGGAGGTAGGAAAAGGGATGGAGACAGGTTCACCACGAACTCGTACAGAGGGGATTGAAAGCATGAAAGAGAAGTCCAAGCAAAGTGAAATGAAAAATCTGAGATAGAAAAGATGATCACATTCTGCTGGGTTGGGGGTACATTGGGGAGTGTTATCTGGTAAGGTCTCATAGAGGATATGGGTACCTCAATTGGGCCTTGAAGGAAGGAACTTCAAATGTAGATGGGGTGGTAAGGTTTAAAAGGCCTTTATGGGTATGGAATGGGCAATGTGACAAAAAAGGATAGAAAAGGAGAGGACATGTCAAGAATGGTGAATTGGTTCAACAAGCTTTACTTGAGTACTTCCTCTGTGTCAGACATTAAGCTAGACATGGGGAGATAGATGAAAACAGTATCCTTGCATTCAAGGAACTTGGTGAGTTTGAAGAAAGCAAAGGATTCTAAGAAGCAGCTATAAGAAGGGAATGCATTGTAGGCATGGGGGTTAGCCAGTGTGAAGGTCTGCAGATGAGATATGGAATATCCTGTTAAGAAGCAGCAAAAACAGCAGTTTGGCTGGAAATAGAATATGTAAAGGAGAGTAATATGAAATCAGTGTAGAAAAGTTGATTGGAACCAGGTTGTGAAAGGCTTTAGAAACCAGTCAGAGGAGTTTGTGTATTATCCTAGTGGAAATAGGGAGTCACTGGAGTTTCTTGGGGGTAGGAAGGAGCGTAGGTAACATGGTCAGGATCATGGTTTAGGAAAATCATTAGTAGCTGTGTGGAGGATTAAAGAGAGGACATAGGTACAGATTCTAATTAAGCTATTGTAGTATAGGTGAGAGGTGATGAGAACCTCAACTAGGGTGGCACCAACTATAAATAGAAGATGGACAGAAATATTGTGAATGTAGACCTCCAAGACATGGCAAATGTATATGCAAGTTAAGGGAATGGAAAGAGTTGAGAATATCAGGTTATAAATTTGGATGACTAGAAGGATGGTAGTTCATTTAATAGAGATAATTAGGAGGAAAAATGGGTTTGGGCGAAAAGATAATGAATTCTGTTTTAGACTTATTGAGTTTGAGATGCCTGTGGTACAGTCTGTTGGAATTGTCCCATTGCTAGTTGATGTGGAACTAGAATTCAGGAGAGAGACTCATTTAAAACCCTATTCTCTGTCTTCCATTGTCAATCCTTATTCCTATTTCTCTCATCCCCACTCCCCCTTCCCCAAAATGTCTCACTCTAAAACTACCCAGCCCTTCCACTGTAGTCTCTGGAATGCCATAGGTAACAAATTTTAATTTTACATCTTTTCCTTTCCCAGTTCCTTTCATCTTCTGGCTCTCATTGAGACCTGCCTCCCTGCTGATGACATGTTCTCCCCAGCTTCCCTTTCTAGCACTAGCTGCACTTTGGCTTATTCTCCCAGTTACTGGTTGAGATGGAGGAGTTAGGATACTTCTTGCTCCCCATTGCCAATTCCAGGTTCTTCCTCTACCACCATCATTTTTTAACTTCTGTTGAGATTTATTCATACCATATCTATCATCCAATCATAGTTCTGGTGGCTGTTGTCTCCAAGACATTTCCCTTCTTTCCTCATTGAGTTCAGGCTCACAGTCTTTATTCTCAACTCTTGCCTTAATACTGGGGGGACTTCACCATACATATTGATACTTCCTCAAACATCCAAATCTCACAGTTCCTAAACGTATTTCACAAAACCTGTTTCTCCACTGCACTTCAGCCACACACACAGATAGTCATACCCTTGATCTTGCCATCTACCATAAATATACCACTTTCATTCTCCTGAATTCTGAAATTCCCTTATCTGATTACAGTCAATTGTTGTTCCACTTCTTCTTGTGCCTTGCAACCCTAGACCCTGTTCTTCATCCACACTGTGGCCCCCACTCCCTTGACCTCTCAGTTCTTTCCCAGAACATCACCTCTGTAGTAGTTACACTGCACCTCCTTTCCCCATCTTGACCTCTTGGTGAACCACTTCAAGTCTACACTGTCCAGTTCTCTTGAGTACCTTGCCTTCTTGTTGTATTGTCGATCTTGCCCTGCAAAACCTAAGCCTTAGATTACTCTAGATTACTCCCACCGTCAGCAGCCTTTGCTCCAATACTACTGTTGAATGAAACTAGAGAAAATCTTGAAACTGTGCTGATTTATCTTTATAGATTCATCTCACATAACCTCCTTACTTTCACACATCCTTAATTAACTCACTATCCGCCTCACCTTAGCAGCTCTTCCAAACGTTTTCATCCCTCCTCGGACATCCTAAGGCTCCCCCTCCTATCATCCTCTCAGCTGAGAACCTTACTTTATATTTTACTGAAGAAATTTGAGGCCGTTCGACAAGAGTTCCCTCTTAGCCCCTCATCACCCAGATGCCTTCTTCCACTGTCTTGTTGGAGTAAAAGAAGTAAAAAATGGCATGAGAGTCATATTCTTTGACTGCAGATCTGTTCCATATTACTTCCATTATTGATTTGAAGTCCTTGTTCCTCTAAAACTGCATAGAATGTCCGATCCCTTTTTTACGTGACTGCCCTTCAGGTGTTCAAAGAAAGCTATCACATCTTCCCTTTGAGCTATTCTTTCAGGTTAAACATCTCCATTTCTCTCAACTGTAGCTCCTGTGACATGGTTTTGAGACCTGAGCTTCATTATCAGTTTTTTAGTGTCTGGATTTCATCAATTTGGGAACACCCACTTTTGAAACACGTTTCATCTCTGTGGAGCAGGAACTCAGGTCTGGAGCAGAGCAAAATAAAGTGACTTGTCCATGGTCATGTGGCTGTTACGTGTCAAGGATAGGACTTTCACCAGTATTGTGCCAAACTGCTTCTTGTCTTTGTTAATATCACTTTTAAGATGTACTAGTACCTAGGGCTTTTAGGGGTAGTCTGACTAACACAGAGTACCAGTGGTATTGTTTTCTCCCTTATTCTGGTTTGAAGCCTAAGGTCTAATAAGCTTTTTTAGTAACTCCTTGTTAAGTCCTATTTAGCTTGCAGACAACTAAAACCTCCAGTTCTTTTTCATATAAAAAATTGACATTTAGATACATTTCTCCCATCTTTTACTTGTTGGTTTAACTTTTTGAACCTAAATGTGGGACATTACACTTTTTCCTTTCTTTGCTTTCTTTGTTCTTTTCTGTGTCTCAAAAAGTGACATATCAAAATGACTATTTAAATGGATTTAAAATAACGGGAACAGATTGTTTGGAATGTATTATTGTAAACTTTTCCTTAATCTTAGCTCCAGTCCTCCAAATTATTAAGGAATCTCAACAGCAACATGGTTTACGGCATGGAGATTTTCAGAGATACAGGTTAGTGTGTAATTATGTTGATAGAAAATGTGTATCACTTTGATATGCCTACATTTATTTTTCAAAATGTGTATTGCACCCCCACAAACAGTTAATTTTGCAAATTAGTCCCTATACCTAAATCTTGCAAAAAGAAGCTTACCTATTCAGTCTGATGGAATTATAGATTTCATTTGTGAGGATATTTCCTAAAATTAAAACAGCTGCAGTAATAATACATTTATATATTTTTTCATGGTTAGTGAGGTATTAGTATCCCCTTTTTATAGATGACAAAAGAGAGGCTCAGAGATTAACTTGTTATACAGTATGTATACTGCAATCCAGATTCAGTACCTAAGTTCAGTACTCTGTCCACCATATTGCACTTACCTCCAGTTGCTGAATTGACAAGATTATAACCTCAGGTTATTTTTAGTAAACTGTAGGGCTTTGGAGTATTTTGAATATTGTACAAGAGGGCAAATGTTAGGGGTGTCATCAAAGTTTATTTGTAGCAAAACTCGAATGTTGTCCTTTTTGGAAAATAAATCAGAATGTAAATAATAATATTCTATATAACAAGTTCATATTGTGTAAGACAGTATGATACTTTGGAATCATAAGTATCAATCAATTTGATTAGCAAGTATAAGGTGTCCCAAAAAACCTTAGTGCAGTTTTAAGCTTAGTCAAGCATTTTGGGACACCTTGTATCAAATGCTCTGAGCATATGTAAAAAATTATGTAGATGTAAGGTAATGGGCTTTCAGTTTTGGTAAGAGAAATGAACAAAAATTCCTAACTGACCTCTAATCCATTCCATTTATTCTGATAATACTTGCTGATTATTGAGGATTAACGGGATATTTTTAGTTAACTGCTGACTTCTTTACATAACACATTCTTCAAAGTCAAGACTCATTTGTGGACATATATGAACAGTCATGGATGTATGTTTTAGTCTGGATCTGTATTTTATAGTGGTGATACATTGGTTGTGTTTGTACTGTTATCAGTTTCATTTTTATTTTGGAAACTGAGAAAATATATTAAAATTTGCCTTACAGCATTATGTTAACTAGATATCTCTTAATAACTGGCAAAGATTATGTATTTAAAGATTTTATATTTTAGAGACAGTATGGCAGAGTGGATAGAGTGCTGATCTTGAAGTCAGGAAGGCCTGGGTTTAAATCATGACTCAAACATTTACTTAGTCATGTGACTCAGAGCAAGTCATTTAGCTTCTTTGAACCTCAGTTTCCTCATCTGTAAAATTGATATCAGTAGTACCTACGTCATAGAGTTGTTGTGAGGATAAAATGAGATAATGTATGTAAAGTGCCTTGCACACTGTAAAGCAGTATATAAATGCAAGCTATTATGTTAAAAAGGCAAATTATAAGTAAACATATTTCCTCTGAGTGCTTGAAATTCTGTTTGGTATTTATAAGTTGCCTTATGTTGTTATGTGTCTATGCTTTGTTTTCTCTATTACATATAAGATCTTTGAGGGCAAGACTGTTGTATATTTTTTTGTATGTCACACAACATGTAGCTAAGTGCCTTGTATAATTTAATAAATGTTGAATTAGTTTTGGTCGATATATAGTAAGTATAGTAATGATTTCACATAAAATGGTTTAGCCCTATTCCCTGACCATGTGAGAATACTGTTACTGCTATAAAACCAAACAGAAACTGTGCTGTCGTTTTGTTTGACTCTGATTGAGTCTTTGTCATTATTTGTAGGGGCTATTGTTCCCGTAGGCAAAGACGGCTCCGAAAAACACTCAACTTTAAGATGGGGAATAGACACAAATTCACAGGAAAAAAAGTAACTGAAGAGCTTCTGTCTGACAACAGGTATTAAGTGTTTTGGAATTCATTACTGCTTTCTAAATAATTATTTAGAATTGACATGGTGGATGGTTAGTATTTGTCAGGCTTTGGGGAACCTAGTCCTTTATTAGTTAAGATTCTAATAAGAGGCCAAAGCTTAACTACTTATTCAAGGACAAAATAAGTTCAAACTCTTCTGATTTATTTAGAGGATGTTATGTATGTTAGTACTTTTTGAACTTCCATAAGTTGGCCAGTACTATGCTAGACACAAAATAGAAATCCTTGCTTTTGGACGGCCTACAGTCTAGGTGAAGAGGTAGCATTAAGCCATGTGAAGTAGAGAACAAAACATTAAGTAATGAAGTGCTAGATTGAATATTACTGACTAAGTATTGTAGGAATTCAAAGAAAGAAGTGAAATGTGAGTTGTACTAGCCAGAGGTTTTATGCTTGATGTTGACTGATGGCTGGAAATTAGGATAAGGGAGAGAATATTCTCTAACAGGGTAACAGCATGAACAAAGTCATGGAAGTAGGTTTAAATATAGTATGTAAGAATGCACTGTGAGGAGACTCATCTTAAAAGGGAATATTGAGTAATAGTGGAATATGTTGAATTAAGTAGGATAATAAACTGGAAGACTTTGAAAGCTAGAAACAGGAAGGTTTACTTGATATGCTTGGAAATAGGATACCATTATAGACTCTTTTATTTTAAAGATTTTTTTTTAGGCTTTACTTATTTTAAAATTTTTATTGAAGCCTTTTGTTTTTACATCAGTTATTTATTTATTTCTTTATGGCAAGTCGTTCAGGGTTAAGTGACTTAGCCAGGGTCACACGCTAGTGAGTATCATGTGTCTGAGGCCGGGAACTCAGGTCCTCCTAACCTCAGGGCCAGTGCTCTATCCACTGGCCACCTAGCTGCCACATCGGTTATTTCTGTGTTTACAACTCGCAACCCTAGGAATCGAACACTCCCTTGTAACAAAGAAAAGCATTTAAACAAAAACAACCCCCATAGTGACTGTATCTGACATTTGGCCACTCTATTCTCTGGGACCCTTACTGGTTTTCATTTACACAAGAGTTCAGCTTCCTTTTAGTCCTGTTGTTCTGGTTCTGCTTATTTCGCACGAATCTTCTCATATTTATTACTTCTTACTGCACAATAATATCACGTGGCCATTAGAGGTGTTTTAAGGAAGATTAATTTGGCTGAGGATGGTTTGGAAAGATGAATAAGAAGTCGGAATGGCTGGCCAGGAGGTGTGGGCAGTGGTGGAGAGGAATATAGAGGAAGAAACAGATACAAATATTAAAGAAGAATTGATAACACTTGGTGACAGAGTAGACACAAAGATGAATTTCCTTTTTAGAACTCTGGGGCAATGAATGTTTTTAAGTTCCTCTTACCGCCAACGTGTCTCTGAAAGTAGCTCAAGGAAGTCTTCACAATCATGCTGACATTACAAATTCACGTTATTCAACCTGAACTGGGCCTTTAGTGCAGCAGGGCAGTGCTTTTTATTCCTCCCTAATTGATTTCCTGTCTCATTTCCCAAAGAAGCTATTCCAGACCTTTTCTACTCTCCCATGCCTCTTCTTCATCCCCCAGCTGAGGACTTGCCTCTTATTTTATTGAAAAAACTGAGACTGTTCCACTGTGCTTCCTCTGATCCCGTTCTCTTCATTTCAGAACCTCTTGACATCATCACCTGTTTTCTCCTCCTCTTCCCCTCTGTGACAAAGGGGTAGTCTTCCTCCTTAACAAGGTCAACCTCTATACATGTACATGTGATCCCATCCCCTCCTATCTTTTCCAGCAGATTATACCCTTACTCTTCTATCTCTTCTTTCAAGGCTTCAATCTTTCCCTATTTACTGGTTCTTTCCCTGCTACCTTTAAAGAGGTCCAGTCTTCACCTATCCTTAAAAAAAACCCTTACACTACACCCCACCATTCCCTCAAGCTAACATCTTTTATCTCTTCTCTCTTTCTTAACCAGATTTCTTTTTTAAAAAACTATCTACACTCCCAAGTATACTTCCTCTCCTTTCACTCCTTAAAACCCTTTGCCATCTGGTTTCCAGTCTTATCACTCAAGTGAAACTGCCCTCTCCAAATTTACCAATAATCTCTTAAAATGCCAGATCTGATGGTCTTTTCTCATCTCAGTCTCTCTTGATCTATCTGTTGCATTTGACACTCTTGTCTACCTTTTGCCCTTGGATGCTACTTTCTCTCTGTGTTTTTATGACACTAAGTCTCTCCTGATTCTCCTTCTACGATCATCTGTGTTATTCCGCCAATTGTGGGTGTTTTCCAAGATTCTGTTCTAGGCTTGCTTTTTGCTCTGTATGCTCTCTTTTGTTAGCCTCATTAGCTCTCATGTTTAATTATCATTGCTATTCATTGACTTACAGCTCTATATATTGTAGCCCCAATCTGTCCCTGGAGCTGCAGTCCTACCTCCCCAGCTGCCTTTTAACATTTCAGACTTGATATTTTAGAGACATCTTAAACTCAACGTATTTAAAACTGAACTCATTATCTTTCCCCCAACCTTCCCTTTTCCTAAACTTCCGTCTTTCTGTCAAAGGTATTAACATCCTTCCAGTCTCCCAGATTTATAAACTTGGCATTATCTTGGACTCCTCAATTTTCCTTATGTCAAATCATCTGCCAAATTTTGCTGTTTCTACCTCTACAACATCTCTTGCATCTCATTCCTTTCCAGTCACACAACTATCATCTGAGTTTAGGCCCTCATCACCTCTTGATTAGATTATTGCAATAGACTCCTATTTGTCTCCCTGCCCCATTCCAGTCTATCTTATACGTTGTGGCCTAAATAATTTTCCTTAAGTCTATATCTGACCATATGATTCTTCTATTTTTTCCTGTAGGCAACTCCAGTAGCTTCTATGTCTCTAAGATAAAATATAAGCTCATTTTCGCTTTCAGAGCACTTTACAACCTTGCCCAAACCTGTCTCCACTTTCCCTCTTATAGTCTGTGATCCAGCCAAGTTGGCCTCCTCTGTGTTTCTTACACATGACACTCCATGTCCCATCTCTGTGCTTTTGTTTGACTGTCCAACATGCCTGGAACCTTCCCCTTTCTTACTTCTGCCTCATAGAGTCCCTTTCTTCCTTTAAGAAAGAACTCAGTCACCGTCCTCTGCATAAAACCTTTCCTGATCTCCCCAGCTGCTGTTGCCTTCCTTCCCAAATTACCCTGTTTAACCACTTTGTGTATACTTATATTTATTCACTGTATATATGTACACTCACATTATGTATGTATATGTGTATATATGTTTGTTTATACTCTATATATGGGAATAGGGATTATTTCATTCTTGATATTGTATCCCCAGCATCTAACACAGTGCCTGGTATAGAGACAGCACTTAATAAGCACTTGTTGATTGGTTGATTTTTGAACATATTGTTTCTCCCATCTTATCTATTCTTCCTCATGTTATCCATTCTTTTTTTTTTTTTTTGGCTAGGCAATTGGGGTTAAGTGACTTGCCCAGGGTCATCCAGCTAGTAAGTGTTAAGTGTCTGAGTCTGGATTTGAACTCTGGTCCTCCTGACTCCAGAACTGGTGCTTTATTCACTGCACCACCTAGTTGCCCCTATCATCTTATCCATTCTTATTGCTGTAGATGCAAACTGTATGCCATATTATTTCCTCCTAAACCTCTGTCAGCTAGGTGGTGAAGTGGGTAGAGTGCCTAGCCTGGATTCAGGAACACTTGAATTCAGATCTGGCCTCAGACACTTAGTTGTGTGACTCTGGGCAATTGACTTAAGCCTGTTTGCCTCAGTTTCCTCATCTATAAAATGAGCTGGAAAAGGAAATGGAAAACAACTCCAGTATCTGCCAAGAAAGCTCCAAATGGGGTCACAGAGAGTCAGACACAATTGAAAAACGACTCAACAACAGCAGCAAACCTGTGTCCCTTTTCTGATCAGCCCCTGTAATATGGAAACTCTTCCTCTATCCTCAGCAAGTTCCCCTTTATCTTTTTTACCTTCTTATTTCAATGAAAACCTGGTTTTCCCCTAGGCAAAATGCTTTAGGACCTACTTCATTGGAGATATCTTCATCTGCTTCTGCAGACTTAGATGGAGGGGATTAACCTACTTCCCTGCTCCTCATTGTCACTTCCACACCATCATTCTTCAATAACCTTTCTTCTCTGAACGAAATCCATCTCTCCCATCTTATTGTTATCAACTACTGATCTCTAGATTATTCTCCCAGTTTTCTGAATGAATTTAGTACCTGACGTAGTCCTCTCTGTTCTGCCCCTTCTGTCATCCTTAAGGATTTCAGTATTTGTGTTGTTGACTCTCTCTAAAATCCTGATCAGTACAGTTATTCAAATTCCAACTCCACGTGCTTCTTCATTCAACTTCATTTACATGTCAGCATGATCACACCTTGGACCTTACCATTTCATAGTATACCACTTCTGAAAATTTTGAGAATTTTGAAATTCTACTCTCTAACCACAACTGCCTGTCCTATCTCTCATTCACTCATGCTAAACCTAATAGGTGCCTGTATCAGGACCTACTGTCTTTTGACTCATTCCCTACTTTTCTAGTCTTTTCCTTCCTTTTGACTCCATTCCTTATTTAGCCTTGACTATGAAATCTAGTACTCTACTGTTTCACTAGTTCACACCTTAGAATTACTCTGTTCTCACTCACTGTGTTCCCTTGCTTTCCTCATTCCTGGGTAATAGCTCTTATCCAGTTTCTTCAGTTCTCATAAACTGCTGAGTAATTCTACAGAAAGTCATGAAATCAGGCTGCTTTCACTCACTATAAATTTATGGTAGATAATGTCACTTGGGCTATTACTGTTCTTCAGCAACCCATCAAGTACTCTCCAGCTCATTACATAACAGTGATTGTTTCAGACTTTATGCTCTTATAAAGTCTGCAGCCCCACTGCTCCACCACTTACAACTTTGGTTTCTATTCCACTAGGTTAAGACCGGAATCTAAAGGGAGCTCCCTCAGATCCTCCCATCCTTAAAAATTTTCAGCAGCATTACTCACTTACTTCTCTGTTGCAGTCATAGAAGAATCAATGTCCCTTTTCTTCCATAAAGCTAATTCATTTACCCTTGTCTTTAATCTCTTCTCTTTATACATCTGAAAGGACCTTGTTCTAGCAGTTGTTCCTTCTTACACATCTTGCTCCAATTACATGGTTAACAAAATAGCCCTTCTTTAGACCTCTCACCCTTTCTTCTTGTACTGAATCCCTGGCCAACTTCCAATCCATACTTCATAATGTAATCAGCCTTATCTTTTTTATGCAAATCATTTAACCTCATTAGGCCTCTGTTTCTTATATAAAATGAAAGACTCTAGACTCTTTGATCTGGTTGTGCTATTCCGGCTCAAAAACCTTTATTGATTCCCTGTTGTCTACTGAGTAAAGGTTACCCTTGCCAAGTATTCAAGTCCCTCCACAATCTGCCATCAGCTTTATTTTCTTCATACTGTTTTCCATCTTGAACTCCAAGATCTTGATAGTGTGAACTCCTCTGTACTTCCAGACATGTTCTGCATATTCCTGCCTCCATATGTTTGCCCTCAATGTTTCCTCTGGCTGGAATGTTTTTCCTTTTCTTCTACTTTGCCTATTGAATTCCTGTCTAGCCTTCAAGCTCAACTCAAACACAGCCTCTTCTGTGAACCTTTCTCCCTTTGTGACATCAGGTAGCAATTGTACATCTCTAATGGATTTGTGTTTTATTTTGTATTATAATATCTTTGTGTCTGTCTGCTAGACTATAAGCTACGTAAGTCAAGTCAGCAAGCATTTATTAAGTTCCTAATGTGTGCTAAGTGTTCGTGATACCACGGGGGTTGGGGGGGGGGGCAAAAAACCAGTCCCTGTTTTCAAGGACTTAACAATCCAGTGGGAGAGGTAGCATGCCAAAAACTATGTACAAACAATATATAGACAGGATAAATTGGATTTAGTCTTACAGGGAAGGCACTGTCCTGTCTTAAGTTTTGTATGTTTCTCTTGGCTAGCAGAGTGCTCTGTTCACATATTAGGTACTTGATAAATAATTGCTTGCTAAGTTGTGTGAGGGAGAGCTGGGTTATTTAGAGAGGATAAATTTTTGAGTGGATTGTAGTAATATCACTGGAGAAAAGTTCGGAGAAAGTTAGTTTGAGGGTAAAGAAGATTTGCATTTGGGTTATGTTGTATTTGTCCCAAAGAAAATTTCTAGTAAGGTAGATGAAGAGATCTAGCTGAAGCATGTAAAGTCAGGACTAGTGAAATTTGGCAGTCAGTACTTGTTTGAAATTATAAGGGTAGATGAATTTCTTGAGGGAGAAGTATAAAGATCTGAGAAGGGGACTTTGGGGAAATGTATTTAAACCTGATGTTCATGCCCTATTTTCTCCTTCATTTCCCTTTTTTTCCTCCTTAACAACTCTCTCTCCTTGTCTCTTCTGTCTAGATACTTGCTTTTGATTTTGATGGATGCTGAAAGAGCCTGGAGCTATGCCATGCAACTTAAACAAGAAGCAAATACTGAACCTCGAAAACGGTTTCATTTGTTATCTCGACTTCGAAAAGCTGTGAAGCATGCTGAGGAGTTGGAACGTTTGTGTGAGAGTAATAGGGTGGATGCCAAGACTAAACTTGAGGCTCAGGTTAATGTCAGCGTGAAGTTTTGCTTTATTGAGTAGAGGAGAGGATAACTGTTGGTTTGGGTTGTTTTGGTTTTTACTGAATAGAGTTTCACATGTTATAAACTTTAAACCATAGAACTATAAAACTATATGTTACAAACTCTAAACTAAAACATTTAGGATTAAACTAATTGTTCTGACTTTTTTAGAAGGTATTAATTGGAGTTTCTTGGGTTTTTGATAATAACTTAAGTAACTGACTTTTCAGAGGTAGTGCCTTCTTTTCATTTGGTTATAGGAAGCTTTTTTCTTTTAGCGTTCTGACAGGTCAATAAGAAATAACCATATATGAGGGTACTTTTTCTTTTTTTTGAGAGAGAAAGAGGATGAACATTTCTATTTCATGGTTATTTTAAAATGACCACAAAATAACGTTTGATCTCATTTGAGCCAGTTAGTTGTAAGGTAAATTTTTCTTAAAGTTTCCCATTAATACAACAGAATTGCTAAATTGGAAAATAAATACCATGCAATTATGACATGTTCTAGGTTTCATAATCTCTTTGGATTAGATTATTGTTTTTAGTAAAGAATGAGTGATGAATATCAATTTTTGTACTAATAAGTAAATAGGCAGACATTCGTTTCCAACACTTGATTTTGTGAAGCATTTTGATTAAGTTAAACTTTATTCCCTGCAAACTTTTAGGCTTACATGGCTTACCTAACAGGAATGCTACGCTTTGAACATCAGGAGTGGAAGGCAGCAATGGAGGCTTTTAACAAATGCAAGTGAGTCTTCCTTTCCTCAAGCTGTTTTGGTTTTAGTTGGTTATAATTAAATTTAATACATAATTTCTTATCTAGTTCTGTGCTTGGTTCTATAGCTGTTGGAATAGTTCCTTTTCTTTGATTTTATAGTACATTCATTGTGGGAGTGAGCAACCTACAGCTGTTATAGCACCCTATAAAGAAGAAATGGAGTAAAGAATGCCATCAGAGAAATGTATATTCAAAAAAGATAGGATGGCTGTATTGGCAAGAGCAAGGGACAGCCTCTGGACAGTAATGTTTTTTATTAGTATCCTTGTGATGTCAGGAGAAGGTGGGGAAGGAAGGCCTCTAGCACATTAGATTCACTCTCTGTAGTGACCTTCTGGGAGGACATGGTCACAGGTTGTGGTTGTATAGGAAGGGCTGGAATGGATAGGTTGTAAGCATTGGAGGGAACATCCATTTTGATGAGCTCACAGATCATTTTGAATACAGCATACTAATTTTGCTGTGTTGTTGCAAAAACTTCTGCCATGAATTAATAGCTTTCTAAAAAGATTTCTATAGTTTTCAACCTCTATCCTAGCCATGATTTTTTTTTCAGCATAAGACTGATAGCAGTCATTTAAATATGACTTTCCCCTTTTCCCCAGAACCATCTATGAAAAGCTTGCTAGTGCTTTTACTGAGGAACAGGCTGTATTATATAATCAGCGAGTGGAAGAGATTTCACCCAACATACGCTATTGTGCCTACAATATTGGTAAGCAAAGTATTAAAATAAGACCACCTATTTTAACTTTAGGCTCATCAGCAAGAATAGTAGTCGTTCAGTCCCATTGGTGTTTAGAATTTACTTAAACTTTTCCCTTCAGCATTGGCATATTATAATTCCAACATAAATGTAGAAGTCAGCTATGTTAGTGGATACAGAAGAAAACTTCATTTTCTTTCTTGCTACACTTTTATACCATCTTGAATAATGTCCTTGCACTGCATGATTCATCCATTTTTTAAGAGTAACTGATTATCTCATTCCAGTTCATGCTTTATAAAAGAATAAGCCTTTGGATCATTGGTTAGTCTTATTACTTGAAACATTTAAATGTGTTTAATCTCTACTGGAGCTTGTATAAAATCCTTTTAAAGTCTGTTTGAATCTAGAGAGTCATTGAAACCATTGAGTAGAATTTTAGCGATCTTCAGTTCTTTCTTTCTCTTAGGGGACCAGTCAGCTATTAGCGAATTGATGCAGATGAGGCTGAGATCTGGTGGCACTGAGGGTCTTTTGGCTGAGAAATTGGAGGTAATTCACTATGTATATTTTTTTAATGTTTAAGGCTTTCATAAGCTAAGTGCTTTGTGAGCATCACAAAGGAACTTCTTTTATGTATCATAAGCAGGTACTTTAGGAACGCATCCAAACGTATTTCTAGAATGTGTAAGTATGTGTACAACACAAAGCAGTGTACTTCGTTTACCACATCATTTGCTGTCCCTTACATAAAAGACTGAGCTGCCTTTCTTTTTTTTTTTTAATTTCCTAGTCATTGATCACCCAGACTCGAGCCAAGCAGGCAGCCACCATGAGTGAAGTGGAGTGGAGAGGGAGAGCTGTTCCAGTCAAGATTGACAAAGTGAGGATCTTCTTACTGGGGCTGGCTGACAACGAAGCAGCCATCAGTCAGGTAAAAACGGAAGTTCCACTTTTTTCCCTGCTTTTTGGGGGGGTGAGTGGGGAGAGGGTGGAGTATATATAAAAGTCATTTTAATCAACAGACATTTATTAAGCATTTATTGTGTTCACACCTGCCTTCGAGGAGCTTGCAGTCTAACATGGGGGAAAAGGTGGGGAGACAGCAAATAGAAATCAGAATGTACAAGATAATAACAGTAGGTAGGAGATTTATGCATGACACAGTAGTTTTGACTTTGTTGAATCCACATATGCATTACCTATTAAACTTTTTTGGGCAGCGAGGTGGATAGAGTGCTGGGTCTGGAGTCAGGAAGACTTGAGTTCAAATCCAGCCTCAGACATTTCCTAGCTGTGTGACCCTAGGCAAGTCACCTAACCTTGTTTGCCTCAGTTTCCTCATCTGTAAAATGAGCTGGAAAAGGAAATGGCAAACCACTTTATCTTTGCCAAGAAAACCCCAAATGGGGTCATGAAGAGTTGGACACAATTGAAATGACTGAACAACAACAGCAACAATTAGACTTTTTTGGTAAATCTTTTTGGTGAAGTTAGTCAGTCTCAAAGATCACACCTGAAGCCTTGGATTTCAAGACTTCTTATGCTTCGTTCAAATATAGTGCCCTCATTCTTCTTTGCCTAGGAGTTGTAAACATGGAGTAAGAACATTGTTAGGTATGGGGAGAGTTTTCTGTGATTTGAGGAGGAATGAATGATGGCAGAGATAGAATCATAAGACTAAGAAAATATTGCAGATTACCCTCAGTATTAAAATCTTCAACATTTGAGAATGTCATAGCCGAAAGGCAGAGATTATACATTGAAGCAAAAATACTGCAAATATCCAGAACACAGCAAGAAATATTGAACAAAATTAAAAGATTTAGAAAAATAGAAGAAAATATCAGATATTTGATATAAAATAAAAACAGTTGATCTGGAAAATAGATCAAAAAGATAATTTAAGAAACACCATAGTGCCTGAAAATCTAATTATTTTTAAAGCCTAGACACTGTATTTGAAGAAATAACAATAAATGAAAACTACCCAAATCTATTAGAATCAAGGGGCAAAGTGAAGATAGGAAGAGTCCACTGAGAACCTTCTGAAAGAAATGCCAAACTGAAAACATTTGAGAATGTCATAGCCAAAAGGCAGATATTCCACATCAAAGCAAAAATACTGCAAATATCCAGAACAAAATGGTTCAAGCACCAAGGGACCACAGTCGGAATTACATAAAACTTGGCAGCTTCTATTATTATAAAATAAGGGGAGATCTTAGAATATATGCCTCTAAAAGATAAAATGCAAAGTCTTTACAACGAAGAATAACTTCCCCCTTCCAAATCAAGCAGAATCCTACAGGGGAAAATGGATCTTTACCGGAATAGAAGAATTTCAAGCTTTTCTGATAAAAAGATCAGAACTGAGTAGGAACTTTTAATTGTAAATATGACAGTTCAGAGAACTCTGTGAAGGTACATTTATTTGAGCATTTGGAAAGAGCTGTATGATAATAAAGTGCTGACATTCGATTAGGAAGAGAAATAATTAAGTGTCCCTTCAGAACCTTAATATCTTCAAAGGTTATTAAGGGAATCATCGCATAAGAAAAACAGAGGTCCTCAGATCTGGATTGTTTCTATTAAAATCTGAAGAGGGAAAAGAGAAGGGAAGCTAAAAGGAATATACTAGGAAGGAGAAAGAAGGAGAGAAAACTAGTATGACATGGAGATTCATGGTTTAATAGAAAATCTTTTTGTATTCTGCTATGTGTATGGAAATGAGAAAAAACATTCCCTCTTTTTCCTTTGGTATTTAAATTCAAAATTTGAAAAAGAAGAAAGGGATTGATTAGAATGGGAAGACAAGTTAGAGCATATTGAAATAGTAGCAGATGGTTATGAGGGTCATTATTAGAGTGGCCATATTAGAAACAGGGAACAAATGGAAAAAATATTGTAGAAGTAGAATCATTAGGGGTTTATTAACTAATAGAAAATGAGAGGTAAAGGAGTTGGAAAAAGTCAAAGATAACCACCAAGATTTCAGAAATTGGAAACTGGGTCAGTGGTGTTACCATCAATAGAAAGTAGTGAAATAAGAAGGAACCAGTCAAGCGAGTAGCATTTGATGTGCTAGTGAAACATTCCAATGGAAATGTTCAATAGGTAGTTACAAGAAGTGGGTCTGACGCTCAAAAGTGAAGTCAGAGCTAGAGATAGAGATTTAGGAATTATTTTCATAAAGCTCATAGTTTTAGTTCATGGGGATGAATCAGATTCCCAAAAATGAGATAAAAGCTAATACTCCTTAGTGTTGGTTCCAAGAGCCGTATTCTTAAATAAAATCAGCCTTTCCCCATCTGATGGCTACCCGGTGTTTTCAGTTTTTTTGTGTAACACTTATTCAAAAGTGAAAAAGGTATATCTATTAATTATAGGAGACCCTGTCATCAATATTGGGAATGGTTGATAATCTTGGAAATTTCATCTTCACATAAGAATCCTGGTATTTATTGAGACAAGTAATTGGTCAGTAACGTTTAGTCTAAAAATTGGAAAGGTGAGGGAGAGTCTAATGGCCTATGTGATCTTGAAGAAGCCATTTTGTTTCTTGGGACCTTTATTTTCTCTTAGGTAAAATGTAGGAGTTGTATTAGGCTGTATCTAAGGTTGACCATAGCTCTGATCCTAAAACTGATGCTGACTAATGTCCTGTGCCCAGTAGGTGGTGCAGTGGCTCACTGTTTGTTTGTTTCTTCTTCCTCTTATCTAAAGGAGCAATGGAGGTATACCCTTTTCTGTCCGTTTATCCTTTGGTTTCTTGGAAAAATAAGTCTCTCTTTTCTCTTTTCCTTGAGAGAGTATATTCAGAATAGAATATTTTCCTGTCCTAGCCATACTATTTGTATTTCTTCATAGATTGACCTTTATATTTGAAGCTAATGTTACATGGTGATGATTGCTGCCGATGATAGAATTAAGGCTCCCATTTATCCTCTGTTGAGCCTGTTTTGGGTTAAGCTGATAATGTGTAGGGTAGGTTTATTAAACTGAGGGTCTAATCTGGAATAAATCATACTCCTTCAAGAGGACTGCCTAAATTGACAGATGCCACTGAATGATCAATGAAGGGGTAGGAGAGACAATGTCTAGGGCCATCTACTTGTACAGAATTCTTTGCATTGAGAAATCTTATTTCATCTGTGGTCAGAAAGCATACTTTTCGTTATGCTTCTTTAGCAATAGACCTGAAATTATTCACATCTGCTATGTGTGATATTATTTTCCATTGTCACCTGCTTAATCAGAGACCCAAGGGAAAAAAGTGAAAGAAGAGCACTGGAGAATCTTAGGTAACTCTCCTGTTTTTTAGATGAGTATAAACTTGATATTAATTAATCATAACCATTTATGCCTTTTTTTCTCTTACAAAATAATACATTCTTGTAGACCTTATTGACTTAAAGAAAGTGTTCTTAGGCCAGAGAGATAAAAGGGTCCTATACCTACCAGAATAGTTGTAGCAGCACTTGTAGTAGCAAAGAACTGGAAACAAAGTGATGCCCATTGATTAGGGGAATGGCTAAACAAACTGTGGTACATGAATGTAAATATGTAATTACTTCACTCTGAGAAATGATTAATATGAGTAATGGGAAGCATGGGAAGACTTATGAAATGATTCAAAATGAAAAGTGTTGCTTTTCAGTCATTTCAATTGTGTCTGACCCTCTGTGACCATATTTGGGTTTTCTTGGTAAAGACACTGGAGTGGTTTGCCATTTCCTTCTCCAGCTCATTTTACAGATGAGAAAACTGAGGCAAACAGGCTTGAGTGAATTGCCCAGGGTCACACAGCTAGTAAGTGTCTGAGGCCAGATTTGAACACTGAAAGATGAGCCTTTCTGACTCCAGATCCAGCATTCTATCTACTGTGCCACCTAGCTACCCCAAATGAAAAGTAAGTTGAACCATGAAACTGATATATACAAGGACTGCAGGATTGTTAATGCTAAGACTAAGTTCTTTCTCTGACACACCCTGGCTCTGTGACCATGGGCAAGTGATTTAACCTCTCAGTGCCCCAGCTAACTTTTTAAAACTACAAGTTATAGATGACTTGTCTGTCTGTATTAGTGGAGCAGTTTCCACACTGGGTGTTCCTATATTGATTAAATCCCAGGTATAGGCACTCCTCCTTTGTAAAATTCATATACGTCAACAATAAATAACTTTAAATTTGAAATTATTCAGTTAAATTTGTTGTCATAGCAGACCATGGAGATCAGTAAAACTTACAATTTAGGAGAGACCAAGACGAGTAGCCTAGTTAAGCAGGAAGGGCCTAGGTAGGCAAAGGATCAAGGCCAATGTGCCTTTTAGTGTAAGGAAGAGCAAGTGATTATTAAAGATTTAGCAGGGGAAAAGTTTGGGATACCTTGGTTTAAGCAAGATGAGTCCAACTTCTGTAAAAAACCAGTACCTTTAAAGTAGCAGAAAAGAATCATGAGTTCAGAGATGTGAGCCAAGTTCAAGGTCTCCAAAGATCAATAAAGGCAAAGAAAAACAAGTGGATCAACACGAGATGAACCAGCAAAAACGGTATTTTATCTCTGACTCTAGAGCAAAATATATTTACTCTCAGTCTTGGTTTATGTTCTTTGTTGCATAGGCAGGCAGGGAAGGTTTGCAGCCAGGAACAGCTGGATGGAGAAAGAGTCCTGAAATCAATTCATGTCATTTCTTTGTGGATTATTTCTATATTAGCTTCCCTATTTTGTTTGTTTCTTTCCCCACTTCTGTTAATACTGAATTAGACTAGAGAAAAAAAAAAGATTAAAGTATCTGTGAAAGGGACTATTAATTTAGGTAATTACTTCAGTAGTCTGAATCCAGGCATGACTTAAAAAAAAAACCTCTTATCAGACCTACTTTTCTAATGTGTTATTACTCTTAAGCCTTAGGTTTGTTCTAGCTAAAAGAAGAGCTGATTTCTTTGTGTCTGTGTTATAGCCAACTCTTCCAAAGCTGTTAAAAGATTGATGGATTAAAGAAGGAGAGTGAGCAAAAGATAATGTGTGGACCTGTAGGGACTGCTTTTATTCTCTCTGTACAAATACAAAATTAACAAGACTGGTTTCCACAATGCACAAACATCATCATCATTATTTTATAATCATGCCTCATCCAGTTAGAAATTTCATTTCTATTCATGGTTTCTTTACAAGTTTTAAAACAGATATCTTAACAAAAATCAAAACAAGAAATCTGATTGAAATTTGAAAAAAAAACTAATGTTCTATATTTTTTCAAAAATAATTTTTCAATCCTGATTTAGTAGATGAAACTTCTTTTGAATAAAAGTAAATTTGTCTATATCATGATATTAGTTTATTTCAGTGTGTTTAGTTATGAGTAGTCTTTTCAAGGGAAAAGAAATTCAGCAAGCTTAATTCAATAAATATTATGTACCTGCTATGTATGCAAGGCACTTTTTGTTTGGGATTTTTTTTTGTTTTTGTTTTTGTTTTATGCAAGGCACTTTTTGATAAAGATAGCTTTGACACAGATCCTACTTTTAAGGAGGTTATAATAGAAAGAATACAGAAAAAGTAATGAAGTTAAATACTAAAAAAAATTTCCTGTTAACAAGTATAAAGTTCTCTGGTAAAGATGAGACATTTTATGTTGTGATAGCACCTTTTCCCAGAAAAACCCAAAGCATTTTATATCTCCTTATCCTTTTTTTTTTCTTTGTGAGGCAGTTGGAGTTAAGTGACTTGCCCAGGGTCACACAGCTAGTATGTGTCAGGTATCTGGTATATCTCCTTATTTTACCAGTATCCTTTAGGTTTACCATAATTATCATAGCAAGAATTTTGTACATCTGTAATACCTTTTTTAGTTTTAAATGTATATGATATGTTAGATCTCATTTATTCTCAAAATTATTTTGAGGCAAAAGGGAATGACGGGAGAACAAGCCATTATTGTTTTTACAGGTGGGGGAAACAGGCCGAATTTGGTTAAACAACTTGCTTGTTTAAACAATAAATGGAATAGCCATAAATGGAATTGGGGTTTTCTTGACATTGTGCTCTTTTTGTTAGACTCCCATTATTCTGTTTTTTTATGTATTCATTAGAGTTGTGGCTAAAGTCACACCTTGAATAGTATTCATTGACATAAGTTACTTTGATTTCCTAATTCCATTTTAGGGATATGTTACCAGTTCAAGTTGCTTCGTAGTCCAACTGTACTGGTAGGAAATAGTAGAAAGCATTAACCTACAAACTATGGTGTGCAGTTATTTGCCTAGAATACTGTGTTCTGCTCTAATTCACACATGGTAACAGAATTGGAAGTGGTCCAGAAAATGACAGCTAAACAATCACCTGGGTTGACTGGGGGAACACTGCTACATGAAGACAGAGTAAAAGGATTGGGAACTTTGCACAAAGGCAGGACATGATGGAGAAAGAGTCTGACATAACTAGATGAGGGGCCAGCCTTCAGATCTAGGAATACTCAAGTCCTGTTCTGGCACGTAGAATTAGAATCACAAAATTTGAGTGGGTAAGGACGTCAGCAGCTATTTAGTTAATTCAAGTCTAATCTCTCTTCCACATGACAGCCCTTCAGATACTTGAAGGCATCTATCATGCGTCCCTGAGTCTTCCCTTCTTCAAACTAAACATGCCCAGTTCCATTAACAGAGCCTCAAATGACTTAGGTTAAAGGTCCTTATGGCCTTGGTTGATCTCATCTAGACATCCTCTAGCTTATCAGTCACCCTTCTTAAACTGTGGCACCCAGAACTGAACACAGTACTCCAGATGAAGTCTGACAAGAATGGAGTATAGTGGGACTATCACCACCTTTTTCCTGGAAGCAGTGCCTCTTAATGCAGTCTAAGATTGCATTAGCTTTTTTTGGTTGCCACACAACCCTGCTGACTCATTGGACTTACAAGTCCACTAAAACCCCCAGATCTTTTTCGGAAAAGTTACTTTTTAATTATGCCTCTTGTACTTGTGAAGCTGATTTTTCGCGCCCTGGTGTAATTCTTGACATCTAACTCTATTGGATTTCACATTACTAGATTTATCCCGGAACTGTAGCTAGTCAGGATCTTTTTGAATCCTGATTGTATTGTCCACTGTGCTAGTTATCCTTCTCAACTTTGTGTTATCTGAATATTTAATGAGCATGCCATCTATGCTTTATTCAGGTCATTGACAAATACTAGTATTGCACTAGAGACCTTCCATATTGACAGTGAATTATAAATAACTACTCTGAGTCCAGCCATCCAACCAGTTGTAAATCCAAAATTATGTTACTGTCTAGTGCACACCTCTCTGTCTTCTCCAGAAGAATTACATAAGATAACTTTCTCAAAAACTGCTAAGATCTAGGTAAACTGCATCCGCATCCTCTCCCCTCATTTGCTAGTTTAGTAACCCTGTCAGAAAGGAAATGAGGTGAGTCTGGCATGACCTGTTCTGGATGAAGCCAATGCTGGCTCTTTGTAATCATTGCTTCCCTTTTAGATGTTCAACAACCATCTCCCTAATGATGCATTTTAGACTTTTCCCTGTAACTGAAGTCAAGCTCCCTGGACTGTAGTTTGTAGACTATTTTCTTCCCTTTTTGAAAATTAGGGTGTTTGTTCTTCAGTCTTGTGGCAGCTTCCCTGTTTCCCACTGAAGCACTCTATTCTTTAGGAGTGAGGATGTTACTCATGTGTGCCAGGTGATGAGTTTATTGACAGCCAAATGTTCTCTTATAACCTTTTTACTTACTTTGGATATCAGCTCCTTGTTTGTCCATTTTTTCCTGTCATTTCCAGCTCAAAAGTCATCATTCTCCTTGGGAAAGAAAGCAGAAGCGCAGTCGGAATTGAGCAGCTCTGTCCTCTCTGCTGTCACTTATCATTCTTCTGCCAACCCCAGACATGATCTCATCCTTTATTTGATTCTACTCTTCCACATCCCCCATTATGTCTTTAAAAAAAAAAAAAAAAACAACTTTTTTTATTATATTTTGCTTTCCTCACCAGCCTCAGCTCATTCTAGACTTTAGTATGCCTGACACTAATTTGATAAGACCAATATACACTCTTGCGTTTGTTACATTACTCTTTGTTACTTTGCCTGCCTTTCATCTTTGGTACATTTCTTTTTAAAATCTAAGGTTGGTGACCTTCCTATGTATCTACATCAATCTCTTCAGATAAATCTTATTTTTCTTCCTCTTTGGAATTTATGTCTTTAGACTTTCATTCTTGAGCATCTCTCATCCCTCCTGGGCTGATTTCTCTTACTCCGTGTGGTCTTAGTTTTCTTACCTCTGAGCCCTTTGAAATCTGCTTTTGCAAAATCTAGAGTGCATGTTAGAATGAACCCAGATTTCCTGTCCTCAGTCACAAACTTTAGGAGGAAGTCACTTTCCTTCCGTTTCCCCCAGGCTTCCCATCATTTCCATTCCAGCAACTATGTTACCTTGCTACAAAAAATACTAGTTGTTTGGCAGTGGGCAGATCATGTGACCTTCCTTGCTTTAGGCCACTCCAGAATACAAATTTAAGATGAGTTGCTGTTCAATTTCAGATGAAATTACAAGCATAAACTGGGGGGAAAAAAAAAAGAAATTTAAAAAACCTGATTATTGCTAATTTGGGGGGAAAAACCCCTTAAGAAGGAAGAACACTATACGTGGTAAAAAATGGTTGGGTTAGCATACTCATTAGCCAAATCCTACTTTGCCAGAATCAGTGGGCACCTCTTAAAATTTGAACCAAAGTAAATTCAGTCTAGGAAAAAGTTCAGCAAAACAATAGTTAAAATTAAAAAGCTCACAGACTATATTTTAATTAAATAAAATTTCTGGTTAATTTTGGGCTTAGCCAAAAAAAAAGTTTTGAAGTTTTTATTCTGTTTTAAAAATAATCTTTCTAGAGTTTTAGTCTATTTAACTGTCTTAGGAAGTAGAATATAAGGACAAAACTAAATCTTCTGTGAGTTCCTTGCATTGCTTTGGTAATAGTATTCTGACCAGCTCTGATCATTGTATGAAGTTATTGAAGGTATAGGAAATTTGACTGAATGTGTACTAATGCCTAGAAGTTCCTCTGGAAGTTGACTTTTTTTTTTTAATCAAATCCCCAGCATCATGTGTACAAAGATGGCCTTAGAGTCAGTAAAACCTGGTTTCAAGTCCTGCCTCTGGTCTGTCCTGCCCATGTGATCATAGACAAGCCACTTAACTTCTCAGTGCCCCCAGGAAACTTTCTTAAGAAGATATGTTATTGATCTGCATTGGTAGAAGGAGTTTCCACACTAGAAATCCCCCATGCTGATGAAATCACAGGTCTTGATTTAAAAAACAAGACATTAGCTTAATTATGAGTGCTTGATTTGGAGTCAGAATATAGATTTAAATCCCAAATCTGTCCCTTGCTACCACTATAATCTAAGGCAAGTCCTTTACTCTCTGTGACTCAGTTTCCTCATCTACAAAAAGGAGAGAGTTGGGCTAACTCTCTCAGCTACCTTAGAGTCTGAATCCTTTTTAATGTTCTTAAAACCTGCAAATAGTTGGTCAGTACTGTACTCAAGAGAAAGAAAGGAAGAAACAATTTAGGTAGACAATGCAAAAAGGAAAGTTGGTCTGGCCATGTTGACTGCCAGAATTTAGTGGCAGACCTCTTAGCCTCTGATGCCAAGATTCAGATATTTTGCATGCACGCACGCACACACACACACACACACACACTCTTTCTCTTTTTAGAAGTTGCATTTCTGCTGAACTCTTACTGGCAAAAACATTCTTTCTTTACCTTTAATTATCCTTTTCATATTGAGACGAGAACAATAAGGGGTCTTTTAAAAAAGTTTTTCTAACATGAAAGCTTAATGCACACCCTACTAATTCTTTTATTTTTAATACTTTCAGTGAAACTTTGTTTTAGTTTCTCTCTTTCTCTCCTTCCTTCCCTTTTCTCTTCACCTTCTGTTCTTTTGTGGGTAGGGTTCAGAATGCAGTCAGCCTTGCCTTGTCTTAGTACTTCTTCATCTTATCACCTTCCAACAATTTCTGTGGACCACGGAAAACAAACTAGGAACTTAATGTGCTTTTGAAGCCAGGAGGTAGTCTCCAATCTGAGGACACGTTCCTAGGGTATTTGATTTTCCTTTTTATTGACCAGACTAAAAAAAATGTTTAGAAAATGGTCTTGAGCTGTAGAAAAGCACATCCTGGAGTGTTTCAAATTGACTTGGAATTGATCTTTTCTGGGTTTAAATGAAGCACAAAATGCTGTACCTTTGGTTTTCTTGTCTTTGTGTCACCAGCTTGTCATATTTCATCTCTCTCACTTGGAAAAATGGACCAGCACAATCATGATGCCTTCTTCATTCTGCTGCTGGCCAGTTTGTTACTTGATTTTTGGAAGACCTAGGCTTAAATGTTGTTACTTTTAAGGCATATTGGCATGATGCCCCCCAACATGGAGTTTTGTTATTTATTTTGCTATTGTTTTTTCATTACTTCCCTTGATCTTGAAGATAGATTTGCAAAAAGTAGTGAAAGATGCCTAATAAAGGTAAGACTTCCTGTTTAGAAGACAGTTCTGCCTCGCCCTGCCCTGCCCTGCTCTGCTGTGCTCTGCCCTAACAAAATCATTAGTAGACTCTGATTCACCTTTTATGTGGGTGTTTTGAAAGTACAACTAGTCAGTTACCTCTCATTTCTCTCGTCTTCTTTTAAGACTACCATTAAACACTCATTGAAGCTTAGAATTTTGCTTGAGCAGTCAAAATTACCTTAAATCGTCTGCTTATTCAAAGTGATTATTAAATGACTGTTGGCAACTATTTAATCTGAATTTTGACTTCTGAGCCCTGCCCTAGCCTCTTGTTGACAAACATAGAGGATATCCTTGTTAAGCTGGTAAAACAAAACTTTACCTTTTTTTCCACCACACCTCTCATACCTTTCTCTCCAACCCCTAACACCTATTTTAAAAAAAAAAATCCACACAACTTTTTATTGGTATCTCTGGTTTTATATCATCTCCATTTCTTGATTTATTCCTCTATTCTCCTCTTCCTCTAGGGCATCCTTTTAAAAAGTAACCAATATATCAGAAAAGCTCCCATTACTCCACATCTCTTCAAAGAAGTGGGAGGGGCCTAGCTCCTACTTTTAAAGATGATGTGTTGGCATATTTTTTGCATTGTGTAAATTGATGCAGCCATTTCCTATGCCCTGTACTAATATTATACCTTTTGATTTTTGTTGTTTTTTAAATAATGCTAAACCTATTAAGGGCAGCTAGGTGGCGCTGTGGATAGAACACCAGGCCTGGAATCAAGAAGACTTGAGTTCAAATTCAACCTCACACTTATTAGGCATATGACCCTGGTCAAGTCACTTAACCCTGTTTGCCTCAATCTCTTCATCTGTAAAATGAGCTAAAGAAGGAAATGGCGTACTACTCCAATATCTTTGCCAGGAAAACCCCGAAATAGGGTCACAAAGAGTTGGATATGGCTGAAGTAACTGAACAACAACCAAAAAAACCCCACTAACAACCCATTAAAAACTTATACAAGCATTCATAATTCTAAGACATTTTTTAGTTGGAAACATTTGGTCAATGGGTTTGATTAATAAGTAATTAGAAAGCACTTAGCTCTGGAGTGTGAAATAAAATACATAATGTGCAAGGTGTATTTCTCTAGTGTTTCTCTTGGTTAACTTTGCCTGTTTGCCTTGTAGTTTTAAATAAGTAGGATGTATTCCAGTGGGCCACTAGGTTTGGAAAGATGGCCCAGATCTCTTATTATCTGTGACCAAAACTCTAGTGAGTTCTAAGTAGGTAAAGCATGTTTATGATTACGTTGTTTATTTTTTTAAAAATTAACAGCTAGAAAATAAACTTTATTCTTAAAAGAACAATGTTTTCATTTTTCTTTCTTCCTCCCATCTTAAAAGATTTAAAAAAAAATTTAAAAATGAATGGGCTGTCCTCATTTTTCCTGTGGAAATGTTTGTGGAAGGTCAATTGAATGTCAAATGGCTTTTAAAGATTTTATGTCTAGTTTCTATGGGAAGTCAAATACCGTAATGGAATGTTGTTTCTTTTCATTTCACAGCAGGTCTGCCCGTAATACAAGCCCAGCTTCTTTTCTCCTTCTCATTCCTATCTGCTCTGTCAGATTCTTTAGAATAGTAATGTGGTTTGGCAGGGGTTCACTTAATGAAGCACTTTTTCATTTGCGCTATAGGTGTTCAGCCAGGTTGCATGCCCAGCAGTGCTGCTGAGAATGCTCCCCTAATCATCTTTCTTGTCTGTCCACATAGTCATCCAACAGGTGATCTTTAATCTGCTTAATTTCTATGGCCAAGAAGAATATAACTTTGCCTACTGACAATGTTTGTCCCTTATTTAGATCTAGGAAAGAAGTATACAACTTCAGGGCTTGTTGCTGTATTAGAAATGAGTAATTGTGCTCACAATACATAGTCGCTGAGTATAGTCTGTGGCAGGGGCAAGAAAGAAACAAAGACTTCTTCAGTCTATAGTAGGGAACCTTGATATGTAGTTATAAAATATTCAATTGAAAGTTCTTTGCAGACACATGTAAGAGAAATTACATTAAGTTTATCCAGTGAATCCCATGTAGACTTCAATCTGTTATTCACTCTTTCATATTTATAACCATTTCAAGGCAAATAGTAACATTGAGAGGATAAATTGTATGTAATATAAAACAATGCCACTTGAAGTGACTTTTCTAGTTTGTCTAATGGTATATGTTTGTGTTTAATCATAAAGCTCTAAAGCTGTTTGTTCTCTGATTACTAAGTATCATGGTTGTCTTAAAAAGCTTATGTTTGTGTCTCCAACGTTTTATTTAGGCTGAAAGTGAAGAAACCAAGGAACGTCTGTTTGAGTCCTTGCTTAGTGAATGTCGGGATACTATACAAGCTGTCCGGGAAGAGCTCAAGCCAGATCAGGTAAAATAATAGCAGAAAACTCTCTCCAACATGTGTTCCTATATTGATCTCTTGGTACATGCAGCATACATTTTTATTCCTTTAACTAGGATATTCATGCATTTATCCTATCTTAGCCTGTGGTTTGCTTTACTTTGTGTTCTGCCATGTCTGGCTTCAGGTGTCATCTCTCAGTAGTTGACTCCCACGTTTATATTTGTAGCTTTCAATATATAACCTCTCTATTTCTTTCAAAAGTACCATGTTTTTCTAATCAGTTAAGCTAAAAACCTCAGCAGCTTTAACTTTGCTTTTCTCTAACCTTCTATATCTAGTCAGTCACCAAGTCTTGATTCTTTTTTTAAAAAATTTTTTTAAAAATATTTTGTTTTAATCAGTCAAGAGGCATCTTCTCATCTCATCCTCCCACCCTGTCCACTTGAGAGCATGAGAAAAACAAAACCCAATACAAACATATATAGTTGATCAAAACAAATTTCCATGTAGGCTATGTCCAAAAAAAGTTTTGTCTCATTCTGCGTTCTGAACACTTCACTTCTTTGTCAGGAGCTGGGTAGCATGTTTTAACGTTAGTCCTCAGGAATCCTAGTTGGTCATGACACTAATAAGAGTTCAACACAAAAAGATTCCATCACATTTATATCCCTCAGATTCCCGTTCTTTGCCATCTCAAAAAGAGCTATAAAGTTTTTTTTGTACCTCCTTGGAGTTTATTCTCATTTCCTATTCCTCCCTGTGCACCGCTTTGCCTCCAGTTTTCTTTTTATGCTAAATTTATTTCTTGCCCAGCTCTGTGTTTGTGTGTCTATGTATGCATACATGTACATGTGTGTATTCATTCTTCTTTTAAACAGTTCACATAAAAGTGAGGTTCAGGTGTCACTCCATACCACCTCTACCTCCTGGTTTGTGTAGGTGTCTCCTTGTGCACACTCATATAAGACAATATTCCTTCACTTTCCCTTCTCTCTCCACGCCCTTATCATACTCCCCTACTCCCTCTTAGAGGCCTCTCACTTCCATTCTTTTCTTTTGGTCATCAAGACATAACATAATACTCCCAAGCCTTGTCTAATTGGGCTTCCTCTCTGAACTCTGATGATGCTAGGGTTCAGAAGGAATACATGTATCATCTCATTTAAAGGTAAGCAGTTTATCCTTGTTTAGTTTTTTATCATTCATGTTTACCTTTTTATTCTTCTCTTTATTTCTGTGTTTGACTTCAGAGTTTCTCCAAAACTCTGGTCTTTTCATCAGGAGTGCTGGAAGTCTTCTTTTTCATGAAAGGTCTATTTTCCCCCTGTAGTGTTATACTTAGTTTTGCTGGCAAAAGTTATTCTGGAGGTTATTGCCTTCTAGAATGTTATATTCCAAGTTCTCTGCTCCATTATAGGAGTGGCTGCTAAATTTTATGTGATACTAACTGTGGCTCGTTAGTACTTGAATGCCTTCTTTCTGTCTACTTGCAGTATTTTTATTTTGAGCCAGAAGCTCTGGATTTTGACTGTGATGTTTGTGAGAATTTTCATTTGGGGATTTCTTTCAAGGAGTAACCAGTGAATTCTTTCTATTTTTACTTTGACCTCTAGGTCTAAGCGATCTGGACAGTTTTCTTAGAAGATTTCTTGAAATAGGTTGTCTAGGCTCCTTTTTTGGTTATAGCATTCAGATGGTCCATTGATTCTTGAATTTTTTCTCCTCTTTCCATTTTCTAGGTCTTAATATTTTGTTTTAATATTTCTTGTTGCCTCATTGGCTTCTATTTGGTCCATTTGAATTTTCAGGGAGTTTGTGGCTTGGGCAAGGTTTTATACTTCTTGTGCCAAGCTGTTAATTCCCTTTCTAATTCTTTCTTCCATAGCTCTCATTTCTTTTTCAATTTTTCCTCAAGCACTCTCATTCCATTTATAAATATATTTTTAATTCTTTCCTCTCTTTAACTCTTGCTTCTATCTCTTCTAGGAATTCTAGATCAGTTTGTAGATATTTTGGAATCATTCTCTTCTGCCTTTGTGTCTTGAGCATTCCTGCCACCGTAATAGCTCAATATGGTGTGGTTCTTTTTTGGTTTGACCGTTCTTCTAGCCTACTTCTTGATTTGGGACTTGATGTTATGGCTGAACTCTGCCACACTTTTGTTATTAAGGGCTTTTTTTTTGTTTGTTTTTTGTTTTTTTGTTTTTTGTTTTTTCTAGCTAGGCATTGGGGTTAAGTGACTTGCCCAAGGTAACACAGCTAGTAAGTGTTATGTATCTTAAGGCCGGATTTGAACTCAGGTCCTCCTGAATCCAGGGCCAGTGCTCTTTCCACTGAGCCATCTAGCTGCCCCTCTACCACACTTCTGGAGGGAAGGAGTAGGCTAACCCTGTTATTGCTTCCTTGGGGTATTGATTGTTGTGTTATTCCAGGATTTCAGGGACAATCTGAGGCCTTGTAAGCGTTCAGTGTTCCCGAGGGATCTGATCCAAGACAAAGTCTCATTGCTATCCCTCTTGATCTGAGCTCTGCAAGTTACTAACCTAGGTTTGGGTCTGTGCAAGAGTAAACTGCTGCTGGAATCTATCCCTGTTAGCCAGATGAAAAACTTTCTGGGTTCAAAGTGTCAGAATTGTAGACCCCGCTTTAACCTGCCTTGGTTATTCCTCTGCAGTCTGGGCTTGATGCTGACAGTGAGACCCTAGTCTGAGTCACACCATTACTGCTGCTAGCTTCTGAATTTACTCCTTTTTCAGTATGTTGCCCAGGAATTGGGAAGAACAATGACATTGTTGAGTAGACCCCTTCTCACTCCACTCTGTCTCTGTGACCCAGGATTAGGTGTAGATGACAAAGCTACCAGTTCACACCTGTCCCTGTTGCAGCACCCTGGTATGGGTCTGGGTGTGCCCCAGTACGAGTCTGGGACCTCCTTTTTTGCTCATGTGCAGCCTCTCCCAGGGTGTTGGAGTGCTCCTTCCCTGACCATTTCTGCCTCAGGATTTGGTCTGGTGCATTTTATATATCTTTTTGGAGGAGTTGTGGATGGGAACTCCTCTGCATTGCTTCTTTCTGTGCCATCTTGGCCCTGCCTTCCTGTTGATTCTTAAAAATGTTTACCCAGAAGTGAACACAATATACCCAATGCAATCTCTGCCTAGTATAATACAGTACCATCATCCACTTTGTTCTAGTCACAAAGCTCCTTTGTTTTTGTTTTGTTTTTTTGTTTTTGTGAGGCAATTGGGGTTAAGTGACTTGTTCAGAGTCACACAGCTCGTAAGTGTAATGTGTTTGAGGCCGTATTTGAAGTCAGGTCCTCCTGACTCCAGGGCTGGTGTTTTATCCACTCTGTGCCACCTAGCTGCCCCTCACAAAACTCCTTTTAATGCATCCTAAGATTGCATTTACTTTTTGGCTGCCATGTTATACTGTTGACTGACACTGAATTTGTAGTCTGCAAAAATATAGTTTTACGTAGCCATATTTCCCCCACCCCATATTTTTATATATGACTGAAACCAAGTGTACAACTTAAGATTAATTGTTATTAAATTTCATCTAATTAGATTTGGTAGATTTGTTCTAACCTTTTTGGATTCTGGCTCTGTTTGTATTACCATAGCTATCCCTCACAGCTTTGAAAATTTGATGAACATGACATCTAAGCCTTTATCCAAGTCATCAGTAAACATGAAGAACAAACTAGAACCTTGGGACTCTCTACTAGAGACTGCTTTAGGTTGACATCAGTCCGCTAATCAAATTACCACTTAGATCCAGTCATTCGTTCAGCCAGTCCCAAACCCGTCCATCTCACAGTGACTACCAGTTTGTCAGCCTTGTCATACTCACAAAGGAACCCTTTAATAATATATTTCAGAATTTTGGTTTTGGTTTTCTCATCTCTGCCAGTCTTACGGGTATGAGAACCTCAGAGGTATTTTATTTTGCATTTCTTTTATTATTAATTATTTGGAACATTCTTTCATATAGGTATTGATAGTAAACCTTGCTTTTGAGAATTGTCTATTCATATCCTTTGACCACTTACCTATTAGAGATTGGCTCCTGTTCTTATATATTTATATTAATAAATTGCTTAACATTTCAAATGGAAGAATTGAGAGAGGTGACAGGGGAAGGCATTCAGGGCGTAGAGAAGAATGTAGAGAAAGACATGGAGAAAGGGAAGCACAGGACATTTGAGAAATAGAATGAAGACAACTTGAGATATAAAGCATATAAAGACGATTAGTTGAAACATTGCTTAAAGTGTAGATTGGAGCCGGATTATAGAATGCTTTGATGGTTGAGCTTTGTAGCTTGGATTTCATTAAATTAATTGCAGAAAAACAGTGGTCCTTTTTTTTTTTTTAACATAATGAGTAACATGTTGAGAAATGTGTTTTATAAAAATAAATCTTGCAAGGCTCTGCAAGATGGATTAGCAGTGGAAGACATTGAAGGCAAGAACACTTGTTAGGAGCCTATTATGGTGGCACAATACAGGTGAGAGGTAATGAGAGACTGGACTAAAATGATAGCAATGGACATAGATGAGAGGACAGATGGTGAGAGTCATTTCAGAGGTAGAATTAAAGGATTACTGATTAGATTTAAAATTACTGATTAGATGAAACATCAGTGTTTCATGCTTGGGTGTCTAGAAGAATGAAGGTGCCATTGACAGAAATGGTTTAGAGGGAGTCGAGAGGATTATATTTTTGGGGAGATAGATGATCTCAGTTTGAGACATGTTGTATTTAAGTTACTGGTGGATGAGACATCCAAGTAGAAATATTCAGTAAGCATTTGGAACCTGGAAATAAAAGTCTGAAAAGGTCAGAAGAGAGATTGGAGTTGGAGTTAAGGACTTGGGAGGCATCTGCAGAGAGGCAGTAGTCAGTGTCATAGAGTGCATGAGATCACCCAGGGGTAAGCATAAAGACAGAAGAAAAGACCAGGGAAAGAGCCTTGGGGAAATGTTTGCGTTGAGAATACAGGAGAAAGAAGTCTCAGTATGTCTTCATTTAATTCTGTATTTTAATTATTTATTTGTAAGTCATTGACCCTACTGGATACTAAACTAGACAAAAACTGTCCTGTTTATCTTTTTTATTTCCCACAATGCTCTATACAGTCAAAAATGGTGGTAGTCAATAGTCATTAATGATTTACTAAGTGCCTATCTATATGATAGACACTGTGCTAAATACTGGGGATTAAAATACAAAAAAGAAAGAATAGTTCTTGCCCTCAAGGAACTTACAGTCTGATGGTAGTATTAACAATTATATCCTACCTTCTTTTTTTGAAAAGGGCTTTCAGGTAGTTCAGTAATTTTTAAATTATCTCTTCTGGATCAGTTTTCCAGGTCAGTTGTTTTTCTAGTGGAATATTTTATATTTTCTACTATTTTTTCATTCTTTTGATTTTGTTTGATTAATTCTTGATTTCTCATAGAGTCATTAACTTCCACTTGCCCAATGCTAATTTTTAAGGAATTGTTTTCTTCAGTTAGCTTTTGTATCTCTTTTTCCTATGGCTAATTCTACTTTTTAAGGAGTTTTCTTTTTCCAAGTTGTTGACTCTTTTTTTCATGATTCTCTTGCATAACTCTCATTTCTTTTCCCAGTTTTTCTTCTACCTCTCATTTGATTTTTAAAATCCTTTTTGAGCTCTTCCAGGAGGACTTTTTGGGTCTGAAACCAATTCATATTTCTCTTTGTGGCTTTGCATGTGGGCATTTTGACATTGTTGTCTTCTTCTGAGTTTGTGTTTTTATCTTCTCTGTTGCTTTAGTAGCTTTCTATGGTCTGGGCTTTTGTTTGTTTTTGCTCGTTTTCCAACCTAATTTGTGATTTTTAAAGTTGGGCTCTGCCCCTGGGGTACAGAGGACACTGTCCGAAGCTTCTTGCACAGGGAGCTGGTCACTGGCTTTCTGTACTGGGTCTTCTAGCACTGGTAGTTCAAAGCTTCACTAGAATCCCATGTTCTGTTCTAGCTGGCTGTGCCAGGGCCTTTGGGTCTGGCGGGCCTTACTACTAGCCTGCTGCATCAGGTCTGGAGGCCTCACCACTGGACCACTGTGCCACTGGCTTGCTGAGCTAGGGTCGCAGGGCCTCAGTTGCTGATCTGTGCTAGGGCTAGGGGGCCTCCTTGCTTGTCCAGATACCACCTGCACTGGTCTGTGCTCCTATTTTACCCAAGTGAGACAGACCTTTCCTGCAGTTCTTTTGAATTATCTTGGGCTGGAAAATTGTTTTACCCCATCCTTTTGTGGGTTTTCTTGCTCCAGAATTTGTTTTGAAGCATGATATAAAGTTGTTTTGAGGGAAATTGGAGAGAACTCAGGTAACTTCCTGCCTTTCTTCCACCATCTTGGTCCATATCCCACCTTCTGCTGAAGGACTTTCTCGATCCACCTTGATGCTAGTGCCTTTTCTCTGAGATTAGCATCCCTCTACTCTGTATATATCTTGTATGTACAATATGTATATAATTTTTTATGTTGTTTCCCCCATTAGAATGTGAGCTCCCTGAGGGTAGGAATTATTGCCTTTCTTTGTGTCCTCTTAATTCTTAGCACAGTGCCTAGCATATAGTAAGCACTTAATAAGTGCTAATTGACTGACTAATAATAGCCCACTCTTATAGTTTATAAAGTGTTTTCTATATATTATTTCATTTGATCCTTGCAACGATCCCATAAGGTAGGTGCTATGTGACTTGTCCAGGGCACATAGCCAGTAAATGTTTGAGGCAAGATTTGAATTTATTTTTCTCTGACTCCAAGTCTAGTACCCTATCAGCCAGCTAGGACAGTTCAGTCAGGCGTTAATAAAAGAAAGTTATGTAGGGGGAGAAAACAGGGGTGGTCATTGGTGTCAAATACTAAAGAAACATTAAGGGGAATGAAAACTGAGAAAAGGCTATTGATTTTTGTCTAGTAGAAGTTATTAGTAACTCGAGAGAGCAGTTTCAGTAGAATGATGGAGAGAACATATTACAAAGGTTGACAAGCTAGTGTCAGTGAATTGAAGGCAATTGGGGTGCTAACTCGAGGGGTGACGAAATCAAAGGAGTATTTGGTGAAAGATTTTGTCTGTTTGTTTGTTTTGTTTTGTTAAAGAGGAGACCTGAGTATATTTGGATTCAGAGAGAAAAAGAGATTGGAAAATACCTAAGATAGTGAGGCTAGGAAGGAAGAGGATTGGTGTAGTAAGGACCTACAAGAGGTAATCTAGGGTGGGATTGAGAACACGTATTCAAGGGGTTATCTTTCCAAGGGAAGGGGCTTATTGTGAGTTTAGAAGAAAGGAGGAGAGATGGGTGATGGTACAGAGAAATGTTGGGGTTTGAAGTTACTATGGAATAGCCTAGATCTTTTGGTTAGAATCTTGAGGAAATTCGAAAAGGTTTTTGAGGAGAACAAGTTCTTCATTTTACAGATCCAGAAAATAAGGATCAGGGATTAAATGATGTGTCCAAGAACACACAGCTGTGGGGAAGCAATAGAAAATCAGTAGGAGAAGATCAGTTTCAGAGCAATAGTGAGAGTCCATCTCAGGTTAGATAGTGTGATTTTGTACTGGAGCCAATTGGCTGAAGTTCATGATTTCCTTCCAACAATATTTGACAGCCTGGGATCAGGGAAATCAGATAATGAAGTTATGTAGGTTTGGAATTTAGTAATGCCATTATGTCAGAATATGAATGAGGGATTCTAGGACACTAAATGAGAGCATTGTGAAATGGCTGGTTTTGAAATATAGATAGAATATGAAGAGAAATGGAACTAGATGAACTTTAGGAGCATTAGGAGTGTTAGTGAGAATGGAGACTAATAAGAATTTCAGAGTCCTTAGAAGCAGAACAGTTGTGATGGATAATATCCAAGATAAGGCCTTGTTGGTCAGTGACTGGAGTGCTGTGAATGTGAAGCTCTTTGGAAAGGTCTATAATGGTCTGGACTTGGTGACTCACCCCTGTAATCCCTCCTGCTGGGGGAGACTGAAGTTAGTGGCATTGCTTGAGTTCTGGCTCCAGTAGGGCTGAAGCTGATCTTGTGTTCACACTCAATCTGGCCCAAATTTGGTGAGCTCCCAGGAGCAGAGGACCATCAGGCTGCCCAAGGAGGGATGAACCAGTCCAGGTTACGATAGATTAAAGTTTTTGTGCTAATTAGTGTTAGGATTAGGCTGTGAGTGACCACTGCACTTCTAGCTGGGGTGATATAGGTAGAACACTTAGTCCCCTCTCCCCAACCATCGGCACCAGACATGCGCACGTGCGCGTGCACACACACACACACACACACACACACAAAAGAAAGACAAGAAATGTGTACGGTGTGAGTCCAGGACATTTAAAGGGTCATTGGTATTTATCATTGTATTCTAAGGGAGATACTAAAGATTCTAAGATCATACTTAAAATCATTTTGAGGAAGGTGGGAAAGTATCCTGCAAGTTGATGGATGATATACGTGTTATATTTTTTATCTTCCTACTCAAGAAAGTCATCCCATGGTCCAGGCCCATTTTTCAAGTGACCATAGCAACTGAGTGACCAACTATTTCCTATGTAAATCTTTTTTTCTGATTAATATTAGGGCTACTGCAGTATATTGGACTCTACTGTACCTGCATTTCAGTTTTATTTGTACATCATACCATGGAGCGTGGTCAACATAGCCAACAATGGGTTACAATTTTGATCTTACAGTTTTTCTGGTAAGATAGAGAACAACTGTTCTACCTGATCCTTTTTTTCTAATTTTTGCAGAAGCAAAGGGAGAACAGCCTTGATGGAGAGTCTGGGAAAGTGTCTAATTTGCAATACCTACACAGGTAGGAGGTGTTTCTGAAATGGGGGCAGGGGAAGAGGGAAGTTACTAAGGTTAGTTTGCCACTTTTGGAAGCTTCTGTTCTATACTTGTGATTGGGAAACTTAACTACTTAAAGCCTCTGCATGTGGCTTATGTCTAGTGAATAGGAAATATTCTCAGTCCTCTTCTTTCCATTCCATTTCTTTGCCTTAATACCAAGTTTTGCAACAGTGACATTTATGTGAACTACTGAATGACCTTCACTGAGCATAACCTGAGCTGTTATTACATGGTGCCTTCTAGCTACCTGACTTTCATCAAACTGTCGACTGCAATCAAACGTAATGAAAGCATGGCAAAGGGTCTGCAGAAGGCACTGCTGCAGCAGCAGCCAGAGGATGACAGCAAGCGCTCTCCTCGGCCCCAGGACCTGATCCGCCTCTATGACATCATCCTCCAGGTGACATTTGAGACGGGAGAAAAGGCCCACCTTCGGGGGTTCTCTGGGTTTGTTGGACAAGAATAGCATGAAAGGGCTTGCCAGCAGCTAACACCTATTACCTGGTGAGCTCCAGTCAAGCAGCAAATATTTATTAAGTACTTAGTACATGTAAGACAGCCTATAGGGTGCTAGGAGATCCAGAGAGAAATAAGCTGTGGTCACTGATTGCCTTCACAGAGCATACATTCTCACTGGAAAGATGGTAATTAGGACTTTTAAGGTATTCAAAGTACTTTTCTCACCACGGCCCTATGAATGTTATCCCAAATCACAGGAATAAAAATGAGGCTCAGAAAGGTTAAAGGTTAGTAGATTTGCTCATGGTCACTCAGTTGGTAAGTGTTATATTCAGGACTCAAAGACCACTGTTCTCTCCACCTCACCATAGCGTGTACACATACCAGAAGTGCAGTACAAGGCATCATGTAAGTCCCAAATGAAAGATAAAGATAACAAATGCCATAGTTCAGATGAGGGGGGAGATCTTTTTTAGCAGAAGTGGTCGGGTAACATTTAATTCAGATCACCAAATGATTGTGTGGTTACTGTCGACAAGGCATTATTGAGGATACAAAGACAAACATGGATTACTCTTCAGGAGCATAACATTTACTGGGGATGGGAGGAGTAATGAGGGCAAAGGAATGCTCTAAGAATATTTTGAAGAGGGAGAGAACATGCCAACTGGAAGGTGACCTGGAGAAGATGGCCTCTGAAGGAAGATGACAATAATGAAATAGTTCTTTCTGGACACGAAGAATAGCTTTTGCAAATGCTGACAGATGGGAGGTGATAGAGCTAGTTTGGCCACCAGCTTATTGTCCAACATGGCTAGAACATAAGAGTATGTGAGTAGTGGCAATGTGAAATAAGGTTGAAGAGGTTAGTGGGATGCAGACTGGGGAGGGTATTGAATACTAATCTGAGGCTTTGGGTTTTATCCAGGGTACAGCAGAGCCATCGAATGTCTTTGAGCAGGAGAGTAACTTGGACGTGTGCTTTAGGACGTTGATTTTGGCAGGGTGTGTATAGGACAGGTTGGGGAGGGAAAAGACTTGAAGTAGAATACCTAATTAGGCCATTATAATAATTTGGGCAAGAGGTAACGAAGTACTGATTTAGGGTGGTGGCCATGTGAATAGTGAAACAAAGGAGGCAGGTTCAAGACGTGGCGTTTAAAAGGATGGGTTTGGGTAACTATTGAAGGTTGCTGTAATCTTTGAGATGGCAGCCTGAAACCTCTATATGCAAAAGGACGGACAAGTGAATATAAAATGAGGAAGTTGTGAGGCAAGGTAGGGACCATTTCTTAGGCTTCTCTTTCTAGTAGTTTAGTAGTGAAAGGGAAAAGAGAGAGAACAAGTAGTTTGAAAGGATGAGCAAGTCAAATAAAACGTGGTGTTTTTTAATTGTTTGTTTTAAGGTTATAGAATAAATGAATAAAAAAGCATTTATTAAGCACTAACTTTGTGCAAAGCATTGTGCCAAGCTCTGGGGATAGGAATAGAAAAGCAAGACGGGTCCCTGAGGTCTGTTCTCATAAGGAACTGACATTCTAATTTTTGTTGTTTAGTCATTTTTCAGTTGTATCTGACTCTTGTGACTCCATTTGGAGTTTTCTTGACAAAGATAATGGAATTGTTTGCTGTTTCTCTCTCCAGCTCATTTTACACATGAGGAAATGGAGGCAAACAGGGTTAAGTGACTTGGCCAGGGTTACACAGCTAATAAGTGTCTGAAGCTGGATTCGAACTTAGGAAGATGAGTCTCTATTCACTGCACCACCTAGTTCCCCACATTCTCTTAGGGGAAACAACAAGTTTCGGCTACAAGTCTTGTGGGAAGGCCCAGTGGCCCTTTCAGACAGTAATGTATCTTTAATGTAATTTCCATGGATAAAATCATATCCTTTGAACTATTTGATGGTGCTAAGGCATTTGGTGAACTTTCTTTTCTGGCGCTTCAGTAGCTGTGGTTGCTGAAGGAATAGAAACTGTAGCACCAGAAGGTTGCCGGGTTTCATCTCCTCTGAATGATGGCTGAGGAGGCAGGGCTTTGGGAGGGGAGAGGGGGTTCTTGGGCCTACCTTGGTGACAGTTGGTCATCTCTTGGTGTCGGTGGTGCTGTGGATGTATGGCAGGCCCCTTCTCGACAAGGATTGCTCCCCTTGATGACTGTGGGAGCCAAGTCAGCTCCTGACAGAGAGAGCTGATGAGTTCGAAGGAACTCGTAGGGGAGTTAGCCTTGGCATGGAGAAGGGCCATCTATTCTTAAGGCTGGAGCAAAGTAAGAAAGGATAGGTCAAAAAATGTGAAGAGGTTTTGAGATGAGAGAGCTCAGATGGAGAGGCTAGCCTAGTTTTCACAGTAAAATAGTCTGCTAGGCCCTGGAGGTGCTCTTAGGGGGCTGAAGGAGAAAAGAGAAAGTTTGGGAAAAGTGCAGTGGGGAATAAGAGAGAATCAGAGATAAGTCACAGGAGGGTGATAAGTGGCCTGAATAGTAAGATCGATGACATGAATTTGTAATGAACCCAGTTAGCAGCATGCTGTGGGGGATGGGGGTAACAGAGCAGATCATAGGGATGTTCCAGGATGAGAACAATGATAGGACCTAGTGGCAAGACATTCAGGGTGGAAGAAAGTGCCTTGTTGAACTGGTTAACTGTAGGGTCAAGACTTAAAGAGAGGAAAGTGAAGCCAGAATAATGGTGATGATCTGAAAGAACAAAGAAAGAATAGATGAACCAGAGAACACGATGAAGGCGAGAGGCAGGTTTAGTAAGGTAGTGGGAGTGTTGAAAAGAGAGGGAAATTTCAAATTTAAATAACAGAAGCAGATGATTTTTAGATAAAAATGTTATCTTAAGGTGTCACTACTCCTGTGGGAATTTAATAGACTGATGAACTGGGAGCATAGGATATTCAAAGAGACATCAGTGTATGAATATTAAAATCATCCAGGATGAGAGTAGGTATGGGGTGGAGAAGAAGACTGAGCTAAGTACTAAAGTAATTGAGAAATAAGAGAGGGTAACCTGCAGGTCAGTAAATGTCTGCAACAAGGATCTGGACAAGGGAATCACAGGGATGTAGTGAACTTCAAAGGAGAGAGTGATTGGGATAGGGGTGAAGGTCTGGCAGAGGCAGTAGGGAGCAAGAAATGTGTCAGTTTCTCCTGTCCTAGATTTTCAGGAGCATGAGAAAAATGGCTGGCACGTGAAAGGTTGGCAAGGTTGATTTGGGATTTTGCGGGGATAGAGAAGTGTGCAAGTTTGGCCCAGACTCATGATTTCTTCGGTGTTGAAATGCCAGCTGTGGAAATCTCTTCCACTGGAGAATAATATTTCTTGCCTTTCAAATGGGTGGGAGAGGGAAAGACTGAGAGAATTAAAATTGAAAACAAAATTTAATTAATGAATGAATGAAACAAGGTCAGTGCTTTTTTTACTATACCACATTGCCTGTGGATTTCAATGGGCAAACTGGAAAAAGAACATACCAGACATCTCATCACCAAATCGTACCTGAAAAGTTTTGTTGAGAATATTGATATTTAATGTAGCTGTGAGTCCAGATTGTTTCTTTAGTCCCTTCTGTTCTTCCTACAAACTCTTCTCTTAAAAATCTAAATTTGAGATCTTTTCCTTTTGAGCAGAATCTGGTGGAATTGCTTCAATTGCCTGGCTTAGAGGAGGACAAAGTTTTCAAAAAAGAGATAGGACTCAAGACACTTGTATACAAGGCTTACAGGTAACTTCAAGTATCAGCCTCAGGGCTCTTGTTTTTTGTTTTATTTTACTGTATTTTTCCTGACTTCACGAACATTTATTTGAGGTACTACACAACACACCCGCATGAAAGGTGTGGCATGAATTGGGGGCCAACCTCATAACCCTGGGAGGGGATGAGAGTCCAGGATGAAGCTAGAGACTCACGGGTGTAACAAGTAGGGGGATATCACACAAACACAGTGTGGGGGTATGGTAACCCAAATATCCTGCTCAGATCTAACAGCCTCTTACCCACTTCTTCCTGTCTGGCCCATGGGGGCTCTCCGTTTCCTCCCTCCCCAAGGTATAACAATACAGGGGGTGATGCTGGGATACTTGAGTAGAGGGTGGAAAGGGTGTTATTCCTTCTGCTCTGCATAGCTATTTGGTTCATGGAAGTTGCTACACGTAAAGCTTAGTATGGGTGACATGGGCTGGGGATAGGAGTGACCAGGGTTCACAGCCTCAGTAGGCATGATTAGCAATGTAGAGAGTTTGCCCAGCTACACCTGCATCTTCTCCACCTCCTTCATACTTGCCCTGGGCAGCAAGACCATTGACCTCTGCCCATTTGATGAACTCCTCAGTGGCAGCACTGTCATTGTTTTTCTGCCTACGTCAGGCACTAAGAGCAGAGGCTTGCAGGGCACACCCATAGGAGAAGGTCAGTGTCTAAGGCTGGGGGAGAGGACAGTGGTTAATGGCATTGAGGTTGATCAAGGCCTCCTCCTCACTCTGACCTCCAGATAGGAATGTCACACCTGGGACAGCAGGAGGCACAGATCAACATAGGGCAGAGACAGTTGCTATGGCGATCTCCTCAGTGGTGTACTGGAAGGGGCAGGCACGACCAGGAGTTACCATGTTGGGCTTGAGCAGTGTCCGTTCAAGATACACATGGTAGTTACTCAGGGCCTTGCCAGCAGTCAGAAGCTTCTCAGTGGCATATTGGCGTCATTTGAGATGATGGTCTCCATCTGGCAGGATGCCCAAGGGGCTCCACAATAGGCATGATGCCATTCTGCTGGCAGATGATGGCATAATGGGCAAGCATATTGGCATTCCTAGGATTGCCAGGGGAGAGGGTCTATGATCACTGATCGTTAGCATGCAGCACCATTTGGCAAAGTCAGCCCCATCTTTCTTGTACTGAGTGCAGCGTTCTGAGAGCCTGTCCAGCCCTTGTGTGGTGGTTTCTCCATCAGTTCCAGCCAAAGCTACCACACCTTTATCAACCTTGATGCCCACAACAACACATTTTTCCTGGATGGTGCAGATGAAGGGCACCCCATCATTGCCCTTCAGGTAAAGGGTCTGCTCGAAAAAGATGACACCCCCAGTGCATTTCTTGATTCTTCCATCGGTGCTGAATAGAACCTGATGAAACTGCCTATGGTTCTCCTGTATTCTCCACCCCAATCTGGCTCAGCCACTTGGCCGTACTGCTTACTGACTCATCAGCTACCAAGATGCCTTTGCCTGGAGCAGCCATCCAAAGGGCAATGTCCAACAGTTCCTTCTTTTGCTCAGCTGACAGGGCTGGGTATACATGGGGCATGGGGTTAGTCTTCTTTCCTCTTGACTAGATAAAATTAAATGGCTTCTCTCACAGAGAGAACAAAACAAAGAAAGTTAACTTCACCTCAAGAAAATTGTAGTGTTTTGTTTGCAGGTAACATGAGAATTGGAAGCATATCTCTTACTATAAAGAAATTGATTACTGTAGTGAAGGAAATTTGCCCAGTAACCAGAATAGGACATTTTAATTTTTTTAAGTTACCATTTATTTTCATAAGAATTTGTTCTGAAGATGGTGGAGGGAAAGCAGTGACTTGCTAGAGCTCTCCCCCAAAACCCTCCAAATGCCTATAAAAAATGGCTCTAAACAAATTCTAAAGCAGCAGAAGCCACAAAAACACAGAGTAAAACAAATTTCCAGCCCAAGATAACCTGGATGGCTGATCGGAAAGGTATATTGCGCCGGGCTGGGAGAGGAACGCAGTTTGGCGTGGGCACGCAGGCCACAGCAACCCTGGAGCAGGCCTCAGAGGACTGAATCTCGGGCAGCTGTGGCGGTTTCCAGACTTCTCAACCCACAAACGCCAAAGACAGCTTAGAAGGTTAGTGGGAAAAGTCTGTGACTGCAGTGAGAGAAGAAGCTAGGTCTCAGCCACAAGTCCAGAGCGTGCCCTCGGGGCAACGGCTACGTCCTGAGTTTCCAGCCCACAGACTGGGAGGAATCGAGTGGCTGATCATAGGGGGATTGCAAGGATCTCTTTGCCAGGGCTGAGGCAGAAATCTATTGCTTTGCCTATGCTTGGATCTGAGTCACAGTTCTGAGGGGCAGTTCTGGGACAAGGAGGAGCGCTGGTGTGGTGGAGCTTGTTGTGGCGGTGGAGAGGAGACACCTCGCCCCTAATCATAGCACCTTGGAAAAACTGACACTTTTCAGGGCCCTAGAAGTATCTCTGAAAACAACTATACGAACCCCCGAAACTTGGGACAGTACATTCTCCACATTGGAAACAGACTCTTACCTTAACAAAGAGTTGAAAACTCAAGTAATTGGTTGGGATCATGAGCAAGCAGTGGAAAAAGAGTCAGACCATATTATCTTACTTTGGTGACAAAGAAGATCAAAACATATAACCAGAAGAAGAAAACAAAGTCAAAGCTCCTACATCCAAAACTTCCAAGAAAAATATGAATCAGTCCTAGGCCTTGGAAGAGCTCAAAAGGGATTTTGAGAAGCAAGTAAGAGAAGTAGAGGAAAAACTGGGAAGAGAAATGAGAGTGATGCAAGAAAATCATGAAAAGCAAGTTAACAGCTTGCTAAAGGAGACCCAAAAAAATACTGAAGAAAATAACACCTTAAAAAATAGCCTAACCCAAATGGCAAAAGAGGTCCAAAAAGCCAATGAAGAGAAGAATGCCCTAAAGAGCAAAATTGGCCAAATGGAAAAGGAAGTCCAAAAGATTATTGGAGATAATACTTCCCTAAAAATTAGAATAGAGCAATTGGAAGCTAGTGACTTTATGAGAAATCAAGACACTGTAAAACAAATCCAAAAGAATGAAAAATTAGAAAACAATGTGAAATATCTCATTGGAAAAACAACTGACCTGGAAAATAGATCCAGGAGAGAGAATTTAAAAATTATTGGACTGTCTGAAAGCCATGATTAAAAAAAGAGGCTGGACATCATCTTTCAAGAAATGATCAAGGAAAACTGCCCTGAAATGTTAGAACCAGAGGGCAAAATCAAAATTTAAAGAATCCACTGATCTCCTCCTGAAAGAGATCCCTAAAGGAAAACTCCTAGGAATATTGTAGCCAAATTCCAGAGCTCCTAGGTCAAGGAGAAAATAATACAAGCAGCCAGAAAGAAACAATTCAAGTATTGTGGAAACACGATCAGGATAACACAAGATTTAGCAGCTTCTACATTAAGGGACTGCAGGACATGGAATATAATATTTCGGAGGGCAAAGGAGATAGAATTACAACCAAGAATCACGTACCCAGCAAAACTGAGTATAATTCTATAGGGGAAAAAATGGTCATTCGGTGAAATAGAGGACTTTCAAGCATTCTTGATGAAAAGACCAGAGCTGAATAGAAAATTTGACTTTCCAATACAAGACTCAAGTGGAACATGAAGAGGTAAACAGGAAAGAGAAATCATAAGAGACTTATTAAGGTTGAACTGTTTACATTCCTGCATGGAAAGATGATATTTGTAACACTT
>NW_020954579.1:14420305-14420937 GCF_900497805.2 Vombatus ursinus
CGCATTCTTGATGAAAAGACCAGAGCTGAATAGAAAATTTGACTTTCCAATACAAGACTCAAGTGGAACATGAAGAGGTAAACAGGAAAGAGAAATCATAAGAGACTTATTAAGGTTGAACTGTTTACATTCCTGCATGGAAAGATGATATTTGTAACTCATGAGACCTTTGTCAGTGTTAGGGTAGTTGGAGGGAAAAAATTATATGTATGTATATAGGTAGATAGATAGATAAATAGATAGATAGATAGAGGGCACAGGGTGAGTTGAAGATGAAAGGGTCATATCTGGAGAATAAAATTAAGGGGTGAGAGAATTATACTAGGAGAAGGAGAAAGGGAAAGGTAGAATGGGGTAAATTATCTCACAAAAAAAAAAAAAAACAGAAAAGAAAAGGCTCTTATAGCAGAGGGGAAACGGGGAAGGTGAGAGGGAATGAATGAATCTTAATTCTTGTAGGATTTGACTTAAGGAGGGAATAACATACACAATGGAGTGTGGAAATCTATCTTACCCTACAGGAAAATAGGAGGGGAAGGGGACAAGAGAGTAGGGGAATGATAGGAGGGCAGATTGGGAAAGGGGGTAATCAGAAGCAAATACTTCTGAGGAGGGACAGGGTCAAAAGAAAG
>NW_020954579.1:14421037-14427337 GCF_900497805.2 Vombatus ursinus
CCAGATTGGGAAAGGGGGTAATCAGAAGCAAATACTTCTGAGGAGGGACAGGGTCAAAAGAAAGAATAGAATAAATGGGGGGGCAGGATAGGATTAAGGGAAATAGAGTTAGTTTTCACTGCATGTCTACTATGGAAGTGTTTTGCATAACTGCACATGTATAGCTTGCCTTTTCAATGAGGGTGAGTGGGGAGGGAAGAAGGGAGAAAATTTGGAACCCAGAGTTTTAAAAACACGTGTTGAAAAAAAAATGTTTTTACATACAACTGGGAAATAAGAAATACAGGAGATGGGGTACAGAAATCTATCCTGCCATACAAGAAAATAGAAGGGGAAGGAGGGGAGAGATAGCAGGGAAAGCAGACTAGGGGAAGGGGTATTCAGAATGCATGCCATCTTGGGGTGGGGGGAGGGGCGAGATGGGGTGAAAATTTGGAACTCAATCTTGTGGAAGTAAATGTTGAAAACTAAAAAAAAATGGAAAAAAAAAATTTGTTCCAAATGGTCCATTTTTTTACCGACAATATCATACTTCACTAATAATGAGGGGACGATTTGTGTTCATATATCCTCTCCCTCCTTTTTTCTCTTCCTCCTACTTTGGAAAAGGAGGAGTAAAGACTGAATAGGAATATATTAAGCTGAATTAGGGAAAGCAAGATTTGCAGCCTTTCAAACTTTTCTTGATACTTAATTTGAGAATGAGCAAACTAACCCCTGGCTCTGAGCAAAATTGCAAAGTTTATTTTTCCCCATCCTTTGATTACCCTTCCTGAATGTCTCTTTATTTCCTTTTTCTGTCCTTCGGATATTCTGTGTTCTCTTTTGTCCACAATCCCCCAATTAATTCAAAACTTCCCCTTTCTTCTAACCCTAGTCAAAACACTCACCCTGAAAACTCAGCTGCACTTACTAATTGATAATCTGATTAAATTCATAGTAAGATATTAATGAAACAACTCTCTAAAGACAGAGTTTAATATAAGTGATCTTTTCATTAGTATGATCTCTCCAGGACGGTGGCTCCTCAGGCTATGCTGAAAAGTTCCAGTTATCAGTATTTTTGATTGGGAGAAAGGAATGTTCCTGTACTACTTGTCTACTCCAGAGGACCACCCTGTTTTACTTGTTCAGCCAGTGATTAAAGATGCATTGAATCACTATCAGATATGATTCAAGTACTTCTCAAGTACATAGTAGTCAGTGCAGCAAACTTAAATATTTGAAATCTAGAGACCCTTTGTTTATAACCCTTGTTCTGATACTAGAATACCTGTTACCTTGGTTTAAATTTAGTCTGAACAGCTGGGAAAACTAAAGACTTAAGTACATGTTGCTTTCGATTCCTGTGGTTTGTTTCCCACCAGGTGTTTCTTCATTGCTCAGTCTTATGTGCTGGTGAAGAAATGGAGTGAAGCCCTTGTCCTATATGACCGAGTCTTAAAATATGCCAGCGAAGTGCAGTCTCAAGCAGGAGCCTCCCAAAACAGCCTAAAGGTTAGAGCTATCCTCCTCTTCTGGTTTCTAAGAGAAACGAGGGGCTTTTTAGGAGGACATAATGATGGTGATGATGATAGTGCTAGAAAATAATAATAGCTAGCATTTTTATAGCTCTTACTATGTGCCCGGTATACACTAAGCACTTTACAGTTATCTCATTTGATCCTCATGACAATCCTAGGGAGGTAGGTGTTACTATTATCCCCATTTAAAAGATAAGGAAACTGAGGCAGGCAGTTAAGTGACTGGCCCAAGGTCACACAACTACTGTCAGAAGTCAGATTTGAACTCAGGTTGTCCTGACTCCAGTCCCAACACTCTACTACTGTGCAATATAGCTGCCTCTAGAAGCTAGGGGCAAAGTAATTAGGCTCCTTTTTTAAGCTGTACTTGAAAGGTAACCTAAAGAACACTAAGCCCTTGTGGGCTACAGCTTTGTGACCCAGTGACAGAGCTGTTCTTGGGCTTCAGGTTCCTAAGCTTCAGGAGGAGCTGGGGTTGTAGAAGGGAAAGCCTGTTCTTTGGATTAAAATCATGTCCATTACAGCAGTCTGAAAACTTTACTGCGAGGTATTAAGAGATTGGTTGTCCTAGCTCTGGGACCTTTAAAACAATGAAATTTTTGACACAACTTGTGAAAGAAAGCGATTATAATGTTCTGCAACTGCACAGAGGTGACTGTGATTTTCTCACAGTACGTCTCATAATAGCTACCTAGGCAAGTCAGGAAGTATTGCACGTTTGTTGTGTGCCTGGAATCATACTTGGATCTCTGTAGATATAGATATAATATATGGGGTTCTATCTTCAAGTTGATTATTTTGATAGTAAGACAAGTTTTTTTATTTCCTACATATTAAACTGTTTTTGAACTTTAAAGGACATTATATAATATGTTATATTTGTGGTACAGACTGGTACAGTAAGAGTTCAGTGTGGGCTGAAGTACAGAAGGCTTCTTAGAGGAAATAGGGCTTTGGAGGTGTCTGCTATGCACAGAAGCAGACAGGTGGGAATAATTGTGATGTATCTATAGGGCAAAAAGGAGAATGGCCTTAACTAGACTACAGAGAAGTAATAGGAGATAGCAGTAGATAGAGAAAATGGGGCTTTTCATGCCGGGTAGAAGAATTTGAACGTAAAACGCCCCTGATTAAGAATTTGTACTGCTTGCTGATTGTCTTTTGAACCACATTAAGAATAGTGTTTCACGAAGGCTAATCTGGCAATAGTATATAGAATAGGTTAGAAAAGGTGGTGGGAAATTTAGGGTTTGGGAATGGGAAGATAAATGGGGACAGTTAAATGTATTTGCTTTACTCTAGCTCTCACTAGATTCTTTCTATTTCTGCAACCAAAAGAAGTGAGACAGGAAGAAAAATTGTATTGATTGACTCATTGCCCCCTCTATGTGAAAGAGATTAAAATCATTTATAGGAACAGAGAGTAAAGTTCTTTGAAGACATTAAATGGAAAAAAATTAAATGATGTTATTTCTAAGTAGTGCCCATTCTGGCTTGTTTTATCTGCCATACTCTATAGTATTTTGTTTCGTTAACCCTCCTCTCATCATGGACTGATGTTTTCTAAAACGTTGTAGGAGCTACCCGACGTCCAGGAGCTGATTACTCAAGTGAAATCAGAAAAATACTCCCTACAGGCAGCTGCTATCTTAGGTAAGTTTCTTTTTTTTTTTTTTTTTAGGCAATTGGGGTTAAGTGACTTGCCCAGGGTCACACAGCTAGTAAGCATCAAGTGTTTGGTCTGAGGCCGGATTTGAACTCAGGTCCTCCTGACTTCAGGGCCGGTGCTCCATCCACTGTGCCACCTAGCAGCCCCATAAGCTTCATATTTCTCAAAGATTGTATTACAAAGTCTTTACTCTTCCTTTTTCTGCCCTTTTTCTTTCCATACTGTATCAGTGTCACCTCCTTGTTTTTCCTCTAGGCTGCTTTTGGAAGGTGGTAACTTATAGCTTAAGAATTTCTTGCTGGTGATTCTTTGAAACCATTTGAATGTTCTAACTCTTGACTCTTCCCTCTTGAGCACTAAGCCAGATGATTTAAAGCAAGTGTTTTTAAGCTTTTTTTGTGTTACAGACCCCTTCTCAGAATAATGCTTTTAACTATATAAAATAAATAACACTAGTAATAGCAGCATATGTATATAGCCTGTCAATATTACCTCATTTGATCCTTGCAACAGTCCTGGGAGGTACTATTATTATTATTATGCTATTATTAAACTAAAGCTGATAGTAGTTAAGTAACTTGCCTGTGGTCACAGAGCTGGTAAGTGAGTGAAGGTCAGTTTGAACTCGGGTCTTTCTGACTCCAAGTCCAGCACTCCACCCACTGTATTACCTAGTTGTCTCAAGATACAAAGAACACTAATTATACTGAAATAGTTATCAAAATATTCAAGAAATCAAAACAAAAAAACCAAGCCTGGACCCTAGGCTAAGAACCCCTAATTTAGAAGGATGAGGAGAGAAGTTGTTATGCTGATTTGTCTCATTCATTTAATAAATATTTATTAAGCTACTTATTTTGTTAGTGTCACACCCCCACCCAGGTTGTTCCCATCAGTTCACACTTGCAAGTTAGGTTCCCGGAAGGACAACTGCTATTTCGGTATTCTGTGGTTCTGTACTCCTAAAACTGGAGCTCAAGAGCTTCTACCAGTAAGCCAACCAGGAAATGCAGTTAGCCCAAAGTAAAGGCATTCACTAAGATGGCATGGTAGGAAGAGTACCTTCAAAATATATCGGGTTTGATTAACATGACCTCTGGGAACACTGGACACAAAGGTAGAGAGCAGGGGTGTTGAGGCATTCTTGTAGGGAACACATGGCCAAGGTAACTCCCATCTCTTACTGCGGGATCCCAGTTACCCTGTCTCTTCTGATGTAGTTCTCAAGTTGCTTCCCTCTGCTTTTAGTGGCTCAGTTGAGCTTCTTGGGTCTGCTTCTGTCTGCAGCTTGGCTGTTCTTTATTGAATCCATAGTCAACTCCTTTCTCTGCTGCTGGAGACCTCAACCCTTGAAGCCACTTTCTGCCTGGAATGCTGCCTTTCTATATTTGTCTCTCTGGAGAGCTTGTCTTTCTGTTCCCTGCCTTGAATTGATGGCTGTCAGAATTGTTAAGACTATCTCCAGCGTTTGGATTTTTCAAAACCTCTAAGGATATAGTCAGTCTTCTTTCAACCAGTGGCCAACTGCTTACCCTTCCAGTTGGTTCAGAAAATTCCTTCAGGACCTTTAGACTTGTTTTTGAACTTTGTTAGCAAATTAACCACTGGTTACCTCTTCTAGGTGTCCCTACTCTCTGTGATTTCAACTAGCTGGAAGGTAGGTAGGGAACCAAATCCCTCCCACTTTTTAGAGTATGGAGGAGATACAAAGATAAGTCTGATGTTTTTTTCAAACAAATGCTAGTTTCCTTTGGGCTAAATATATTTCCAAGTTTTATCTTTATCTGTCCCAAAAGTAGAGCAAGGCCTTGGAGTACCAGAGGCTTATGGCCTTTTCACATTCGTTCCGTACATGTGTGCCTCACTGTCAGAAGTTGGGCCAACACATCCTACATAGCAGATAGCCTCTTATCTCAGGATTTAGGGCTATGAGCTGTCTTAGTTCATAACACACATAAATGCCTTTGGTCTGCCTTGTATGTGTAACCTGTGCACTTTAAAGTTTTATATGTTCCCCTCTGAATCTTCCAGATACAAATGACCCTCATGAAACAGAATGTCCTTCCCAAGTCAAGGACAATAAGGTAAGTCTAGGCTTTGATACTCTGGGAGGAGCTGTGAGAGTCCAGACTTAATGAGACTAGTTACTTACTAAGTAGTACTAAGATACAAGATGTCATTTTGTCACCCTTCACCAAAAGCACTGAAATATCATTTCTATAATGAACATTTATTAAATCTCTAGGCCAGTGGTCTCCAAGCCTTTTTTGATTGCACATACTTAACAATAAAAATTTTGGGGTATGCACTTCCAATATATGCATCTTTGTTTATAAATTACATACCTGTACTAACATACATTATAAGAAATAAAGATAGAAATGAAAAGGGATGTGATAAAGATTAAATAAATATTTTTAAATTTTCATCAGTACAGAAACTTGCTTGTTAAAAATATTAATATTTATTGATATCTTGTTCATTATTACTTAATTGATATTATAGTGAGCAATGCTATTGAATATGCTTCATTATTTTCAGAAAAATCTGATATCCTGGTGAATAGAGTAAACCTGTAAATATTATTCAGTTAATTTGATCATTGTATTCATCATGAGAGTGAATTTTTTTTTCCCAATTGAAAGATGATTAATACAGTGCCTGGCACATAGTAGGTAATACTTGTTGATTGGTTCATTGAATGTAGTCAAGTGAACAGAACAGCTTTCACGGTTCTCCCTGTGTAGATATTCCTCACACACAATGCAAAAACAATAAGCAAAAGCAAATTGTCTTTGATTTCAACTCAGCAGAAAATTTACAGCATAAAATGTATTCTTTCTTTACATAATTCTGCTTAATGGATGTTGTTATGGCCAATTTCCTATCCATTTTTGGATATTGTAATTGTTTTTGCTTGAGTGTGAAAGATGACAGGAAGGGCAGTGGAACCGGGCTGTAGAGTGAAGAAATTTGGATGTACACACACACACACACACACACACACACACACACACACACACACACACACACACACACACACACACACACACACACACACACACACACACACACACACACACACACACACACACACACACACACACA
>NW_020954579.1:14427437-14452437 GCF_900497805.2 Vombatus ursinus
CCCACACCCCCGGAAAGGTATATGGGGGCCACAGTATGAAGGCCTTTAAATTCTAAACAGCACACTTTGTATTTGATCCCAGAGGCAAGAAGGAGCCACTGGAGCTTATTGAAGGGAAACTAAATAGGATATTACAGTAATCCAGGCAACAGGTGATAAGGGCTTCAACCCTGGTTGTATGAATGAAGAGAGAAATGGATGGATGGATGTGAGAAACACTGTAGAGATCTGGCAGTTGTTTGGCTATTTGGGATGAATGAAAATGAGTTGTCATGGATGACACCAAGGATGTGAACCTATATGAGTAAAAGAATAGTAATGCCTTCAACAGAAATAGGAAATGGAAAAGTTTGGAAGAGAGGTAGGTTTTGGGGAAAGATAATGTAATGAGATCTGCAGTGTTGATCATAACCCAACCATGTCTGTTTATCCTTTTCAAATCATTTTGTACTGCCCCAAAGCTCACAGCCTGCCAAAGCTGTAAGGTAATGTAGGGGAACAGGAAGAGGGCATTCTGGTTGGAGGGAGGAATTTCCCCAATGACAGCTATGACTGGCCTTCAGGCTGATCCTCCATTTCACAGAAGGAAAGAGGCTGGCTGATTGTACAGTAGAGGGAAGGAATAGAGTTGAGTGATAATTGGTGAAGTGTGGATATTGAATTGGCTTGGCTCTTATGGGAAGGTTGGCTGTAAACCATCTTTCCACCCTAAATGATTTTTCAGACCTCTTGAGTTCATGCCAGGACCCTCACTTTGAAGACCATTGCTCTAGACTACTTAAAGATGAGATGTCAGTTGCTCTTCATAATAACACCTAGGATTTAATTTTTGTTTGATTTTCAGCCTCTTGTTGAACGATTTGACACTTTTTACCTGGATCCTTCTCTCGTCAGCAAGCAAGCCAACCTCGTTCACTTCCCACCAGGATTCAAACCTATCCCTTGCAAGCCCTTGTTCTTTGATCTGGCCCTCAATCACGTGGCTTTCCCACCACTAGAGGACAAGGTGGAACAGAAGACCAAGAGTGGCCTGACTGGATATATTAAGGGCATTTTTGGATTCAGGAGCTAATTAATGTTATACAATGGAGGATTTAGATTCTTACTCTGTATTGTAAAAAAGCTTCAGAATATTAAATTCAGGTCTGAAATTGCCCAGGGTGGAGGTCTTAACATCTTCCCTATGTCCTCTGTGTGTATGCATTTGCGTACTTAACCAGTGTGTTAGAGGGAAACCATACTCTTTTCCTGATCAGTGTGTGTGAGTTTATTCTGTTTCCCCTAAGACCTGGGTAGGGGGCAATGCCATTCTATCCCATGAAACTCTTGGAGCCTATATTTCAATCAGCGATGCATTCAGGGAGAGTACATACCAGTCATGGACCACACCTAGACTCATATTTTTCCCATCAGTAAAATGGATTTTAAACGAACCTGTCCTTCCTATGGGGATAATTGTTGAGCATCTAGAATCCTTGGATGACATTTATCATTACTATGAAAATGCATAAAATGTTGGTCCTGCCTTACTTCTCATCCTCAACTCAGTTATAAAGAGCTGTAGCATAAGAAAGGATCTTTATTTTTAAAGAAAATATGTTCTGAAATGACTAAACCAAGCCTTGTATTAAAAGGCAAAGGTAGTGGACACCGTAATACATTTTTATATAACCTAATTTAATGTTTAGTGGTATCTTCCTGAGATTAAACCTTGCTACTACCTTGATTTTTCCTTCCGGGGTGATTTATGTGTCTACCCTATCAAGGCCTACCTGGTAATTTTGCTATTGATGATGCTAGACAAGGATATATTAGAGGAGCCATCTTTAAAAAAAAAAATTCTATCTTGGCATTTCTAGAGACAACTTACTGTTGTATTTGTCAGTGTTTTTCCTTCCCTTCCATTTTTAAATGGAGTTTCTTGCCTTGTCCAGTTCAACGTTCACACCAAAATTTCTCCTTTACCTCTTAATGTCACAGTAAGTTGCTCTGAATGGAATTTTATTGTCATAAGAATTAGAATTTTTAATGAGCCCATGGCCAGGGCTGTGTTTAGTATTAAAGACAGTCAAGAAAATAGATTTAGCACAGGAGCATTCTCTCCAGATACACTAGTCAGCTTTTCACATAGTGTCACTGGATATCAAACAGATTTGTTATAAGAGGCTAAGACAGCCAAATGTAAAAGTATGTACATCTGCTTATCGGATACAATCATGGTTGGTGTTGTTGTGAATGGATTCAGGATCAGCGTTCTGCATAGAGCTGCTCGTATTGATCCCTGGACTGTTTTATACAATGACGTTTTAGAAACCAAACAAAATGCTTCCACTGGGATAGGAAGTGGGGAATGAAATTTTCTGGTATTATGAATTTGACATGCACTTTGTCTTAAGTGGGTGACTTTCACGTTCCTTTGATTCGTTGTCTTGTAACCACTCTGGTACCATCAACAGTAGGGTTTGACCCACCAAAAACCTTCCATATCCCAAAGTGAGGAAAGGAGTAGGGGATGGGAGGAGGAAGAGAAACAGTTCGGTCTCAGTTTATATTTTTAAAACAGATGCCTACATCTGCTGGTGTTGATTTTCATTTTAATTAAATCTATGAGATGTACAGTTTGGGTGAAGGGGAACAGGGTTCCCAAGTAAGCAAGATTTAATCTGAAGGAGCAGATGGTAGCTGCTGTCTTTTAATTTTAATTTATCAAGTAATGAAATTTTAAACACATCATTTTGGGAAGGTAATGATTTATCCCAATCTGTCTGTCTTAATGTTATTTCTGTTTAGGAAAATGTTGAGTTGAGTCAGCTGATGAAAAGGCCCAGCCCCTCTTCGAATGCTGTGCCTCCTGGCTTTTTCCTCCTTTCATGTACCTTGTTTTGATGTCCTGTCTCCTTTTCCAGTTTTACATTTAAATCGAATGAGAGTTCTTTGTTTCCCTGTTTAAAATAAAACATTGATCTGGTTGAGTTCTCTTCCTGGTTGCCCGATGCTATGCTTTTCTCCATTAACTGTAAGGCACCAAATGGTCTAGCCTCCAGCAGACTATTGGGTACAGGAGCTACTTAGATACTTGAACTTTTGAAAGAGTTTCATATCTTAAGATCACAGCTTAGCATCAAGGCCTTCCAGCAAACAACATCATACCTGATCTTGAAGGTTGTGTCTGTCTTCTGAAAACTGATGACCATTAGCCTCCCTGAAAAGAAAACTACCTCAGGTTTGGCCTGCTCACTTTAGTAATTTAGTGTTTCTTCCCCTTCAGATAGGAATTTCTAGCATCTTCATTATCACTAAATTTAATTTCAAAACTATTTGAAGGGCAGCTAGGTAGTGCACTGGAAAGTACCAGCCCTGGAATCAGGAGCACCTGAGTTCAAATCTGGCCTCAGGTACTTACTAGCTGTGTGGTCCTGGGCAAGTCATTTAACCCGATTGCCTCAAAAACAGTCTAAAACCCCAGACTAATTGAAAAGTTTCTTATAGAACAAATTCAATCCAATGAACATCATTTTGGAAAGCTTGAAATACCGGAGGCCCAGGAAAATATCCAAAGATAGAAAAGACATATACTGGTTATAGCTACAGAGGTATAAAAAACAGATTTGTTTCTAAAATATTTCCATTTTCACTCTTACCTCACTATTGATTGGAGAAATGCAAATTAAAACAGTTCTGAGGTACTACCTCATACCTATTAGACTGGCTAATAGGACAGAAAAGGCAAATGACAAATGTTGGAGGGGATGTGGGGAAAATGAGACGTTAATGCACTGTTGGTGGAATTGTGAATGGATGTAACCATTCTGTAGAGCAATTTGGAACTGTGCCCAAAGGTCTATAAATCCATGCATATCCTTTGAACTAGCAATACCACTACTAGGTCTGTATCCCAAAAGAGATTAAAAAAAGAAAAGGACCTATATGTTGAAAAATATTAATAGCAGCTCTTTTCTGGGGGCAAAGAATTAGAAATTGAAGGAATGCCCATCAACTGGAGAATGGCTGAACAAGTTGTGGTATGTGATCATGATGGAATACTATTTTTTTTTAATTTTTTATTTTTAACATGTGTTTTTAAAACTTTGGGTTACAAATTTTCTCCCTTCCTCCCTCGCCACCCACCCTCATTGAAAAGGCAAGCATCTCAGTGCAGGTTATAGATGTGTAGTCATGCAAAACATTTCCATAGTAGTCCTGTTGTGAAAAACTAAGTATATTTCCCTTCATCCTATCCTACCCCCCATTTATTCTATTCTTTTGATCCTGTCCCTACTCAGAAGTGTTTCCTTTTGATTATCCCCTCCCTCAATCTGCCGTCTGCTCTATCAACCCCCTGTTCTCTTGTCCCCTTACCCCCTTATTTTCCTGTAGAGTAAGATAGATTTCCATGCCCCATTGTGTATATTATTCCCTCCTTAAGCCAACTCCCATGAGAATAAGATTCACTCATTCCCTCTCACCTTCCTCCATTTCCCCTCCACTGTAAAAGCCTTTTCTTGTCTGTTTCATGTGAGATATTTTACCTCATTCTACTTCTCCCTTTCTTCTTCCCCCAGTATAATCTTCTCCCATCTCTTAATTTTATTTTCCAGATATGACCCCAGATCTTCAACTCACCCTGTGTCCTCTGTCTATCTATACAAACATATAATTTTTTCCCATCCCACTACCCTAATAGTGACAAAGGACTCATGAGTTACAAATATCATCTTTCCCTGCAGGAATGTAAACAGTTCAACCTTAATAAGTTTCTTATGATTTCTCTTTCCTGTTTATATCTTCCATGTTTCACTTGAGTCTTGTATTTGAAGGTCAAATTTTATATTGGGCTCTGGTCTTTTCCACAGGAATGCTTGAAAGTCCCCTATTTCATTGAATGACCATTTTTTACCCTGAAGGATTATACTCAGTTTTGCTGGGTAGGTGATTCTAGGTTGTAGTCCTAATTCCTTTGCCCTCCGAAATATCATACTCAATGCCCTCTGGATGGAATTCTATTGTACTATAGGAAATGATGAGCAAGATGCTCTCAGAAAAACGTGGAAAGACTTGCATGGGCTGATGTAAAGTGAAATGTACTGTGTATAAAGTAACAGCAATATTGTAAGATAATCAGTTGTGAATGACTTGGTTATTCTCAGCAATACAATGATCCAACACAGCTCTGAAGGACTTAGGATAAAAAATGCTATCCATCCCCAGAAAAAGAACTGATGGTGTCTGAATATAGATTGAAGCATAAAATAAAATGTTTTCATTTTCAGAACAAAATTAATGAAAGAATCCCTCCCATGGAAACAAGATAAGTCTAGGATCTCAATCTCTGAAAAGCCTTTTTGATACATGGGAGACCACATTTGTGCTGCACACTTGTGGATGGGATACATTTCAATAAGTGAAAGGCATGGAAACTGGTTATCATTGCCAATATATTACTGAGTGCAGAGCTGCCCAACCCAGCACTGTGCTAGGGGCCAAGGAGTGTAGAGGTCTTGATTAAACAGGATCCCAAGTAGATGAAAGCAAAGACCAAACAGATATGAAACCAAAGATTATGATTGAAGGGGAAAAAAATTAATATAACATCAGTTATTGATAATTATCATGGGAACTTTTTTCCTTGACCTTAAGCTATTGAGAATTACTATAATCAGAGTTTCTCAGATGCTATCATTGAACTACTTTGACTTATCAGTTGTTCCATACTGTGGCAAACTCATTGTGATTTGGCAGATTGTATTGTCCGAGTTTCAAGACGGATGGCTTTATTCAGCTCAATTAACTTAATACCAGCTCTCATGCCCCAGAAGGCTGGGCTTTATGACCTTAATGTATTTATTTATTTTAATTTATTTTTTTATTAATTTATTTTGATTTATTAATAATCACTTCCATATGCTTTTGAGTTTAAAATTTTTCTCCCCCTTCCTCCCTACCACCCTCCCCAAGACGGCTCACACTCTGATATAGGCTATACATTTACATTCATATTAAACATATTTTCACGTTAGTGATGTTCTAAGTAGAAATTAAAACCAATAGGAGGAACCATCAGAGAGAAACAAAACTCAACAGAAGAGAAAAAAACAATAACAATTCGGCTTCCATAATTCTTTGTTTGGGTGTGGATAGCATTTTCCATCACAAGGCCTCTGGAGATGTCTTAGATCCTTGTATTGCCAGGAAGGGTTAAGTTTATCAATATTAGTCATCACATGATGTGGCTGTTATTGTGTACAACGTTCTCTTGGTTCTGCTCACTTCACTCAGCATCAGACCATACAGGTCTTTCCAGGTTTTTCTGAAGTCAGCCTGTTCATCATTTCTTATAGCACAATAGTATTCCATCACATTCATATACCACAACTTGCTCAGCAATTCCCCAATTGATGGGCATTCTCTCAATTTCCAATTCTTTGCCACCACAAAAAGAGCTGCTTTGAATATTTTTGTACATGTATGTCCTTTTCCCATTTGTGTGATCTCTTTGGGATATAACCCTAGAAGTACTGTTGCTGGGTCAAAGGATATGCACATTTTTATAGCCCTTTGGGCATAGTTCCAAATTGCTCTCCAAAATGGTTGGATCATTTCACAACTCCACCAACAATGCATTAGTGTTCCAATTTTACCAGATCTTCTCCAACATTCATCATTTTCCTGTTTTGTTTAGGACCTTAATTTAAAAGTATGCCATGTTGCCCTTGGAGGTCTCATTCCTCCCAAAGGCACGCTGTCAAGAAGCAATGCTTCTAAGGGAGAGACAGGTAAGGCCATAGAGCTAAGCATAGTCAACCATTGTTTCTGTTTGGTAGGGGTGGGTTATAGCAAGCAAAGGTATGAATAACCCAGAAATCACCAAATACTTAGTCTTGAAGCTAAATTGTCTCATGTCTTGTATCCCATTTGTACCTGAGAAGTTCTGCCCCTCTGATAGTCATTAAAAAGCTTTGGATGATTCATTTGTACTGTTCTACCAAGTTTTAATTATGTAAAATCTTTATTTTGACCCCCTCACTGTAGAGCCCTCTGGTTGGTTCCCCCTTTCAACTCTGACCTTGGGTCAAATTGTCCAGGCATAGCCCTAATTGTTGGACTTGTGACTTTAAAGAGGAATTAAGAAGAGGCTGCTAACTGGTTTCCACCCTCTTGTCACGGTGTTGAGATCTGCCTTTCTGTACTCTAAGTCTCTGTAGCTCTCTGGCCAAGGGTCATCCCTGCCCTCAAGTAGTTTCCCTTGCCTTCCCATCCTCCTCGGGGAAGGAGCCACAGTATGGGAGTGATTGTCCAGTAGGGCCCTGGTTATTTTGAGTGAGATCATTAGAATAACGTTTAAGTCCAGCGGGCTCCCCCTCTTAATTATGTTCGAAATGTCTAGTTCAAACTCCTAGAAATAAGGATAGATCAAGTAGGCCCTAAAAAGGAAAAAAAAAAATTACTGGATTTCCTATTGTTCTTCCTCTGCTGAAGCTGAGGAGATAGGGGAAAAGGTCAAGTTTTAGTTTTTTAAATTGTTTTGGTGTGTATTTTTGCATATATCCCATTAATCTACTCTGACTTTGCTCTCAAGCCTTGGCTACTTGAGATTTTCTCATTCCTTGTCTTGGGGCCTTATGAGCTTAAATTTTCTTTCCATCTCAAATAGGATTACCTTGGAGCTACTCTGATATTACCTTAGCCAGCAGCTTCTGGGCTGCAGTCCTCACAGAGAGGCAGTAAGGCTTAGAAAAAACGTAAATTTCCTAGGAATTTTGGGACAAGTACTGTAAACTTGCCAGGGTTGAAATGCTCCTTTTCTTGGGAATAAAGGGAAGAAGCAGCATAGTTTAAATAGGGTACAAGGAAACTTTAGGAGGCCACCTTAGATATACTCATTTTTAGTATGCTGCAGGTGGTTTTTGTGCAAGCCACTTAATGGTTCAATAATGCCAGAAAGGTGACTCATTCTCACCGAAGGTCCAGTCTGTATTCATGCTCAGTTTGGGTAGGAGAAGGAAGTCGCACTTCCCTCAACCCAATGAAAGGACAATGTGCTTGTAGTAGACTAGCCAGCAGGCCTTCCCTTTCTCCTCCCTCCCCACCTAGTTTACCTCCCCATTCCCTGTAAGTGTGTAGTTGGGTTCAGATCCTTGTGTAAGTTTAGAAGGTACAGAGCAACATGATGGTTTTCCCAGTTCTGTTTGATGAGAGGGCTCAGTGTTGAGTTGGTGGGCAAACCACAGTTCCTGGCTTTTGTTCTCTGATTTTCCCAGGGCAGTGCTAGATTTCCCTATACCACTTCCCTGGCTGGGCCCAGAGCCAAGGAACATTCCAAAGTTATCCTCCCTAAAACTGCCTTGTAGATTCTTCTTGACTGTTGCAGGGTGGTGACGCCCAGTTAACTCCTACCTGGCAGCAAATTACTTTGAGTTCAACAAATATGCATAGTTAAAACAAATACCCACATTGGTTATGTGCAAAAGTGCTTCTCATTCTGTATGTTGAATCCATCATGTCCCTGTCAGGAGATGGGTAGCATGCTTTATCAAAAATCTGTCCTCTGAAATCATGGTCATGGCATTGATGGGAGTTTTTAAGTCTTTCAGAAGTTCTAACTTTGCAGTATTATTTCATTGTACACATTGTTCTCCTGGTTTTGCTCACTTTGCATCAATCCATACAAGTCTTTCCAGGTTGCTCTGAAACCTTCCCTTTTGTGATTTCTCACAGCACGATGTTATTCTGTTACAGTATTACCATACTCAGTTGTCATTCTCCAATTGATGATGGGCACTCCCTTGGTTTCCAGTCTTTGCCACTGCACAAAGAGCTTCTATAGGTATCTTTGTACACATGGGCCCTTTTCTATTTAATCTCTTCAGGGTATAAGGCTAGTAATGGTATTGATAGGTCAAAATTTATTAACTTTGAGAGCATAGTTCAAATTGCTTTCTAGAATGGCTGGACCAATTCACAGTTCCGCCAGTTGTGCACTAATGAGCCTGTTCTTCCACAGCTCCTCCAACATGTAACGTTTTCCTCTTCTGTTAGCTTTGCCTGCATGATGGATGTGAGATGGGACTGAAGAGTCACTGAGTTAATTCACATTTCTTTAGTAGTGGTTTGGAGCATTCTTAAATAGTAAATTGGTTCTTTTTCCCAAACACTTTAGGTCACCTGGAGAGCCTCCTCCCTTCAAAGCCACCTTGGAGCTTCCATACTTTGCGGTCCAGTGTGCTGAAGGAGCAAGCACCCTTAAGGGTTCAGAGGAAATAATCTTTGAGGGAAATACATGGTCATTAGTGACCTTTGTACCTAAATAGAGAGTAATTTTCCTGACATGGCAACAGTCTATACCATGTTAAAGGTTACTGTTACTTATGAGAATTCTGGAAGCTTAGTACTTCTCTGCTACCATAGCAGAAGTGGTATTTACCTTTGCTATAGATTCCAATTTCCTGAGAGGGATAATGAAACCACTTCTCTTCAGCAAGGCTTTACAAAGAAAGGGGACAAAGATCAGCTTTTGTACTAGATCTCATCGATTGCACCTCTGTGCTCCCAACTCATCTTATTCAGTCACTAACACACCGGTCCCCTCTCCAATTTCCCCACAGGGCCTGGGTTAGGGAGGAAGGAGCGTATGTCTGAAGGTTAGCCGACCCTTCCAGTGTGGAGGCAGAAAAAGGTGCTCAGTGTCTGGGCCGTGCAGGGGAATAACCTCTCCTGGCCTGTGTGGATGCATCTGAAAGTGAGTTGGCAGAGTAGTGCTAGTGGACTACAAACCCTCAAATCATAAATAAACCAAGCTGTAAGTTCTATCATCAGCAGGTAGTCCAGCTCGGGAAGACATGCCACCCTTGTTAGCAAGACCATTTAAATGCTGTCATTGCCTGTGATCAGAGTGCTGTCCCATACTCCAACCTTAACAGTTAGGAAGCCCAATGTCTCTGCTTGGCATTTAAAGCCACTCACAACCTGACCCCCCTCTTACCTTTCTGACCTCGTTGTACATAACTCCCTTCTTTTACATTCCAGCCAAACCTCCCTCACACTTGGTTTTTTGTTTCCTGTGAACATTTGGGTCTCTCAGGTACTACTCTTCCTAACATAGCACACTCCATCACCTCTCTGCACCTTTGACCCAGCTGTCTCCCAAACCCAGAGTGGCACTCTTTCCCACCTCACTCCTGATTCTTAGAATCCCTTGTTTACTTCAAAACTCAGCTTAAGCATTCTCTTTACTTGGTGCCTTTCTTGATTGTCCAAACACCAAGAAAAGGACTCTTACATCTGTTTTGGAAATACAGTGGCCTTGAATTCCCCATTCTGCTGTAGGATGCCATTGCTAATGGGTGTGGGAGGAGGAAAAAAAAACCTTCCTGTCTTGCTGAACTTGGCCAGAAGGGCAAGGGAATAGATGAAAAGCAAGTCCTTACAGCTCAAACCTTCCACCAGAGCTAACTGTTGAGCTCACAGCAGAGTTGGGGTAGGTGGATTTTTATAGGCCTAAGAGCCTCAGCTGGCAGCCAATTGTTGGAAGTTCCCCTAAACCCGTTGGCCAAATATTATTAGGTTGTTTGATCAAGGCCTGCCCTGATCCACATCCTTTACACTTAGATTTTGTCTGTAAACTTTTGGGAATTTCAGTTACTACTCTTCCTCCTTAATGGGGCAGTTAGGTGGTTTAGTAGAGTGCTGGGCCTGGAGTCAGGAAGAACTGAGTTCAAATTCAGCCTTTGACACTCACTAGCTTTATGACCCTGGGTAAGTCGCTGAACTATTTGTATGATCCTGTGTATATTACCTCATCTGTATAATGAAGATCATAATAGCACCTACCTCCAACGGTTGTGAGGATCAGATGAAAAAATATTTATAAAGTGCTTAGTACAATGCCTGGCACATAGTTAACTCTATATAAATGTTAGCTGTTATTATTACTATTGTTATTCTCTGTGATATCTAGGATTAGGGGTATAAACAGGCAGTTTTTCGCATCTTTTTGTTTAAAGATATTTTGATTAGATTTGTAAGATATTTGTATACATATCTATACATGCATAGATACATGTATCATGTATACATACACATGTTTGTATGTATGTATGTGTGTATATACACACTGTTTCCCTGTCTCACTCAGACTGGAAAGTGCAATGGCCACTCACAGGCCAACCTCACTGCTGATGGGAAGGAAGCTTTTACCTGCTCCGGGGTAGGATGACCTCCCCACACACACACATACGTGGTTCAGACATTCCATAGGGTCTAGCCTTACCGAAGCTTAGCACTGCCAAAGTCAAGCAACCCTCTAGTAATAGGTATGTGCCACCCAAACCATATTATTTTTGGTTTATAAAATCCCTTGTTAAGAGTCAATGATCCCTGTGGTCCAACAGTCCAAGTTCATGCTCAAGGACCACAGACCTGGCCTGCTATTCACTCAAGTCAATTTTTTTTATTTAATCATCCCTTGAGCTCTGTAGTTAACTGAGAAAAACTTAATTTGTTCCCCTATGGCTTCCAGTTTCTTACTCTAGGTTTCATAATCATTGGTGATCCTTTTTAGGTTCTTCTGACAGTAGCACTTGTGCTCATGTAAATCCTCAGAAGTAATTACAAATGCACTCTATCAAACATTCAAAGAACCAATAACTCCAATGTTACATAAAGAGTTTGCAAAAATAGAGAAAGAAGGCATTTACCAAATTTCTTCTGTGAAACAAATTTGGTCCTGATAACCAAACTAGAGAGAAATTAACCAATAAGCATTTATTAAGCACTTACTATGTTCTAGTTAATGTGGCATGAACTGAAGGTACTCAAAGCCAAAAGTGAAAGTGTCTGGCCTCAAGAAGCTTACATTCTAAAGGTGGAGACAAATATATGCTGAATAAGACTGTAACCCTTGGTACCAGTCAGGTACTGATCTCTGCCAAGGAAAAACAGCCCTGGATGCTACCCAGGTAACAATCCTTACCAAGGAGAGCTACTTGCCAGAGATGAAGCCTGTGTGTCTGGTCGGACTTCTGGGGTTTGTTCCACAAATAAAAGGAGGGTTATGTTTTAAAGGGACAGGTTGGTTTTCTCGCTATTCTAAGAGAATGGATATCTGAAATATAACCGAACTCTTGGAATTGTAGTCCTGGACAGACATAATTGTTTTCTCCATCCCTTGAGTGGGAGTCCATTGTGAGATTGAATTCTGTAACTGTGAGGGGAGGACAATGAACCCGAGTGGCTGGAGGAAAGAGCTTAGTTTCTCCTCCTCCTCCTCCTCATTGTTTGGAGGGAAGTGCTATAGTGATGCTGGCTTTGGCTTCATCCACCAGAAAAAAAAATGAGACTCTGGGTGTTGTAGCTTTGGCTCTAGTGGCCAAACTTCTGATCATGAGGTGGTCCAGTGAGCAGGCTTTGGAGTCAGGAGGACCTGAGTTCAAATCCAACCTCAGACACTTGACACTGGCTGTGTGACCCTGGGCAAGTCACTTAACTTCAATTGCCTCACCAAAAAGAAAAAAAAAAGCTGGTACAAAACAGTTTCTCCAAAACCTGGGGTGTATTCTCCCACAGCTATACACAATGTCCATGGGGAGAGTAAAATACAGTGGTAATGAGGCCCATTTGTAGAAAACCTATAGGAACCAGGAAAGGAATATCTGTCCTGGAAATCCTTTTCTCCTTTCATGGAATCCTCACAATGTTTCCCTTAAATGTAGCTCTCTTCTGGGCTCAGAGGACCTGTGCCTTTCTTGCTAGAGCCCATAGACAGCATCTCTCTCTGCCACAAAGAGTGACCGTCACTCTCCCTTGCCCCATTTATCCTCGATGTGTCTCTGCTCCAGATGATGCCTTAACTCTGCCAATGGATACTACTACTGGCTCTGCTGTCCTGACTCCTGATGTAACCTCCAGATGTTCTAAATTCACAAAATCTTCAAGACACATCTATCTTGAGATACTCAGCCTAAGATCACACAAAGAGAAACAGGGAACTGCCTATTCATAACTGCCATGACCAGGTCAGTTCTGGATCAGTAGCTAAATAGAGGAGTTCTTGTCATCACATAGTAAAAACCTCTCAGTCATACAAGACCTAATTTGGGAAGTAGGCTCCCAAAGTTCTACATGATGGACTGGAGTCAGGAAAAGATATTTGAGTATGCTCTGTATAACCCACAAGGTAAGGCAAATCCACACATGCCCCATGCCTATTGCAGTAGAATCTAGTGAGAGTTAAAGATAGGAGAAGCAGGAATGTTTTTAGACAGCAGAGAAGGATGCATTATAGAAAGAGATTGGAGTGTATGGGTGATAGTGGTAATAATTGGCTGGAGAAGACAGAAAAGGATGGGATCAAGAGTATATATAGAAGTTGGCTTTGTTGAGAAGTGCCACCTCTGCATCAGAGATAGGAGAAAAAGAAGAAATGGTGAAGGGTGATGATTAGGAGGAAGAATTCAAAGAGGAGAAGGGGAGAAGAGGGAGTTCTTGGCAGAGAAAGAAAAGTATAGACATCTGAATGCACCAATATCTTAATGAATATTGATACAAAAATGTTGAATAAAACATTATTAAAGAGGGCATGTATGGGGGCAGCTAGGGTGGCACAGTGGATAGAGCTCCAGCCTTGGAGTCAGGAGGACCCGAATTCAAATCCAGCGTCAGATACTTGACACTTACTAGCTGTGTGACCCTGGGCAAGTAATTTAACCCTGGTTGCCTCACCAAAAAAGAGCAAAAAAAAAAAGGCATATTCAAAAGATTATCCATCAGTATCAGCCTGAATTTAGACCAAGTTTTCAGATTAATTCAACATTAGGAAAACTATGAATATAGTAGATAACAACAACAAAATCACATTATTGTGTCAATAGACACAGAAATAACTAAATACATACATGCTAAAAAAAAAAAAGCCAAAACACCAAAACATAGTAATAAGTCTTTCCTTAATATGGTATATATTACATAAAACCAAAACCTAGCATTATCTGTAATGGAGAAACACTAGAAGATAATCCAACAAGATAGAAGGTAAAGCAAAGAAGTAGTGTTGCTACAATTTGATATAGTTCTGGAAATGCCAACAATAGCAGTTATAGTTCTATAACAAAAAAATATAAGCAAAGAGGAAACAAAATTAGTTATTTTTTAGATATATGATAATTCACTTAGAAAACTAGAGATTCAAATTAAAAATAGTTAAAACAATAACTTTAGCAAAGTAGCAAGATATAAAAGAAACCCACAGAAAAATCAGCTTTTCTATTTATGTGTATGTATGAATTTGCCATGTATAGAAAAGTGGGCTATCTTCCCACACGTAGCATGGGATTGTGTGTGTAGCTTAAGGAGAAGCAGCATAGACATCTCTAGCCTCTTCTCCCCCACCCACCCTTCTCCAGGGGAGGCTTTTATTCCTGCCAGGAGGAGGAGCAGGAAGTTGGGGCTAGAGACTAGTCATTTCTCAGAGAGAAAGTGCACCAGGCCAGAATTATACCTATCTACTCCGTTATGATATTGTCATTTTAGGGGGAAAAAATAAGATTCAATCTAACTTTTGATCACTGTGTCATTATCTAAAGGAAGGAAGTCTCCAAGCTTTATATCCAAAACTTGTCTCCTTTCCTACCAAATACCAGTTCCACAATGAACAAACATAATAAATAGCAAAAAAATCCACTTATCAAATCATAGCAAAACAGAAATCAGAGAAGTTGTATATAGAAAAATATAGACCAGACAATACAGAGTGAAGGAACTCTCCCGTTGAGAATGAGGTAACCCAGCTCAACCAAGACAGAGTCCTAAATCTCACCCAAGGGGAAACTCCCCAAAGTCTCTAACAAACTAGAGAGAGGGACGTGATGGAGACTGCCAGATCTTTCTATGTCTTCCCAGAATCTTTTCCTTCAGCAACCTAAAGTGAAGTTGACCTCTTTCATCTTCCCTCTCAAAGCTGGAAGCCAGAAGTGTCCAAAGTGATTTTAAATTTGCAGAAGAATGGACAAGACCTGAAGCTCTCTCACTCCCAACAACTCCATTTCACTCCAGGGCATTCATCTCCACCAATAAAGAGAGAATGTTATGCCATGGGCTTTGAGATAGGGAGTATATATATGCTAACAAAACCAAGCAGGAGTAGACAGAAAAAGAAATTCCATTAAAAATAACCACAGGATCATAAAATATCTGGGAATCCACATACCAATATATCCTTGAGACTTATGAATATAATTTCAAAATAGTTTTTGCAGAAATAAAAGACAAATAATTAGATACTAAATATTCATTCTTGACCCATGCCAATATAATAAACATAACAATACATTAATTTACAGATATAATGACATATCAATCAAATGCCAAAGAGTTGTTTTATAGAATTAGACAAAATAATAACAAATTTCATCTGGAGGGCCAAGAATATTAAGGGAAATAATGAAAAAAGAAGGCATGAAGAGGATCTAGCATTAGCAGACCTCAAGCTATACTATGAAGTAGTAATCTTCAAAACTACTTGGTACTGGTTAAAAGTTGACCAATGGAACAGATTAGGTAAAAAAGATATAGTAACAATCAAACCTACTGACATGGTGTTTGATAAACTCCAAAATGTCACCTGCCTAGTGTAAGGATTCTCTAGTTGACATAAATTGCTGGGAAAACTGGAAATTAGTCTGGCAGAAATTAGAGCTAGACCAACAGTTTATACCATGTGGTATAAGCTCCTAATGCATATACAATCTAACTACAAAAGGTTATAATATAATATAGAAAAGAAAGAAAGGGAGAATAGAAATCATCAGAGAAGATAAGATGGACAATTCTGATTATATAAAATTGAAAAGTTTGGTACAAACAAAAATAATATTAATAAAAGAAAAATAGAAAAGGAGATAATTTTTGTAGTGATTTTTGCTAATAAAGGTCTGGCATTCAAGATTTGTAGGAAATTAATGAAGTATTTAAGAGGTGTTTCTGAAAAGAAGAAAACAAGCCATGAACAGCTGTATGGGGAAAAAAATGCTTCAAGCCTCTAATAAGAGAAATTCTAATTTTAAAAGTCCTGAGGTTCCACTTCCCATTCATCAGCTTGAAAAAGATGACAAAAAAGAGGAAAATGGGTGTATGACACTAGATGAATCATTTATGCTGTCAATGCTCTAGACCCAAAGACTCTAAGTTTTTGGAAAGGTGCCAATCGCCATTGGTAGAAGGAATTTTCTCAGCTTGTAATTCACTCTATTCAAGGGAAGTCAGAAGTCCAATACCTATTCTATATGCTAGGCACTGGAGTTACAGATGGGAAAACAAGACAGTCTTTGCTCTCAAGGAACTCACATTCATTGGTGCAGGCTGATGGCGGGGAGGTTGGATTCCCTCTCCTTAGAGTTGGCAATGAAAGAAGATTACATGTATAAAGGGAGCAGGCATCTCATGAACTTCGCTTCTTTCTGAGTGAGGCAGGGGAAATCGAAGGGGAAATGTAAATGAAGTAAACAGAAATATGGATGGAGACAAGAAGAGGGAAGAGAAGACTTTAAGGAGAGAATGGAGTCAAAGAGGGAATAGTCACAGGCAAAAAAAAAAACCCTTCAACTATGGAGGGCTGATTACAAAGGTGCAAGAAAAGGTGAAGGAGAGAGAGGGAGAAAAAAGGAGGAGGAGAAAAAGAAGGAGTTTGAGGTTTAGTGAGGAAGGGGAGGAAAGAGGTTTGCACTGAGAGGGTTCAACTATAGATAGATTATTATTAGATGGATCTAACTATAGATGGATCATTCCTTTTCTTTCCCCATTTTCTTGTTCCCTATAAAGAGGAGGTGGGGGACAAAGAGAAGAAACATTATATGACATGATAGAGTTAAAAATGGATGGAGTTAAAAATAAACCTAAAAACCAAAATGGTGAAAATTAATGAGATTCATTTGTTATTGTTGTTGTTTGTCCTTCATTCTTGAAGAGGAGCAATGACATCATGAGGGTGGTATCTTGCCTTGCTTGTGAACTGGATTTAAGTGAGGAAGAGCTGTGCAAAGTGGTCAGCCTTACTCTCTTTTCCAGAGATCATCCAAGTCCAGTGGCAGGACAAAAGTCAAGGTGACTGGTGATGGCCCAGGATGCAATCTAATAGAGACTATGCAACCAGAAGAACAATGTCTAGCAGAGACTATGCATCTAAATAGGCAAAACCTGGCAAAGATTATTTATCCAATCGAGCTGTACCCAACAGAGACTATGCTTCTATCAAGCAGCATATAGTGAGGACTATAAGACCAATGGGAAATGCCTGGTGGAAGCAGACTGATGTCATTACTAGAAGACATCAGTTTTCTTACAGCATCAGACATGTGAATTGCTCTTTTCCCACATTTACCTGGACCATAGACACTCCCTAAGTGTGTGTCCCTTCACACATATACTCTAGCCACATCCACTATGTAATTTTGGGGGTTCACTACATAATGTATAATCTTTTTAATATATTGCTGTAGCATTTTTGTTAATATTAATTTTTGCATTTATATTTATTAGGGATATTGGTCTATAATTTTCTCTCTCTGCTTTATCTCTCCCTGGTTTAGGTATTAGGACAATATTTGTTCCATAGAAGAATTTTGAAAAGATGCCTTCTTCCTTCTCTGTTTTTGAAAAAAAAAAGTATACTATTATAATTAATTGCTTTTTGAATATATGATGTAATTAGCCTGTAAACTCAGTTGGTCCTGTGGGGGTCTTTTTCCCATTTTGAAGATCCTTTTTGTTTGTCCAATTTCTTTTTTATGAGATTGAGTTATTCAAATTCTCTATTTCTGGTTCTGTTTATCTAGGTATTTCATTTTTTGGTAAATATTAATCCATTTCATTTAAGTTATCAGTTTTATTGCCATATGATTGGGCAAAATAGCTTCTATACTTTCTCCATTATTCCTTCTTCAATTGTTGTGAATCTTCCTTTGTCATTTTTGACACTGGCAATTTGGTTTTCCACAACTTTTAAAAAATCAGATTAGCTAAGTTTATTATTATTTATTTTATTAGTTTTTGTAAAAACTCCTAATTTTTACAATTCAAGTTTTTATTTTTAATTTTATTTCTGCTTCAATTTTCAGAATATAATTTCATTTTGAGGTTTTTTTATTTATTAAAAAAGTTTTAGAACAAATCACTGATTTATTCTTTTTGTTGATGAAAATGTTTAGAGTTATGCATTTTCTCCTAAGGATTGCTTTGATATGTTGTCTCATTATTATTTTTTAATAGAATTATCTACTGTTTCTATGTTCTTTGACGCACCCATTCTTTACAATTACATTACTTAGTCTCCATTTAATTTGAATACTTTCTTCAAAGGCCAAGAATATGTTTAATATTGCTGCTTTTATACATTTCTTTCTGAGGTTTTTGTGCCTTAGCACATGATCATTGTGACACAAATGACAATTTTTTGCGAAGTGCCATACACAGATGGTATATGCACACACGCACACACACACACACACATACATACATACATATATATGCATGTGTATATCTCCTTTCTGTTCCCATTTGATAATTGCCAGTTCTTTCATTTTATAAAAATTCTACTCAAGTCCCTAACTTCTTTCTTATTTACTTTTTTTAATAAGATTTCTTTAGGTCTAAAAAAGATACATTGCAGTTTCTTTTAATATCAACTGGAATTTACTATACATATACTCATACACATACATATACACTTTAATAATTTTAAAAATCTTGAGGTTTCACTTCACATTCATCACATTGGAGAAATGACCAAAAAAAGGAAACTGGGTGTATTATATATATAGGGTGAAGTGTAGGTCTAAATACATTTTTGCCAAAGTTCTTTCCAATTTTCCCAATGATTTTTATTGAATAATGATTTTTCCCCACCGTTTTATAATCTTGGAGCCAAACACTAGTCTTTTGTTTCCCTTTGATTCTAATTCTGGATTTTCTGTTCTGTTACATTAATGTATTTTACTGTTTTTTTTAAATCCAGAACTAGATAATTTTGGTAAGTATCACTTCATAGTCAGTCAGTCAATTGGCATTTATTAAGCACTTCCTGGATGCTAGATACAGTATGAAACACTGGGAATACAAAGAAAGGCAAAAAAATGGTCCCTGATCTCAAGGTGTTTACAATGTCTAATTAGGAGAACTACACTCAAACTGCTATATATAAAAGAGATACCAAGAGGATAAATTGGAGACAATCTCTGAGGAAAGGCACGGCAGTACAAATCCCCCTTCATCAGCATTTCCCCACCATAATTCCCCTTCATATTCTTGCCTGTTTTTTCAAATTAACTCTATTGTTTCATCCAATACTATGACCTAGCCCATTGATATACAGAGTGTAGCATTGAATATATAAATACATCTGGCAAGTATTGGCATTTTTACAACCTTGGCTGTGCCTAGCCATGTTCATGGGCCCCTTCGTCAAGAATCCAGTTGCTTGTCTAGGACTGAGAGGCTTTCTAGCTGGCCTCTACCTGAACCACCTAAAGTGTGTAGTGGTCTGTTTGGCAACAGAACTGGGACTAAAATCTGGGTCTTGACTTTCAGACTTGGATCTGTTCTTCAGTAGGGAAGACAGGATATTCTACCCTGCTATAGGCTTGGCAAAATTTTTTTCTTTGTTTTAAAATTTTATTTTAAAAATTTTTTTCATGAGCAAAAATCCATTTTCTCATTTCTTTCTAATCCAAATTCTAACCCACCTCCCTCTAGTGAATAAAAGAAAAACAAAGCCCTTGTAATGAATCTGCGGTCAAGCAAAACATATTCCCACAATGAAAGACTTTCCTCGAATGAGATAATACATCTACAACTCTTTGCTAACCTTAAAGGATTATATGAATGCTATGTATCTATAGATCTGTCTTCTCAGTTCACATAAACATTAGCCCCATGTTTGTTCTTAGACACATGACCCATCAGATCCTCTTCAGTGCAATTCATGAAATCAAAATGTTATGGTTGGAAGGGACTCTAGATATTATTTAATCCAGCTCTTTTCTCGGGGGTGGAAGGTGGGGAAGAAAGGTTGGTTATTAGGACCTATGATTTCATTGGTATAGAGAACTCCCAGTGGAAAAAAACCCTCTATCAATGCAAATTGGCACCTGGTCTGCAATTTATAGTCGGGAGTTCTCTGGACGACTGAGATATTGAATGATTTGCCTGAGGTAACAGCCAATTTGAGTCAGAGGCAAGCCTTGAACTCAGATCTTCTCTCTGAGGCCAGCTCACCTAGAGATCGGCGTTTCAGTTTCCTTGCAGAGCATCCAAACACAAACACTCTCATTGAATTCTAGGAGTAATCAGGCTGTGGTAAGGGCTCTTATAGCACCATCTCTCTTTCTCCCTGCTTGCATTATAATATTAATAATAGCCATTATGTAAGGCTTTAAGGTTTGCAAAGTGTTCTACATTTATTATTTCATTTGATTCTAGGTGAATCTGTGAGACATTTTCAATGCTGATTTGAAGCCGAGGACTCTGTTCTCAGGACTAGTTCTTGGATTGGTGTTTAGAGAGTCTAAGGATGGAGATAGATGTGCAGTAGGGTCAGGGCAGAAGTTTATGTCTCCCCAGAGAAAAGCTTGGAACCTTTTGAAGCTCCCGGGCTGGCTCTGTGTCAATTAAGGGGAGGGACAATCAGCACGGAGGAAACAAGGCTTCAAATACATGAAGGGATGCCACAAGGAAGAAGGATTTGACCCTCTCTGATTGGTCCCAAAGGACAGAACAATGAAAAATGGATGGAAATTGCAGAAATGTTGATTTCCACTCAAAATTCTAACAGTTTACAGGCTGCCCAAAAGCATATGTTGACCTAGGTGGTGGAGGGGTTCTCCATTACTGGAGGTCTTCCATCAGAGGCTGCATGATAGTTTGTTAGGAATATTGTAGAGTGGGGCAGCTAGGTGGCACAGTGGATGGAACTCTGGCCCTGGATTCAGGAGGACCTGAGTTCAAATCCAGCCTCAGACCAAACACTTGACACTTACTAGCTGTGTGACCCTGAGCAAGTCACTTAACCCCAACTGCCTAACCAAAAAAAAAAAAAAAAAAAAGGAATATTGTAGAGAGATTTGATAGGGGTTGGACTGGGTGACCTCTTAGGGCCTTCCATCCCGGAGGATGGTGCTTTGGTAACATCGTTGGAAGGCCTAACCACTAAGTAACTTTTCCAAGGACTCAGGGCACTGCTTCTCTCTTTTCTTTCTAGAATATGTAACAAACGCAGATTAACTCCCAGGTTACTGGACAAATGCCCCTTTGCCCTCAGGGACAATCTCCTCATGGTTAGAGGGAAGACGGCAAAAAAAAGTCTGCTCTTGATAATGAATTGAACCTTATGTTTCTCCATCTGAAAGATGTAGGGGTTGGATTCGTTCATTTCTAAGGTCGCTTGGCAGCTCTGACTTTGGATCTGTGAAATCTGGGTACATTAGGGACAGAGCTGAGAACAGATTCTAGGAGTCTTAAAACCTAAAGTTATTTAAACGAGAAGGGTGCTTGGAATAATCGTGAAGAGAAGGGTTGGGGGCATGTGCCGGATATTTGGTGACTTATGGGAAAAGAGGGGGGACCCAGATCTTTCTATACCTGCTTTCATGATCAGTTGAAGTGCGTGTGTATATATTGTGTGCATATCTCCATGTACCACTGTAAGGAGAAAGGGACTGTCTTCATCTCTGCCTGTCCACTTCTCTGTATGCATTTCCTAGACAGGATCTCTTTTCTTTCTGACTGGACTTTCCTTGCACTATCTGTGTCCCTGGCCTCATCGCTGTCCCTGAACATCTCCCCAACTGCAGCAGAATCTTGGGTACCCCTCCTCCCTTGATCTCTGGGTGGCTTTCTCTTTCTCTGGGTGTGTGTGGGTGGAACAAGTCCAAACATTCTCTGGGAGTCGGGCAGGCTCTACTGCCACACCCTCTGGGCTGTACTTTCCTCCTAAACTGGTTGTGCTAGTGCACTGTGGGGGGGGGAGGGGGGGGTTTGAGGTGTGTAGACTGCTGGAGCTCCCAACCCGCTCAGCTACGCTCACCTGCAGGGAGGAGCCTCCCAGAAACTCTCCTTCCCAGGCCAGATCCTCCGCCCTACACAAAACCCGGGCAGAGACACCAGGGACCCACTCGGCTGGAGCCTGAGCCTAAGCCTGAGCCTGTGTCCGAGCGGCAAGCTGAGCCTGAACACAGCCCCTCTTTTCTACCACTATGTTTAAGGGGCTAAGTAAAGGCTCCCCTGGGAAGGGGGTCTCCAAGGGCTCTCCTAAGGGCTCCCCCAGCAAACACAGCAGGTGAGGAGGGGGCCAGGCAGGTGGGTATGTACTTGGGGTGGAGGTGGGGAGGTGAGAGGGTGGTGTTCTGTTGAGGACGGGTCCCCACCAACCTGGAGGCAGCCGGTAACAGCCCCAGGACCTAGCCCAACTCAGGCATCCCACTTTCCCGAGGCGAAAAGGACCGAGGGCAGGGAATCTGTCTTGTCTCTCTGAGCTCTGGCCCCTAGAGGGCGAAGGTAGAGGGAGCTGTGCCCATTCCCTTATGCACATTTTATAGAGAGAGAAACTGAGGTTTATGGAAGTGGAGGTGATACTCTTAAACAAAGCCTAATAAACCAGGGCAGTTCTTTCCCAAATGGAAGTTGGTGACTGGCACGTTTGAGGGTGGGATTCCAGAGCTACGGGGTGACTCCTAGGAGGTGGTGGGCAGCCAATGAGCTCGTTTCAAGCTGCACGGCCAAGAAAAGCAATCAGAGGGAGGTCAGAAACTTTCCCCTGGCCCTCAGATGGAACACAGAGGTGTGAGAGAGGGTCCTGATCACTAATGAAGGCCAGTCTCTAGGAGAATCCTTCTGGGGCCAGCAGCTCCTGGCCTCAGCTGTCTCAGTTGCCTCTAAAGTGTGAAGAGGTCTATCTACCTTCACTCCCCCTCCCAAAGTGTGGGTATGGGCAGGCCTGTCGCTGATCATTAATTAGTCTTCCTTTTTAAATTGATGTCTTTCATTTTAATAACACATTCATTTTCAAATATATCCTACCCCTCTCCTCAATCCGGAGTTCCTTCCCTATGACAAGTATTTAAAAAGAAAAACCAACTGTGTAAAACCAAGCAATATATAACTGAATCTGACAGTTGTTGCAATATTCCATGGCCATAGTCTTCCACCTCTGCAAATGAAGGGAGGGAGGAGCATTTTTACAACTCTTCTCCAGGGCCAAGCTTGGTCATTATAATTAAATTATAGCGAGTTCAGTTTCATTATACTGTTCCTTCTATGTACAATGCTGTCATTGTGTGTATTGTCTCCCTCATTGCCTCTACATCAGTTCATATGTCTTCTCATGCATCTCTGAATTCTTTCTGTTTGTCTTTTCTTAATGGGGCACTCATATTTCATTATAATCATGTACCACAGTTTGTTAAATCATTCCCTAGTCCGTAGGTACCTGCTTTGCTTCCAGCTTTTTGTTACCATAAAAAAATGACGCAATGATTATTTTAGTGTATATGGGACCTTTCTATAGTTGATGTGCTTAGGGTATCTGCCTGCTGCATTCTTAGCCACCCCAGGAATAGATACCCAAAGAGAATCTCAGAGGAAGGGGTTATGTCCAGCAAGGCTAAAGACACAGAGCTGAGGAATATTTCACCTTTTCTGGGCCCTGGACCCCTTTGGCAGTCTAGTGAAACCTGTAGACCTTTTCTCAGGGTATTGTTTTTAAATGTTTAAAATAAAATGCAAAGGATTACAGGAGAAACCAATTATATTGTTTTTATATCATATATTATATTATAGTATTATAATTATATTTCATTGGAAACCAAGTATAATGCAGTTATCGAAATATTTTAAAAACCAAGTTTCCACATACTATTTGCTGTTTTTTTTTCTTCTGTTGTGTTTTGTTTCCTCTTTCTGGTGTTCCTCCTATTGGCTCTAATTCTTACTTACAGCATCACTAATTGAAAATATGTTTAATAGGAATGTATATGTATAGCCTATATCAGATTGCGTGCTGTCTTGGGGAGGGTGATGGGGAGGGAGAGGGAGAGGGAGAAAAATTTAAAGCTCAGATGCTTATGGAAGTGATTGTTAATAATTCAAAATAAATTAATTAAAAAAAATACAAGTTTCCAGACACCAAGTTAAGAGCCCTGGCATTGTGTTAGGACCTAGGGGAGATGTAGAGCACACAGACTCAGGACCCCAGGGAAGATACTTTAGGCCCCCTGCTGAGAGCCACAAGGCTAGAACTCTTGGGTTCTTCCTCAGGACCAGAGTTTTTGTTTCTTCTGTGGTCAGTGAAAGAGGAGAAGCCCAGGTCTGGGGAGATGTTGGAAATGATGTGGCATCTGTCTTTCTAATCTCTGGTTAGTTTAGGTAAGTTTCTTTCCAAACCTCGGGGAGGAGGGGGATCCTGAGTGACCATCCCCTCTGCAATGAGATGAGATCTGAGCTAGCCTTTGGCTATTCTCCTCTGCCCAGCTCACCAGTAGAGTGCCTCAGGGTGAGTGAGAGTGTCAGATATCCTGTCATCCAAAGGAAGGGACACTGAAGCCCAGGAATAATTGGGTTAGAGGGGGTGCCCTTAGCTAGTCAGGACTGCTCTGGGCAAAAGATCTCAGCTCTGCCTTCTTCCTTTAGACCAGGGGGTTCTAAACCTTTTTTGTACCATGGACCCCTTGGCAGTATGGTGAAGCCTGGAGACCCCTTCTCAGTATGATATTTTAAATGTGTATAATAAAAAAATATAAAATTACAGAAGAAACCAAAGATTTGTGAAAATAAAGATGCATTTTTTCCTATCTGATGTCATGAAATCTATCTATAGATGCTTTGCAAGGTGGGGTGTCTGTGGCCTCCAAATTAAAAATATCTGCCTCAGATCCTTATGAATCAGAGACAGGAAATGATAGTGGAGCGTTTTGGACCTTCTTGACTATGAGTAGTCAAGTTGGGCTCTTGGATCTTGCTTCCA
>NW_020954579.1:14457437-14505832 GCF_900497805.2 Vombatus ursinus
AAGGGCTGTCCTTCTCCTCTCCTCCAGAGCCCTAACGCCCTGAGGCCTGAGCACTCAGCTTCTAAGATGCTCTGCCTTCCTGTTTTCTCTGTATCTGCAGTGTGCCCTGGGCATGCAGGAAACTAGGAGATGTGGTATATAAAATGCTGGACTTAGAGTCAAGAAGAGCTTCATTCAAATCCTACCTCAGATATTTACTTTGTGACCCTGGGCAAGTCATTTAACCTATTTGCTTCAGTTTCTTCCTCTGTAAAATATGGGTAACAAAGCACCTGCTTTGTGTGAATCAAATGAAATAATATGTGTAGAGTGTTTTACCAATTGTAAAGTGCTTTAGAAATGGTAGTTACTGTTAGGAATCATACACTGTATCCATCACCAGGACACAGTTTTTTGTTTTTTTTGACTAGACGATGGGGTTACATGACTTGCCCAGGGTCACACAGCTAGTAGGTGTTATGTGTCTGAGGCCAAATTTGAACTCAGGTCCTCCTGAATCCAGGGCCGGTGCTCTATCTACTGTGCCACCTAGCTGCTCCTCAGGACACAATCTTTTGCAGAGTATTTATTGAGCACCTACTTTTCAATAGTTTAACAAACATTTATTAATCACCTACTATATGCCAGGCACTATGCTGTTAGCTCTGGATACAGACAAAAAATGAAACATTCCCTGCCCTCAAGGAGCTTACATTCTAAAGGGAGGAAAGGGATGGATGGGATAAAACACATATACAAATAAGCCTAATACAAAGTAAATTGAGGAATAAAAGAACACTGACAATTAAGGGTAAATCAAGGAAGACTTCACAGAGGAGGTGACCTTTTTTGTTCAGTCGTTTCAGTTGTGTCTGGCTCTCTGTGACCCCATTTGGGGTTTTCTTGGCAAAGATACTAGAGTGGTTAGACTTTTCCTCCTCCAGTTCATTTTACAGATGAGGAAACTGAGGCAATCATGGTTAAGTGACTCACCCAGGGTCACACAACTAGTAAGTATCTGGGGTCAAATTATGAATCAGGAAGGTGAGTCTTCCAGACTCCAGGTCTGGAGTTCTATCCTCTGTACCACCCAGCTGCCCCAGTGGCTTTTAAGGAAGCTAAAGATTCTAAGAGGCAGCAGTCAGGGTGGAGTGCACTACTGCCATGAAGGACAGCCTGTGTGGCACAGGGATGGGATTGAGAGCGCCATGTTCAGGAACCAGCTACGGGACCTGTTAGGCTGGCTCATGCAGGAATGTGACGGATTGTTAAATTTTCAATTTGAATATTGACACCTAGAAATCAGCTAGACTTAAGAAAGCAATGGAGAAAATGTTAACAATACAGATTAAATTTAAAAGTATGTTGTGGGTATTGTTGTTTGCGTGTTTGTTTTTCCCAGGGAGCTAGTTGTTAAACATTTACTAGCAATCATATCATGTTCATAAAGTAATGTGAAGGCTGAAAGGTTGAAAAGGAAGGTAGTCTTGACAGAGAGGTGAAGAGTACTTTGGGAAATGGCCGGCGTATAGATTCGTCTTGCTTAACTAGGCTTATTGATAACAAGGTAGTTTTTTTTTTTAATTTGGCAGAGGAAATGGAATGAAAAAGAAGGGGTAATGAAAGTGAAACAGGGAAAAAAAGAATGATAAGAATATTATTGAAGCACTTTTTAAAGTGCACTGAACAGAACAGAAGGAAGTTTTTATCATTTTTTAAAATAATATTTTATTTTTCCCCAGTTACGCATAAAGAATTTTTAACATTCATTTTAAAAAATCTTTTGAGTTCCAAATTTTCTCTCTTCCTCACTCACCTCCCCCCTCCCTAAGAAAGTAAATAATTTGATATAGGATATACGTAATCAACCAAAACATATTACCATATTAGTCATGTTGTGAAAGAGGACAAACCCAAAGGGGGGAAAAAAAACGGGAAAAAGTACAGAAAGTGAAAAATAGTATGCTTTGATCTGCAGTCAGCCTCCATCAGTTCTTTCTCTGGGGAGGGATAGCATTTTTCATAATGAGTCCTTTGGAATTATCTTAGATTTTTGTATTGCTGAGGATAACTAACTCATTCATAGTTGATCATCATACAATATTGCTATGACTGTGTACAGTATTCCACTGGTTCTCCTCCCTTCACTTTGCATCAGTTCATATAAGTCAGAAAGACATTTAAAGGAAACACAGATAAACGAGATAGTTTTGGAACTAACATGCTAAATGTATACACAAGCCATACACAATGGAGATTCACAGTTTTATGTACAATCCTCTTTTTCTATTCTTTGTATATGCACATGCTGATATTTTTAGTGTTCATAAAGTTCAAAATAACAACAAAAAACCTTAAATGTATTTTTAAAATCTATTTTAATAATAATAATTTAATAATAAAATAATATTGTTTTATATTATTTATATATAATATTTTATTATGATAAAAATAAAATAGTAATTTAAATACATTTAAATACATTTTTAAAAATGTAAGTAGGAGCCAAACTATAGGAGACTGGGTGGAAGATAGGGCAGAAATGAAGGGCAGAGAAGTTTCTATTTTATCCTAATGGCGATGGCCAGTTGAACAATTTTTTTTTTCTAGCAGAGGAGTGATGTGGTCAGAAATGTGCTTTCAGAAGATCAGTTTGGCCGTTGTGTGGACAATAGATTGGAAAGAGGAGGAACAGTTAGGAAGAGTGATTAGGAGGGTATTACAGTAGTCCAGATTTGAATGACAAGGGCTTGAATTAGAATGGGGCCATAGGAAAGGAAAGAAAGGTAAACATACATTAGAATAGACAAGACTTTGTAACTTATCAGATATAGGGGAGAGAGGAGAGGGAAAGGTGAAAGATAACTACAAGTTTATGAGTTGGATGTTGGAAACCTCAGCAAAAATACAGACAGTGAAGAGGCAAGTTCGATAAAGGATATGCTGATTTTCAATATGGAATATCCAGGGCAGCTACGTGGCAAAGTGAATAGAGTGCTGGGCTTGGAGTCAGGAAGACTCATGATCCTGAATTCAAATGTGGCCTCAGACACTTAACTGCCTGTGTGACCCTGGGTAAGTCATTTATCCCTGTTTGCCTCAGTTTCCTCGCCTGTAAAATGAGCTGGAGAAGGAAAGGGCAAATCACTCCAGTACCTTTGCCAAGAAAACCCCAAATGGGGTCACAATGAGGGTCACTACTGAAACGACTAAACAAAAAAGGCCACCTCCACTGTGAAGTCTTCCTTGATTCACCCCTGGTCACGAAGATTTGGACACGAGTGAAACATCTCAACAACAATGAAATATCCAAGAGGTGTCCATCTGGTAAATTGATAATACAAAACTGGAGTTAAGGAGAGCAATTAGGGCTGGATATATAGATTTGGGAGTGGCTGACATAATAATTCATTAATTAAACCCAGAGGAGCAGGTGAGATCATTGAGAGAGTATAGTAAGAAAAGAAAAGATGGTTTAGGTCAGAGCCTGGGGAGACACAGTCATACTAATAGAGGTCAAGAAGGATGAGCGTGAGAAAAGGCAGTCAGGTTTAGCAGTTAAAAGATCGTTGGTAGCCTCAGAGCTCATAGTTTCAGGACAGTGGGAGCGGATCTACAGCTGGACTGAAATGAGTTCAGAAATGAGTGTGTTGTGAGGATGGCGGTAATGTGAGAATTTATCTTGTATAAATACCATGCATATTTGTGGAAAAGAACTTTGTTTTTCTTTCGTTTTTCCAGTGGGGGGAGAGGCAAGTAAGAAATTAAGGGGAAATATGTGTAGGGGATGGAGAAGAAAAGGAGAGGAGATAAATAAATAGATTAAAAAAAATACAGCAGAGAACAAAAGAAAACCTGCAAGAAAGCAAAGAAAAGCTGGGCAGCTTTGAAAACAATGTGCGGTATTTATTATATAGGTTTTCTTGAAATGGAAATTTATTGTTTTATTGAATCCTCTCTTATGCTATGTACACGGCAATGTTTTTTTTTTTTCTTTTCTCATTTTGTGTTTAAGTTTTAAATCTATACAAAAACAGAGAGGAGAAGAGAGGAAAGGAGAAGAGAGAGAAGGGGAAGAGAGAGAAGGAGAAAAGGGGAAGACAAAAGGACAGGACAGGAGAAGAGAGGAGGAGAGGAGAGGAGTTCTAGAAGGGGAAGGAAGGAATCTTTTTTTCTTTAAATGCAAAGAAGAGAACAGAAGAAAAGGCAGAAAGAAGTACAGACAAGCAGGGCAGCCCTGAAGGCTGAATTTATTATACATTTACAAAGAAAAACAAACTCTACAATCTGTAGTAATTTGAAATCATGCTGTTGTTGTTCAATCATGTCCAGCTCTTTGTGACCCCATGGACCATATCATGCCAATACTGGCCATGGGATTTTCTTGGTGAAGACACTAGAGTGCTTTGCCATTTCCTTCTCCAGTGGATTAAGGCAAACAGGGTTAAGTAAATTTGCCCAGATTTACAAGCTAGTAAGTGTCTAAGTGCAGATTTGAACTCAGGTCTTCTTGGCCCTAGGTCCAGTCCTCTATCCGCTGGGCCACCTAACTGTCTGTGGGTTTCATGTACCATCTTTCTTAGTTTAGACCAGGCGTGGGAAACCTGTGACCTTGAGGCACATATGGCCCTCTAGGTCCTCAAGTGTGGCCAATCCAAACTTGGATTTAATCAAAGGGCCACACTTGAGGACCTAGAGGGCCACATATGGCCTCAAGGCCTCAGGTTCCCCCCCCAGGTCTAGACAATTAACAAAACAATAAATCAAGATCTGATCTGTAGTGTTTGCCAATTTCCAAGGTATAAATGCTCACACTGAAAATTTAGCAATCGGCTCTTGGAATTGGATGGAGCTAACTCCAGAACTCCTTGGGTGTAGTAGATGAAGTAAATGGGCAGTGGGCTGGTTTCGAACTCCATACCTACTCCAAGCACATTGTCTATTGGGCTGTAGAAGTGAGACATGGAAAGATTCACTCTTTAGGTGATAGAATCATAAATATGCAGCTAGAAGGGGCCTTAGAACCTGTTGAGCTCAACCCCCATTTTACAAATGAGGAAACTGAGGCACAGAGCAGTTAAATAACTTATCCAGAGTCATGCTGCTAGTAAGTGTTTAAATATAGGATTAGAACCCAGGTTTTCCTGACTCCAAGTCCAGTGCTCAACCCACTATATACTGCTGCCCCCAATGAATGCAATAAATGCTTGTATATAGGTCTTGTTCAAATTTGCAGTTTAATTGATTGTTCTATTAACTCCTTCATAGCTTTTGTAATACTCAGCTATTTTAATTCTTCTCTCATTCCTCTGACCCTTCTTTCTAGATTTCCTCCGTTGGCTCCTTTTCCTACCCTCTAACCCTAATTTTGGGTAATTCCCAAGGTTTTTATTCATTCACAGGGGCCATCTCCAGTCGTCCTCATTTATATCTTGCCACTGGACCCAGATGGCTCCAGAGGAGAGACTGAGGCTGGTGACTTTGCACAGCCCTCCCTCCCTTAAATCTAATTCACTTGCAAGTCATGGCATCACCTTTCTGATTCCATGGTCCTCTTCCAGAAGGAAGGACAAACAACAATAACAATATTCATTCACATTCTGTGGTCAGTCAATATAGTCAATAAATATTTGTTAAGTGCCCATTATGCACCAGGTACTGTGCTAAGCACTGGGGATACAAAAAGAATCAAAAGACAGCCCCTGCCCTTAAGGAGCTTGTGATCTAATGTTGCTTGGGGAATCTCATCCAATTAATTATCATTTACATGTGAATGACTTAGAAGTTGCTATGTGGTTCAGTGAATGACTCTCTGGATATGGAGTTTGAATTATTGATATTTTAAAATTGGACGTATTCTTTGCCACCATTGTGGCTGAAATCAGCTGTCCTTGGCATTGTTCCGTGTTTGTTTATTTGGGCTTTTTTGCTAGGCAGTGGGGTTCAGTGACTTGCCCAAGGTCACACAGCTATGGATATGGAGTCTGAAAGAACCAAATTCAGGTCCTGTATTTGTTGTTGTTTAGTTTCAGTAACATCTGACTCTTTGTGACCCCATTTGGGGTTTTCTTGGCAAAGATATCAGAGTAGTTTGCCATTTCCTTCTCCAGCTCATTTTACAGGTGAGGAAACTGAGGCAAACAGGGTTAAGTGACTGGCCTGTCACTCAGACACTTACTAGCTGTGTGATTCTGGATAAGTCACTTAACCCTGTTTGCCTCAGTTTCCTCATGAAAGGAAAAAGAGGCTGGACCCTGAATTGGGAGAACTGGAAGAATAGAGGGTTAAAGTGAGGTCAAATAGGTTGAGGAGGCACAAGGCAGAGGGGAGAAATGGAAGGCCCATAGAGTATAAGGAGAAAAAGGAAATTTCAGAGTTCAGAATCATGGAGGGAACATAGTTATAAGTAATGGTGAGATCTATGGTATAATTGTCCTTGTTGGTGAATGAGAGGCAGTGAAGATGTGATGATGGAAGTCAAGGAGGCTGATGAACTGGGATGACAAGATGCATGTATATTGAAGTCTTCAAGCATGAAGGGAGGAATTGGGGTGGAGAGAAAGACTGAACTCCTTGAAAAAGGAGAAGACTGTGGATCATAGCAGCTAAGACTTGGCGTGGATGACGTAGATGGACGAAGTGAACCATTAGGAAGTACCTGCAGAGGGATGGGGCAGAGAGAGAATCTGGAATTGACAGTAGGGAATGCCAACTCCTTCTCCTGGGCCATTTTGTGCCTAGCAAAAAGTTAGCCCCGGAGAAGGTGACCAAGGATGCCGGATTCCTGAAAGCCAGATTTCTGTGAGCACAAGGAAAGAGTGTCCAAAAAGTAGGACAGACAAGGAAAGGGATTGAAGGTAAGTCAGGTTGAGATGAATTGAGATAAGAATACAGGAAATACAGGAAATTAAAGTGGTATAATGGACTTGGAATCGGGAAAACAGGTTCAAACCCTGCCTTAGACATGTACAAGGTGTAGCAAATGACTTAACCGTTCTGTGCCTCAATTTCCTCATCTATAAAACAAAGGGTTTGGACTCACAGGTCTCTAATGTCCCTTCCAACCCTAAATCTATGCTCCTATGACCCCATGAGGCATAGCAGGGGAAGGAAGTCCTTGCCTTAGGAGAAAGGGCCTAGGGGAGCGGGAGCTATAAATTTGCTAGCCATAGAACTGGGTAAACGCCAGTTGTTGGGTTCCACATTTCCAGGCCCCAGCATTCTGTAATACTACTATTACTACTACTACTACTACTACTACTACTATAATAATAACTCACAATTTAAATAGAGTTTAAAGGTTTACAAAACACTTGTCCACAATAGCCCCGTGAGGTAGGAAGTACAAATATCGTTATTTCCACTTTTATGGAGGTTCAGCTAAGCACCTGACAAATATTATCTCATTTTATGGGAGTTGGTGACTCATTGGATGTGGGTGAAGAAAAGATGGTCAAAAGGTTTGGATTTGAATTCTGACTTTACTACCTCCTACTTATGGGACCAGGTCATTTAATAACTATGGGAGTCAGTTTCCACCCCTGTAAAACAGACTAGATCATCTCTAGGTTCCTTCCAGCTCTTGGCCAACAATCCAAGCCTTCATGCCTGGTTGATGGGGAGAAGGCTGGTGCCTTTGACAGAGATGGGAGACAGCCCTGCTGTAGATAAAAACCCGGCTTATCTTCCCAACGACCAAATGCAGCTAGTTTTTTCTCCAAGCCACGTTGCCAGATTGTTTTTTTTTTTTTTCTTCCTGCAGCATTGTAGATAGCTGGGATAGCCACATTTCCTTTTGACAGTAGGGAATGCCAACTCCTTCTCCTGGCCCATTTTGTGTCTAGCAAAAGTTAGCCCCAGAGAAGGTGACCAAGGATGCAGTGGATTCCTGAGAGCCAGATTTCTGTGAGCACAAGGAAAGAGTGTCCAAAAAGTAGGACAGACAAGGAAAGGGATCGAAGGTAAGTTAGGTTGAGTCTAGCCATTTCCCTTTTGTCATCCTCAAGTGAGTGATGGTAATAGAAATCGAAGAGAGGAGAGATGTGAATTTCAGATGCTGTGAGTATCTAAAATCCGAGAGCCCTTCCACCCCGAATTGGGAGAGAGGAGCTAGGGAGCCCCGGCTAGCAGGGACCTGACAGCTAGCTCTTCCCTGGGCGGGCCCCGTCTGACTGCTGGCCCCTGCTTCTGTCTCTAGAAGCAGATCTGTGAGGGGCAGTATGGCTCAGGCATGCCGGAACTGGAGCAGCAAATCGCCGAGCACAACATCCTGCAAAGGGAGATCGAAGCTTATGGACAGCAGCTTCGCTGTTTCAGCGGTCCGGTGGGTGAGCCCGTCTTCCCAGAGCGCTCCCTCCAACTGTATGGTGCAGCCTTCAGGGTCTCATTCCATCTCCCCATGCATCCATCATTCACCTGCCCCGCCCATGATGTAACCCAGCTTAACTGAGGCATTCTATGACGTCTGAAAGCCTGGTCCCTTCCTCCACCTATTCAGAGATGACCTGAAGCAGCACGGTGTAGCAAATGGGGAACAAAGACCATGGGTTCACATCCCATCTCAAGTAATTATGAGCTGTGTGACCCTGGGCAAGTCACTTCACCTCTAGGTGCTTCAGTTCCTTCATCTGTAAAATGAGGGGGTTGAACTTGATGGCCTTTAAGGCCCTTTTAGTCTCTAGCTCTATGATTGTGCATCCTCTGGATATCAGGCATCTTTTTTTTTTTTTTAAGGTGATTGAGGTTAAGTGACTTGCCTAGGGTCACATAGCTAGTAAGTGTCAAGTGTATGAGGTCAGATTTGAACTCAAGTCCTCCTGACTCCGTGGCCACTGCGCCACCTAGCTGGCCCCACCAGGCATCTTTGAGATCTCACATGTTAAAGTTCTAGAAAACTGGGAGGCATCTTCTTGAGATGTTTCATGTGGGTAAGAACAGGAGATCCTAGGTTGGGGAATACTTTTCAGATAGATCAGGGCACTGAGAGACCCCAAACAGATAAAACCCCTGCTCCCTATCCCTACTGCCCCAGGGCGAGCTTCTCAATAATTTCCTTTTTATCTCTTTCTTCACCCTGCTAACCTTAGGATGCTGCAGCCATCAAGAACCAATACCGAGATCTGCTGGTGAGACAGGGATACTGTCTGGTGGAGGAACAGAGCGAGGGCTATTGGGGACGGAAGGGACAGCTCTGGTGGCAGGGATCACTTTTTATTTTTTTTTGGCTAGGCATTGGGGTTAAGTGACTTGCCCGGAGTCACACAGCTAGGAAGTATTCTGTGTCTGAGGTCAGATTTGAACTCAGGTCCTCCTGACTCCAGGGCCAGTGCTCTATCCACTGTGCCACCTAGCTGCCCCAGGGATCACTCTTGAGATCGGTGGTAGGAACAAGGGACTGAGCTGGGTTGGACAACAGGCAACTGGCAGCAGGGAGTAGAGGGCAGAGTTGTACCTGTAATCAAAATAGGATTGTGGGGTAATAGATCAATGTGGGCCCCAAGCTTGACAATGTTTTTTAAGTGTTTCTGTCTCTCTCTATGTGTCTATCTATTTGAATCTCCATTTGTTGTCCTCGATGGGGGCTTCTTTATTCCTGAGCACAGAAGGCAGCCACATGGCGCGGGCAGAGCCTAGGCAGCCTCTACACCCACCTGCAGAACTGTACCCGGCAGCTCAACACCCTGGCCGAACAGCAGCGTCGCATCCTTCAGCAGGACTGGAGTGACAACATGGCAGATCCCCTTGGGGTGCGCCAGGAGTACGAGGTCAGGCACAAGCCACAACCAGCCATTTTTACCCCTAGGGATTTATTTTTTACAAAACTTGCTTGGGATAAGCCACACCAGAGGGGATCTCAATTCATTTGGGGTAGAGGGAGAGCTATCCCCAAGGATCCCATGTACCTTCAAGTACCCAGGATACCATGAAGTAGTGGCCTCCTTGGCAGGGTGGGAGATTGGGGATGGGCTAGAGAAGAGCTTACCTGGAGCTTTAGAAGAGGAAGCTGCCATCTGGTAGTTTTCCATTCTAAGTAAGTATCTTTCTAATTCAGTTCTATTGATCAATCTCAGTATATTTATTAATCACTTACTAGGTGCCAAGCACTATCTTAGGTGTTAGGCATACAAAAACAAAACAATTCCTGTCCTCAGGGAGCTTACTATGCTCAGATCAGTTGTTTCTATGCTGCTGAAAGGACCAAAAATATTCTTAGCATCCTTCAGATTTTAAAGCTCTAGGACAGAGCTTCAGGCAGCCCACCCTAGTTATGATTATAGGTCAGGGACTTCCCTGCTCGTGACTGGATTTGGGAAAGTTGGAGGATGCAGTTAGAGACAGAGATAGGTAGAGGACACAGGGTTGTAGGGCAGTGTTCCACTTCTCTATCTTAGGGGATTCAGCCCTGACCTCAACGGGTGACTCTCCCTCCCTCTTTCCCCTCATCTACCCTTGTCTGCCCGCCAGCACTTCAAAAGCCAGGAGCTGTTGATCCAGGAGCAGTGTATAAACCAGCTGGAGGATGATGGGGAGCGCATGGTCGAGCTCAAGCACCCAGCTGTGGGACCCATCCAGGTAGGAAGCACATCTCATGGACCCCAAGGACAGGCTACCATCCTTTTATCCCTTACCTCTTCATCTCCAAGTTCCCAGTGGGGCCCTCGGGATGTGGGCTTAGTGTTAGAGACTCACCGAGGGTCCCCAAAGAGGCCCAAGAAGAACCCCATTATAGAAGGAGAAGTTGGAGGAATAGATATATGGGTGAATGAGTAAATGAGAGACATAGATCAACAGATTAAGTGGGACAGGGAAATTCAACAGGCATTTAATAAACACCTACTATGTGCAAAGTGCTATGTTAGGAGACACAAAAGAGAAAATAAAACTAGGTCTCTGACCTTAAGTTTAAAATCAATCAATGAGGTTAAATAAATAAATAATCGATTAAGTAAACTACAAATAAATTTATCAGTTAAATAATCAATAAATCAACTTATTAAGCCCTTACAATGTGCGTGGTTAAGTAGTGGGAATATTTCTGTGTGTGTGTGTATTTTTGTCTGTATATGTGTGTGTGTATGTATATATATATATACATATATACACAGACAAACATACACATGTGTGTATATACACAAACATATACATACACAAATACATATATAATATATATGTATATTTGTGGGGATGTTTGAAAGGCAAAATAGCCCTTGCCCTGAAGGAACTCACAGTCTGAAGGGGGAAACAACAATCTAGCCTAGGAGAAAAAAATGTGAATATTGTTACTGTTCAGCCATTTTTTCAGTCACGTCCAACTCTTCCTGACCCTACCTGGGGTTTTCTTGGCAAAGATATTCAAGGGACTTGCCGTTTCTTTCTCCAGCTTACTTTACAGATGAGGAAACTGAGGCAAACAGGGTGAAATGACTTGCCCAGAGTCACACAACTAGGAAATGTCTGAGGCCAGACCTGAACTCAAGCAGATGAGTCTTCCTGACTCTAGGCCTGGCACTCTGTGCACTATGACACCGTCTGGCTGCCCTGCAAATGTGAACATAAATCAGTATTAAGGAAATAGGAAGAACATGATAGCTGCATTTTTGTAGACCCTTTACCCAAAGAGTAAGAGTAGAGATGAGAAGGATGCCTGCAGGATAAGATGGCAGTCATCAAGGTGTTCTGATCCAAGGATTGCTGGTGGTGTAACTCCAGGGGCTGTCTTGGTGTGGGAGCTGCGTCATCCCAGTAGTAATGGCTCAGATGTAGAAAGAGTGTCTCCACACACCCTTGTGGTTGTGATCTCTCTCCTTTGCTGCCAAGGTCTTCTGGCCCTTGACTACACTTCATCATGATTTCCCACTTCTCCTCTCTCTTGTAAGCATCCATCCTTCAGTATGAAAGGGGTTGTTGTTGTTGTTCAATTGATTTGGTCGTGTCTGACTCTTCGTGACCCCATTTGGGGTTTTCTTGGCAAACATTTTGGAGTGGTTTGATGTTCCCTTCTCCAGCTCATTTTACAGATGAAGAAACTGAGGCAAACAGGGATAAGTGACTTGCCCAGGGTCACTCAGCTAGTGTCTGAGGCCAGATTTGAATTCAGGTCCTCCTGACCCCAAGCCTAGTGCTCTATCCACTTTGCCCCCTAGGTGTTCCTGAAAGGGGAGGGGGATCATATTTTTCCAGAGCAGTCATAACTCTCCAAGGGTCCTTGGATCAGAATACTCTGGTGATTTCCATCCCACCCTGAAGCCCTAGGTGAAGGGAGCTACACAGGTGTAGAGTACTATGTGAGGACTTAGGAGGCAGAAATTCCTTCCAGCTGGAGGCAGGGGTTTGGAGACACCTTCATGGAGGTGGCCTTTGATCCAACACAGAATCACAGAATGTGAGGGTGATAAGGGACCTCAGTGGGTATCTATTCCTATCCATGCACAAAGGAAGCCCCATTATAACACACCTGGTAAGTGGTCGTGGAGTCTCTGTGCAAAGACCTCCAGGGAAGGGGACCCCACCACCTCTTGAGAAAGCTCTAATGCTTAGGAAGTTCGTCTTGATCTCAAGCCTAAATTCACTTCTTCCCACCTTCCACCCATCTGGACGTTGAAAGATAGAGTAAGGTATCAATGGATGGGGATGGAGATGAAGAGTATTCCAAAAATGAAGAACAGCACAAGCAAAAACATATAGGAAGGAAAGCATGGAGTGCATTTCATGGGCATGAAGAATCCATGGTACTCTTAGCTAGAGCAGAGGGAAATGAAGGGGAATGTTCCAATATAATACTGCAAGGGTACATTGAAGCTACATCGTAAGGGATCTTGAATTCCAGCTGAAAGAATTTGGGCTATATTTGGTAAATATGTAGAAAGGGCAGATAGTCAGACAAAGGCAGAAGTAGAAAAGGGATACAGTAAGATCTAGGGGTTCTGCTGAGGTCCATGGACCTCCAAGGGGCCTACGGACAGAGTTCAGAAAATATCGCATCTTTATTTTCACTCACCTCTAACTGAAATTTAGCATTTCCTTCAATTACTTAGAGCCCCTTCTGAAAAGGGGTCTGAAAGTTTGGCACCAGACTGCCAAGAGGGTTCATGATACCAACAAAGCGAGAAAAGGTTAAGAAGCCCTGCTTTACATACTAGTTTCACTTTATTTTTTTTCTTTTAGTCTGTTTCTTCTTTTACAACATAACTAATATGGAAATATGTTTTACATGATTGTACTTGTATAACTGATAGCAAATTTCTTTTTATCTTAGGGAGTGGGGAGGTGAGGGAGGAAGGGAGAATGTTTGGAACTCAAAATTTTTAAATGAATGCTAAAATTTGTCTTTACATGTAATTATAAAAAATAAAATGCTATTTTTAAAAAGTTAAAAAAGAACCCCTGTTTTAAAGGGAGGCAGAGTCAGAGTGGGGGTGCAGCCATGGGGTTCTAAGGCCTCAGTGTGTGTCCCCAGGCTCACCAGGAGGCCCTGAAGACGGAATGGCAGAACTTCTTGAACCTATGCATCTGTCAGGAGAGCCAGCTGCAATGCGTAGAAGACTACCGCAGGGTAAGGACCTCGGTTTGGCTTTGGGAGGGCAGCAAAGAGAGAACACATTTGATCACTGGAAAAAAACAAAAAAACAACAATTAGAAAAAAAAAATTTTGATGAAGCAATTGCGGTTAAGTGACTTGCCCAGAGTCACACAGCTAGTGAGTGTTATGTGTCTGAGACTAGATTTGAACTCAGGAAATCCTGACTCCAGGGCCGGTGCTCCATCCACTGCGCCACCTAGCTGTCCCCCACAATTAGAAATTTTTTTAAAATTTCACTTGTTAATAAAATGGATTTAATGTGAACATGAGGACCATGGAATTTAAAAATTGTTCAAGTGAAAAAAAATTCCAAGTCAAAAACTGGATGACATGAAGTAAAAATAAAACCACAGTTAAGAAGTCATCCAATCAGGGCCCTCAGTTACCACATTTTTTTTTGTTTGCTGCCCTCCCCTCTTAGAGTGGCAGAAGTCACAAGAAAACAAGATGAGGGAGGGAGGTCATTGATTTTTTTAAAAGCAAGTTTCCAGGGAGATACTGTAGCTTAGTGGATAAAGGGCTGACCTTGACAATCAGAAAGTCCTTCATTCAGTTCTTTTTTCTGACGAATATTGATCGTTGGCAAGACAGCCAACCTCTCGGGGCTCCAAACAGAGTAGCCAGTCTGTAGGAATGGAGAGAGCCTCCATGCTGCAAGCTGCTGACAAGAATGAAAGCACGGGTGTGGATGCCATTCTGCTTCAGCCTACCCCAGAACAAAGACCCTTCCAGAGTATGTCCTGCTGGGGGATAATGTAGATGCAATTCAGAGGCTTGTGACCAAGATCGTCAGAGTGGTGACCCTGAGTCCTTAGGGAGAGTCAGCAGATTTCATTCATTAACTAGAACCATAGAACATTACATCTGTGACCTTAGAGGTTGTATAGGTTGGGGGGGAGAAACAAGCATCTATTAAATGCCTACTGTGTACCAGGCACTGTTCTGAGTGCTTAGCAAACATTATCACGCTTGATCCTCCCAGCAACCCTAGGAGGTAGGTGCTATTATGATCCCCATTTTACAGTTAAGGAAACTGAAGCAAACAGAAGTTAAGTGATTTACCCAGGGTCGCACAACTAGTGTCTGGGGGCTAAATTTGAACTTGGATCTTCCTGATTCCAGGCCTGGTGCTCTATCCACTGGACTACCCAGCCGCTTCTAGTGGCCTGTTACCAATCCTGTCCTGATGCAAATGAGGATTATAGCAAAGACACTCTCACGCATTTTTTTTAAAGTTTTGTTTCTCTCTTTCATTTTGACAGCCCCTATTTTATTCCTCATGTACTTTAGAAAGGTTCTCAATGGGGTTGAAACACAGAGCAACTTTTGGTTGACTCTCACTCAAGAACATTTAATTAAATGGAACACATTTTTGAGGGTTCCTGTGAGTGGAGGTTTGGGGACATATTTTTGTAAGCTAGCTAGATAGAAGGAAGAGAAAAAAACTTGTTTTCGGTGGGGGGCTAATTGTCTGTTGCTCCCAGCCCTGGCTGGTCTTAAGCCCTCCACAGAGGTTATAGCCCTCTGTGGGTGGTGTTGGGAAGGACCCCAAAGACCCTGGGAGTTGACAGCCTTCTGGGCAACCCACAGTTTCAAGATGACTTGGATGCTGTCAACCAGACGCTGAAGAAACTGAGCTCAGACCTGAGCACTAAGTATGGCCCCGCCCAAGGAGATCCTCCCGGAGCATCGGCAGACCTGCTTCGGCATCTGGAGGTAAGACAGTCCCCAGCCACACCCCTCGGAACACCAGGGACAGAAAATCGCCCAGTCCTCACTGTCTAGACCACCTCACCGTGTGTGGCCAGAAGGTCACATGGCCAGAGGATGTCAGAGATGGCACGGACCCCAGAGATAAACTAACCAACCCCCCTTATTTTATACGAGAGAAATGTAAGGCCCAAAGAGGGGAAAGGACTTATCCAAGGTCAGAACTGGCTACTTTGCCTAACTGCTATATAGAGTAGATGAAATCCGTCCTCCCGCGTATCAATGTTATACCATCATCCTTCACTCTATCTTGCCCAGTGCGTGCACACATACACCCCACACATACTCATACATATACCTCCACACACACATACACACCCATGCCCACACACACCACACACATATATACCCACCACATACCCACACCCACATACATACACACACACACACACATACACACCCATACCCATACACAAATACACACTCATACCCACACCTACATAGGCACATACACACACATACACACACACACCTCACACCCATATACATACACACCCACCCACACACCCACACACATACATATACAAACACACGTACACACCCACACTCCCCCATACACACACCCACACACACACACACACACACACACACACACACACATACACATACACACACACACACCTCCAACCGGGTCTTAGCTACTGGAAGAATGCACCATGACTGACCTAGCTGACCACACTGAGGCTGGAGTGGTAGTGAGGCTCTGGGGGAGGGGCAGGGATCTGTAATCTGTCAATATGCATTTATGAAGCATTTATTCTGTGAAAGACACTGTGCAAGGCACTGGAGGTACAAAGACTGAAGGGAGATAGTCCCGGCCCTCAAAAAGCTTACATTCTAAAGAGGAAGCAAATAGATCCATAATATATACCAACTGGGGAGAGAGAGCACTCACTGGCAGCTATGGGGAGGGATCAGGAAAGGCTTCGTGTAGAAGGTGCCATTGGAAGCCATGGATTCCAAGAGGTGGAATTAAGGAGGGAATGCATGGGCATGAGGTATCGCCGATACAAAGGCACGGAGATGGGAGGTGAGGAAGAGCAAGGAGGCTCCTTTGGATCACAGAGTGTGTGGAGGGGTTGTGGTTGTTGTTGGTGTTCAGTTGTTTTCAGTTGTGTCCCACTCTTTGTGACCCCATTTGGGGTTCTCTTGGCAGAGATACTGGAGTGGTTGGCCATTTCCTTCTCCAGCTCATTTTACAGATGAGGAAACTGAGGCAAACAGGGTTAAGTGACTTGCGCAGGGTTGCACAGCTAGTAAGTGTCTGAGGTCTGATTTGAACTCAGGTCTTCCTGATTCCAGGCCTGGCATTCCATCCACTGTGCCACCTAACTGCCCCTTGTGTGGAGGGGAGTAATGTATAAAAAGACTTGAGAGGCAGGAAGGGGGCCTGGTTGTGAAAAGACGTAAATACCAAACATAGGATTTTATACTTGGTCCTAGTGGTAATAGAGAGCCACTAATGTTTATTGGAGAGGGAAGGGGAAAAAAAGAGGGTGACACGGTCAAACCTGAGTGTTCAGAAAATCACTTTGGCAGGTGTATAGAGGGTGACTTAGGGAGGTTATGGAGCAACCAGTTAGAGATATCCCATGGGCAGTTTGTGGTATGGGGCTGGCGCTCAGGAGAGAGGCTGAGAGTTATCAGCATAGCAAGGGGAATAGGACCCCCACAGGAGCTGAGGAGGGCATTGAATGAGAGATTGTAGAGATAAGAGATGGACCCTTGGAAGGCACTCACGGTAACACAGATTATGGATTGGCAAAGAAAATGGAGAAAGACGGCGATCTGCGAGGAATAGTCCTTGGCATTCTTTGGGGGATGGGGGGAGGAGGTCCTAGGAAGGCCCAACTCCAAATTCTAAGGTTTCTGGTCCAAGTCTTCCTGGGCCCATCCTGGTGGCTTCAGCTTTTCTTTCCCTTACTTCTCCCACAGGCTGAAGAAAGGCAGCTGAATACATTGGAGAAGACCATCAAGGACCTGAAGAAACAAGGCCAGGAGATTGCCCCCCTCCCTCTTCGAAGGACCCATCTCGTGAAGCCCATCCAGGTGGACAGCATCTGCGACTGGGATTCTGGCGATGTAAGGACAATGTTACTGGCATCCCTGGCTCTAAACCCTGTCAGTCAGTCAATCAATTGTCAATAAGCACTTATTAAGTGCCTATTGTGTGCCAGGCACCGTGTGAAATGCTAGGAAGGCAAAGGATAGTCCTTGCTCCCAAGGAGCTCATAATCCAATGGGGAAGACAACATGCAAACAAATAGGCACAGTCTATAAATAGAAAATAATAATAATAACAATTTTATTAGTAATATTTATTAATGTTTAATAATTTATAATAATTAATAATTGGTTGGTTATAATTATTATTTATGATGATTAATAAATGATGAATAATATTTATTAATAATAATCAATAGAGGAAAGGCACTAGAATTAAGAGGCATTGAGAAAAGCTTCCTATAGAAGACCCAAGAGTGCCTGGGATCCTCAGTACCTCCTGCTCTAGCATCTGGAGAATGGGGCCCCCCGGAAGGAGCTGTCCCAGGGCTTCTAGGAAGCCTTAGGAAGGCATCGTCTTGAAGGGGGTACGCCTGCAGCCTAATACTTGACTTTATCAGACTAGATCCGTAGAAGCCTCCATCAGGGCTCGCTTCCCACTTAGAGCAGGGCCCCAGGTTCTCCTAGTACTGTGCAACAGCCTCGGTCAGTCAGACAATCAACAAGTATTTATTAAACCCTCTCTATATGCCAGGCACTGTGCTAAGTGCTGGGGATACAAAGAAAGGCAAAAAACCTTCAAGGATCTCATTCACGGGAGAGACAGCATGTAAGTAATGAGGTCTATACAAATTGTAATCAGAGGAGTGGAAAAACAATCTGAGGCTTCTGCAGCAAAGGGGACCAGGAAAGGCCTCCTACACAGAGTGGGATCAGAGCTGAGTCTCAACAGGGAAAAAAAAAGGGAAAAGGTGAGAGGGCAGAGCATCCTAGGTGTAGGGTACAGCCAGTACAGAGACATGGAGATAGCAGCTGTAGGGTCATGTTTGAGGAAACTGAGCTCCAGATTTCCTGCTTAAAAAACAAAACAAACAAAAATATCTGTTCCCCATCTAGGTACAACTATTTAGGGGAGAGAAGTACATGCTGAAGGATAACCGTGACGCCCACACCTGGGTGGTGGAAGGCCCTGCTGGGGAGTCCAAGAGGGTCCCAGCGGCCTGCTTCTGCATCCCCCCACCTGACCTGGATGGCGTGGCTAGGGTCGGCAGGTATGGCGGGGGTCCAGAAGGGTAGCTTCTTGGGACATGCAGATTCTAATCACCAAACCTCCCTGACCCCTCCCTTTAACATTTCCTCCCCTGCCCCTCAATGCTGGGTTCTACGGCATATGTCCAATAGTCTCTCCACACCTTCAATACCTGCCCCTTCCCTTTGACCAGCTAGGTGGGTGCACCATTTTCCAGACCCACAAAACTGGGCTCAAGCCAGGTGCTCCGTGGGTCTCTGAAGGCGTGTCTACCCAAGTGCACCCCACTAGTTCTCTTCACCTTCCTTTGGGTTTGCCTGGGTCAGGATACAGTTTTATCAACGCTGGGGAGTGGGAGGGGGCCCCTGCCAGCCCCACCAAGGGCTCTGAGAAAGGAGGGAGGGAAGAAAGGGAAAGAGGGAGTCGTCTTCTCATCTATGTTCCCTTCCCAGGCTGGAGTCTGAGCTTCAGGCCCTGAAGCAGCAGTGTAAGGACCTCCAGCGAGGTCTGATGGCCAGTACCAGTGAGCTAGTGCAGCCCAACAGGCAGGGTATGAGGGCACAGGGGATGGTGGTGCTACCAAGAGGGTATGGAGGCTGGCCATAAGGGGGTGGGTACTGCAGCGGGGTATGTAGCACATGAGGGGAGCATTGACAGTAGGGGACTGGGTGCACCTTCTGGCAGAGGAAGGAGGCCAAGGCATGCGGACGCTCAGGCTCTGTCTTAGCCGAGAGCCCTCAGCTTCCATGACACCCTCGACTCTACAGTTGAAAACTACTCACATTTCTCCACTAAACCGCATCTTTACCTCCTTTAGATTCATCTCACCTGACTCCAAGCAGCCCTTCTGATTCTAGCATTTCTAGAGCATTTTAAGATTTGCAAATTTTTTTTTTTTACAAATATTATCTCATTTTATCTTCACAACCCCCCTGGGATGTTATTATTATCTTTCTTTTCTTTTTTTTTTTTTTTAGAAATGAGGAAACTAAGACAAACAGAAGTGAAGTGATTGGCCCGGGGTCACACAGTCATTAAGTGTATGAGACTGGACTTGAACTCAGGTCTTCCTGACTATAGGAAGCTAGGTGGTTCAGTGGATAAAGCCCTGGGCCTGGAGTTCACATCTGGCCTCAGGCATTTACTAGCTGTGTGACCCTGAGTAAGTCACTTCGCTTCTGTTTGCTTAGGTGGCTCAGTGGATGGAGTTCTGAGCATGAAGTCAGAAAGACCTGAGTTCAAATGTGACCTCAGATACTTACTAGTTGTGTGAACCCTAGGCAAGTCACTTAACCCCTGCTTGCCTTAATTCACTGGAGATGGAAATGGCAAACCATTCCAGTATCTTTGCCAAGAAAATCCCATGGACAACATTAGCGTGCTATGGTTCATGGGGTCACCAAGAGTCAGACAGGACTAAATGACTCAGCAACAACAAACAACTTCCCAACTCTAGGTCAAGTGAACCACCAAAGAGATATGTCAGAGGCAGCTCCCATGAGCTTGAGAGCCCATTGTTAAATTTTCATTGTGAGCATTTACACCTCAGAAATTGGCAAACACTGTAAATCAGGGCTTGACTTATTGTTTCTTGATTGTCTAGAATTAGGAAAGCGATGGAGAAAATGTTATGATGCAGATTAAACTTCAAAGCATGTGGTGGCATTAATTTCCCGGAGAGCTGGTGGTTAAACATTTCCCAATATATTGAAACTTACTACCCACTGTACCACCTACATGCTTTTTCTTTTTAATTTATTTTTATTCTGCCCTCAACAATCACCAAATAAAAATGGATATATTCTATATACATAATAGAATAGAAAAAGAGATTTGCACATGAAACTTTAGATCTCTACTAAGTATAGCTTGCTTTAAAAAAAAAAAAAAAGGTCTACAGTCAGTTCTACTGTAGCTTTCTTAGCCGTCCTACTTGTCTGTTGCTTCTTTCTGGCATTTTTTCTTTTCTCTTCTCTGAATTTAAAAAAAAGAATCTTCAATGACACTCTTTTCTTTTCCTTTTCTTTCTTTTGCTGACCCATTCCTATATTGTTCCTCACTGTCTCACTCCCATCCCATTGGAAAAGAAAAAGAAAAAGAAAAAGAAACCTGTGGGAACAAATGTGTGGAGCCAGGCAAAACAAATTGCCACAGTGGCCGCACCAGGAATTCCTCCCTCATCTACCTTATTCCCCCTTATCTGTTCCCCGTGGACTGATTTGTACAATCTGGCGGTTACTATGCTAGGGATGTGTCAGTCACATCCGCGCAGAGAAGGGGCCACCTTCCTATCTCCCCAGAGACTCTTTTCTCCTTTACCCCTCCCATGCTTTATTATGCCAAGTATAGGGTTCTGTTCATGCCTCTGCACATAGCGGTGACTGCTCCTTGAGAATGAGGGAGAGGGGGAGGGAATAGGGAGAACGGCGTTCTGGGAGTCGAGCTCTCATTCACCCAACCTCCTCTGTCCTAACCCTCTCCACCAGCCCCCTCAGGCACTGCCTCAGTCAACCCCCAAGCCCAGAAGCTGCTGACCCAGCTGACTCAGTTGGATAGTGACCTAAACCAGATAGAACATGAAATTCTGGGTTGGGCCCGTACCCCCCTGAACCGCAATGCCCCCCTCGATGACCTCAACACTCGGATCCGGAGCCAGGAGGTGGGTGAAGCTATGGGAGTCCTGTCCTGGAGGGGCAGGGTATCGGAAATCAGCCATTCACTCCACCAATATGAATGCTTGCTATGTGAAAGGCACTATGCTAGGTTCCGTGGGGGGATAAATAAGACATAGCCCTTCTTCTCACAGAGCTTACAGACTAGTAGAGGAGATGACACATAAACAAACAACGTTAAGAGGAAAAATGTGCCGTAAATGAAGTTCAAAAAAAGTATTATGTGAGTTGAACAGAGGGAGAAATTATATCTGGTTAGGGGAAATTAGAGAAGGGTTCATGGAGTTGAGGGCATTTGGATGAAGCCTTGAAAAATGAATAGGATTTTCATAGGAAGACATTGGGGAGAGGGATTTCAGGCAATTGACAAAGCCACCTACAAGAGGTGAGAAAATGCAAGATGAGTTCAGTATGAGTAGAAAAAGCAAGTGGTTGGGGCAATTAGGTGGCACAGTGGATAGAGCACTGGCCCTGGATTCAGGAGGACCTGAATTCAAATCTGGCCTCAGACACGTAACACTATCTGTGTGACCCTGGGCAAGTCACTTAACCCCATTGCCTAACCAAAAAAATAAATAAATAAATAAATAATGAAGTGAATCTGTTAAAAAAAAAAAAAGCAAGTGGTCCATTTAGTGGGAGTGGGAGACATGTATATAAAAGAAGATAAGGCTAGAAAGGTTGTTTGAGGCTTTGAATGCCTGGCTAAGAAATTTGGAAATGAGAACTGAAGAATGTTATTCTGTCAATGCTTTATAGAATAGAATGGAAGTTGGGGAGACCTCTTGTTATTACAAGAGGAGACATAAGGAAGATCTGAGCTACAGCAGTGACAGTGGGAAAGGAACGGAGGGAGGGAGCTAATGCCAGAAACATTTTAGTGATAGAATTGGTGTGATTTGGTGCCTGCGTGGAGCTAAGGAGGAAACAAGGAATTGAATCAGTCAACCAGACTTCAGGTCAGTGTGGCTGGTGTTGTTAACAGAAATGGGAAAATATCAAGGAAGAATTGGTTTGATGGCAGAAGATGAGTTTTGTTTTAGGAAGTGTCAGAGTAAAGGTTCTTAACGTTTTTTTGTGTCATGAACTCAAATTTGTGCTGAAGTCAGCATGAACTGGCTTGAGAGAGCCAATTGTTAAATTTTCAGCGTAAGCATTTATTTATACCTTAGAAATCAGTAAATGCTACAAATTGGGGCTTGGTTTGTCATTTTGTTGATTTCTAGACTAAAGAGAGTGATGGAGAAAATGTTAGTAATAATGCAGATTAAACTTAAAAGTGTGTTATATGTTTTGAGAGAACTGGTTGTTAAACATTTACCAGCACCCCAGCATGATACCCTTTGGGGATAACATTTTTTTTTTTAGGCAATTGAGGTTAAGTGACTTGCCCAGGGTCACACAGCTAGTAAGTGTCAAGCGTTAGGTCTGAGGCCGGATTTGAACTCAGGTACTCCTGACTTCAGGGCCAGTGCTCTATCCGCTGCGCCACCTAGCTGCCCCTGGGGAATAACATTTTTAAATGCATAAAATACATAGGATGGCAAAGGAAACCAAAGATCAGTGAAAATAATGGTGTAATTTTTTTTTCTCATCCAAGTCCATGGACTTACTAAAATATTAACCCTAAGTTAAGAACCCTTGTGCTAGAGGGTTATCCAGGGGAGGTGGAAAGTGGGATTGGAGCTTAGAAGGAAGGAGGAGGTTCTAAAATCCTATGGTGGGGGTAGGGTGAGGCTGTTAGTGTTGCATGTTAGTTGAAAGCAAGCTATCAGAAGCAAGCAACCGTGAGAAAGAACACAGGAAGAAGATTGAGGGCAGAGCCCACACTTAGGGGGTATTACTACATTTAGGGGTGGGAGGAAGGAGGGCCAAAGGAAGGGATTGTCAGAGAAGTAGGAGAATCAGAAGAGTGATGTGTCATGCAGGGCCATAGCTAGGAATTTTGACACCTAGGTGAAATCCAATAGAACAAGGATGGGGATGAGTGTCTGAGGCAGGACCATTACTGTGTATGAGTGAAGTAGAATATGGAGCTAGAGATCATGGGAGTTAATGGTGTTGAAGAACTGGGAGGCTATAGAGTTTGACAGGAACAGAGATTGGGATTGAAAAGACTGTGAGTCCAGTGTCAAACCTACTGGAGAGGAGGAAGAATGACCTGGGAGTCCATAGAAGACAGCAACAAGGATCTGGACAGGATGGAGTGAATGTAAAATAGAGACATGCCTACTGAGTGATGGTGGCAGAGAGAGGTTCTGAAAGTGGAGGTTCAGACCAGTTCTGCCTCCTGGCCCTGGGTGTCAAGGGAGTGGTCATAAGAAGGAAGAAAGGGAGGGAGGAAGGAAGGAAGGAAAGGAGAAAAGGAGGGAGGAGGGAAGGAAGGAAGGAAACAATCATTTATTAACTGCTTACTATGTACTGGGCTTATAGAGCCTGATAGGTCTACGGCTGGAAGGGATTTCAAAGGTCATCTAGACTAATCTCATTTTGAAGATAAGGAAACTGAGGCTGAGGGAAGTTAAGTGACTTGCTCAAGGGGTTGCATAGGTAGTAAGTGCCAGAGGCAGTATTCAAACCCAGGTCCTCTAACTCCAGAGCCAGTGTTCTCTCCACTGTATTGTGCTATTTCCCAGCGTGTGAGAGGAGAAGCCAACCTTGGAGAGGGTGCCAAGAAAAGTAGCATTTTTGGAGAAAAGCTAGAATTCGGGGAGCAGCAAAAGATGGAAGGAATGGGAATGGAAGAAGAGTTTAACGGCAGAGGAAGATGCCAGAGGTTAGAGTGGAAACAGGTGGGGCAGAGAGGTTGGGACTGAGGACGGTACTGGTGGGGAAGGGAGGGTGCTGGCAGCCAAGCACATAACCCTTTTGTCACCAGTCCCCGTGGCTGGTACCCTGATGATTCCAGGTATGCTGCCTAGCATGGGTTCCCAGAGCAGATAGCACAGGAAAGACAGGCCTCTCCAGTGGAAAGGTGGGCCCCAGAAGAGGGGTGTGACGCCTCCTAGGATGCTGGGGTAGCATCTGGGGAGGTGAGTAAGGGATGGTGTGGGTTGGACAGCTGCTCCAGTACTGGATAGTAGGAAAGCACACCACTCTCCCACCATACTGGGACCTAGAGCAAAGCCTCAGTGGCTCCATCTTAGTTCCACCTTTGATATCATGGAAGTCAAGAGAGACAGAAAAAGGGAGGTGGTGGTCAGCAGAATCAAATGCTGTATCATCACAGTACTTGAAGGCTACCAGGAAAATGCTTATTAGAGTTAGACTTAAAAAGGATATCCCAAAGTTTTAATAGCTTAAAACTGCACTAAGGTCTTTGGGACATCCTGAATATAATCATTTATATAGAGTTATTTAAGTGCAAAGGAGAAATGCCAGCCAAATTTGAGAAGGGAATCCATGGAGCCATTTCCAACTAGAGAAGAGAAGTTTGAGGAGAGAAAGTGGTGTTTGAGTTGGGTTTCAAAGGATTCAAACAGGCAAGTTGGATCATCTCGTTAAAGTAGGAGGTGAGGTCATCTATTCAGAAAGAGAGAGATGAGGTGGAGTTGCTACTCTGGTTGCCCTCCTCTGGACATTCTTTGGCTTATTAATGTCATTCTGGAGCAGTGATGCCCAGGACTGAGCCCAACACTCCTAATGAGGTCTGACAAGTTTTGCTCTTATGCACAATTTGAGCAGAATTAATTGGTGATCAGGCCTGCAACTCCTTTCCTAGCGCTCTTAAAAGTAAAGGTTACTCTCTTCCCACTAGCTTCCTGCACCAGTGTCTGATTATTCTGGGTAAAGGGAGAGAGAGCCCCAGCGCCAATGGGGCCCTGAATGGTGAAGCAGTAAATGATAGTCAGACTGCAGATTTAAGAATTCTTGAGGGGTAGCTAGGTTGCATAGTGGATAGAGCTCTGGTCTTGGAGTCAGGAAGACCTGAGTTCAAATCCGGCCTCAGACACTTGACACTTGTGACCCTGGGCAAGTCACTTAACCCCGACTGCCTCACCAAAAAAAAAAAAAAAAAAAAAAGAATTCTTGGATCCACGTTCATCCCTCTCTACAGAACACCACTCGAAGGCTTCAGGGCCTGGAAGCCGACAAAGAAGCCACCCAGAAGGAGTGTGAGGCTTTCCTCTCCTCTAAGCCAGCTGGACCCACTGTGCTTCACCTGCCAGTGACTCTTAACAACGTCAAGAACAAATACAATGATGTGCAAGTCCTCTGCAGTCTCTATGGGGAAAAGTGAGTGTTTTTATAGGACAATGGGAACTGGCCTGGGGAGTTAGGGGAGAGGGACACGGAGGATGGAGGGGGGAAGGCAAAGCCAGCAGGGATCTCTGATCCTCTCCCGGCTTCTCTTCCAGGGCAAAAGCAGCTCGTGCTCTAGAACAGCAGATCCAGGCTTCAGATAAGGTGATTCAGGGCTTTGAGTTCAACCTGGTCCAGGAGGCCCCCATCATTGCCAGCCCTGGAGCACTGCAGGAACGAATCGGTCAGCTGCAGGTGAGGGAGTGGGGGGGGGTGGAGGGGTGGGGGCAATGTTATGTTTAGAAATGAGACTAGTGAGAGCAGCCTTGATTGTGCAGGAGTGGATGGGAAAGGTATGTAAGGGTGGATGCAAAGAGGAGGCCAGTGGGAGCCGGGGCCTATGAAGTGCGGAAGCGGGGAAGCTTGTGGGGGCTGACCCTGCTCCTATTCCTTTAGGGGCAAAGACGGGAGTTGCTGAAGCAACAGTCCTGCGTACTGGGCCTGCACCGGGAGCTGAAGGCCACAGAGCATGGCTGCGGGGCGTTGCAGAACAACTTCCAAGAATTCTGCCAAGACCTGCCCCGACAGAGGCGCCAGGTGCAGAGGCTCACTGACCGCTACCATGCCGTAGCGGACCAGCTGGACCTTCGGTGAGGAGTGGGGCTGGCTGGGGAACATGAGAAGGAAGAGACCGTCCGGATGTGCTCCTGAGTCAGAACTTTCTTTTTCTGCCTTAACCTTCTAGTCTATTACACTAGAAGTTTCTGCTGCCCCTAGCACCCGTGGTACTCCCTAAACCCAGCCCCAGGAAGGGATGGGCAGGTGGTGGATCCCCAAAACATTTGCTCCAGGAAGATGATCCTAGCTTACCCCTTGGGGCAGGAAGGTAAAAGACCACCTGATTCACTCTCCCTAGATAGTCAGTCATGGTTCTTACCCCTCTCCTTTGCAACCTGAGCCTTTGGCCCTTCCCTATGGCCCGGCTTGGGTCCCCGGGGCTGAGATTGTCTGTTCTCCCATCGCCATTCCCCAGGGAGAAGGCAGTGCAAGATGCCAGCCTCATCTACCAGCAGTTCAAGAATTACGGTGAAAACCTTCGCTCCTGGATGGAGCACCTGCCCGGCAATGAGCTGGGGCCCACTGATGGACCCAGTCAAACCAACTATAAGCTGCAAGCTCAGAAGGTGAGGAGGAACCAATACGGTATGATGCTCTCCAAGAAAGGTGGACATGTGTGGAGGTGGAGGCTTGGGCCTCTGCAAGGAGGAAAAAGGCACCAGGTACAGGCTGCCTGGCACTTGTCCCTTTGACCTCTGAGGGAGGCCACGCCTGTGCAGAAGCAGTGCTCCTGCCACGCTCCCAAACTCTGGGTGAAGCCAACAAGAGGCAGAATGGGCAATGAAAAGGGAACTGGGTTTGACGTTAGAGGACCCAGATTCAAATCCTGGCTCTCTGTGACCTTGTGACCTTAACTCCTCTGGTTCTCAGTTCCCTCATCTAGAAAATGAAGCAGGGGGATGAGGGTGGAGGGAGGGGAGGACTAAATAAGGTTTAATTTCCTTCTAACTCTAAATTTTTGCGCCTATGTTTTTATATGTGTGTACATGCTTCCCCCTGGTGGCCACAACTGGAAAATGTCCTGGTCCAACCCTTGCAAGCTGATTGTCAATGGAGAAATTCAGTTAAAAATTCTTCCAGAGTACTCCCTATTCTCCTAAGGCCCAGCTCAACACTGGCTGGCTGGAGGTGGAGAGGGGTCTTGTTCATCTTCCAAAGCTGGACATCTTCTATACAACAACAGCTTGAGCAAATCCCCAGTATATACCAGAGTTTCCAGAGGTTAAGACAACTCATGTCTTCTCTTTTTCCTTCCCTGCCTTCTTCAACCCTGACATTGAGAGGTATAGATTAATCAATAGACTACCAGAAAGATGCTCTATTGCCCTCCAGGGGATGCAGGCCTGTCTGAGACACCAGGTAGCACAATGGATAGAGTGTTGGGCTTAGACTTATCAACATCTGAGTTCAAATCCCTCATCAAACACTCACTAGTTGTGTGACCCTGCAAAAATCAATTAATCTCTCGGGGCAGCTAGGTGGTGCAGTGGATACAGCACCGGCCCTGGATTCAGGAGGACCTGAGTTCAAAGGCGACCTCAGACACATAACACTTACTAGCTGTGTGACCCTGGACAAGTCACTTAACCCCATTGCCTAACTAAAAAAAAAAAAAAAACTCTGTAAAATGAGGGAGTTGTGGGGCAGCTAGGTGGTGCAGTGGATAGAGCTCTAGCCTTGGAGTCAGGAGGACCTGAGTTCAAATTCATGTGACACATTAGCTATGTGACCCTGGGCAAGTCACTTAACCTCAATTGCCTCACCAAAAAGAAAAAAAAAACAGTAAAATGAGGGGGTTGGACTCCATAATCTTTAAAGTTCCTTCCAGCTCTAAATCTATGAGCCTGTATAGTCTAAGGTCTGGGAGAAAGGTCTAGTGCCAGATTATAGCTAGTGAATTAGAAAGAGCCCGAGAGAGGGGCAGCTGGGTGGCGCAATGGATAGAGCACCAGCCCTGAAATCAGAAGGACCTGAGTTCAAATCCAGCCTCAGACACTTATTAGCTGTGTGACCCTGGGCAAGTCACTTAACCCCAGTTGCCTAGAAAGGAGAAAAAAAAAAGAGACAGAGCCCGAGAGCCCTAGCCCCTGAGTCAGAAGATCTGGATTCAAATCCTTCCTCTGCCTCTTCGTAACTCTGTGACCACCTTGGGCAAGTCACTTTACTTCTGGGCCTCAGTTTCTTCATCTGTAAAATGTGGAGTTGCATTCAATGACATCTAAATCTATGATTCTCTGATCACTAGCCTTAGAGTTCCATGGGGGACATGTGGCCATTATCCATACAGCCATACTGCGGGTGGGACATCTTTGCTATCGTTAGGATCTCATTCCCCCAGGAGGGTCCCCAGAGGATGAGAGGAAAGGAATGGGAGGCACTTTTTGCCTCAGGAGTCAGCTCCCCTCCATTCCTGGGCTTTTATTGACTTTTCTTCTTTCTTTCTTAGCGTCTAGTACAGGAAATTCAGAATAAAGAGAAAGACAAAAACACAATATCCCACCTATCCCAGGACCTGCAAGCTGCTCTCCACGTAAGTGGACTTTCTCAACTTTGCTCCTCCTCTCCCTTCCCCCCTCCTCCATCTATCGGCGCCTCTCTCTTCTCCACAAGATGCCCTCCCCCTCTCCTTATCCCTCTGACTGCTAGGTTTTTGCTTTCCCGTCCTTCTCCCCTACAGGACTACGAGCTGCAGGCAGACAAGTACCGTAGTTCCCTGGACCCCACACTGACTGCATCTGCCCCCAAGAGACCTCGGATCACTCCTCTGCAGGACAGCATCCAGGCCCAGGTAAGGATGGGTCACAGGCTCCACGGCTTTGCTTCCCTCTTCCCAGCCTCCTGTACCCCCATAGATTTGTAGGCCTGGTCCTTTCAGGAACGGCCATTCAAAGAACTGACTCCATCTTCTGATTTCCTCCCTCCCCAACTCCAGGAGAAGGACATAACCAAGCGCTTCACTGAGGTTGCTGCCAAAAAGCAACAGCAGCTGAGTCAGCTGGAGTTTGCCAAGAAGGTGTTGGAAAAGGTACCAAGATTATCTGCAGGGTCCTTTACTGGCACGGCTCCCGATTCGGAGATAATGTGCCCATTCTTGTGATAGCATCCTGGAGCCTCCCCTATCAATTCAGGGTGCTCCTGATCACTCAGTGGTCCCGTCTCCCTAGCCCCACACATGGGATACAGGCAGGCTGGGAAAAGAGGTGGAACTCCCTGCCCATGGCTCTCCACACAGGCACATCCCCCTTCTTGGCCTGCGGCTCCTGCAGGAGCATCACTCTCTAGGCACTGGACTCCCCTCCTATGGGGACTAGGCCTCTTCCCCCCAAGAAAGCCCAGCCTATCCCAGAAAAGACTCACACTGCTCAAACTGAGGGAGCAGAAGAGGGAGAGGGGAAAAATCACAAGAAGCTGCTAAGTGCTTCTTCCCAAGGATCCTTGTCATTTGAAAGTACAACATAGAATTCTCTTTTCCTGTTATGATCAGTCAGCTTAGACTTCTCTAGAGGGCACATAAAGAATGAACAATATGGGGGATAAGTTAGATTTTACACTTTTTGGAAGGTTGGACGGGTAGCAGGACAGGGGTGCCCTTCCTGGCTGGCATCATGGGCATTTGCCCAGCCTGTTGGGCGAGTATTCCACCTGGCCTCAATCCCCTCTAATTTGCTGATTTCTGAGTGTTTTAGAGCTTCAGCCACGCTTTCCCCTAACACACCAAGGGGAGGAGTCACTGAGCTGTGGGGCGAGGAAGGCAAGGTTCCTCTTTGTGATCTCTTATGCCACATGCACTCTTTCCCCTTTGCTCTGCAGAAGGAAATCAATGAGGCTATCCAGCCGGCTCATCACCCCAAGCAGTGGTCTGAGAACCAGAGCCAGGGGAGTGGAGAGTCAGAGACACAGGCACTGAAGACCCAGCTGGAGGAAGAAAGGAAGCGGGTGGCCCAGGTACAGCAGGAGCTCCAGGAGCAGAGGCAGCAGCTGCTGCTGCTGAAGACCCAGAAGCCTGTGGAGAGGCTAGAGGAAAAGGAAGTGGTAGAGTTCTACCGGGACCCCAAGCTTGAGAACAGCCTGTCCAAAGTGAAATACCAGGTGGAGGAGGAGGGCAAGAAGTGGGCCAGCATGAAGGCAGACCTGGAGGCGGTGAACCAGCAGATAGCCCAGCTGGAGAAGGAGAAGAAGGACATTCAGCCCCATCTGCTGACCAAGGAAGTCACCCAAATCAAGAGGGACCCCACCCTGGACAGCCAGGCGGCCCAGATCAAAGCTGAGATCGAACAACTTCGGGGAGACAATGCCACCATCTCTGCCCGGCTGGAACAGCTGAAGAGAGAACTAGTGACTCTGGAACAGAAGGAGGCAAAGGTGAAGGAGAAGGTCATAGTGAAGGAAGTGATCAAGCTGGAGAAAGACCCCGAAATGGTCAAGGCGTCCTGGGCTCTGAAGCGGCAGATTGAAGAGGATGCTGGCTGCAGGAAGGCGGCAGAGGAGGAAGTGGCCAAGTTGTGGGTTCGTGCCCAGCAGCTGGAACAGCAGATCAGCTCAATGGAGCCCAAGATCATTGTGAAAGAGGTAAAGAAAGTGGAGCAGGACCCTGGAATCCTTAAAGAGTCCATCACACTAAAGAACCTCATTGAGGAAGAGAGGAAGAAGAACGAGATGCTGACCAGGGAGCTGAAGGACCTGCACAGCAAGTACAGTATAGTAGAAAAGCAGAAGCCCAAAGTAGAATTCAAGGAGAGAGTCAACGAGATCTTCCAAGTGGATCCAGAGACAGAGAAAGAGATTGCTCGGCTCAGAGCGGAGCTCCAGGACACCACAAAAAAGAGAACTGCCGTTGAGAAGGAGGTGGAGGGAGCCCTACCAGAGCTGACCATCCTCCGGGCCCAGAAGCCAACTGTTGAATACAAGGAAGTGATCCAAGAGGTGGTGAAACATGAGAAGAGCCCAGAGATCCTCAGGGAAATTGACCAGCTGAAGGCCCAGCTCAACGATCTGGTCAACACCAATGGCCGGGCTCAGGAGCAATTCATCCGACTGAAAGGGGAGCGGGATGAGTGGAAGAGAGAGAGATCTAAGGTTGAGACCAAGATGGTGAACAAAGAAGTGATACGCTATGAGAACGACCCAGTGCTGGAGAAAGAGGCAGAACGTCTCCGGCGGGAGGTGCGAGATGCGGTCCAGAAGAGGAGAGCAACAGAAGATGTAGTCTATGAGCTTCAGAACAAGTACCTGCTGTTGGAGAGGAGGAGACCTGAGGAGAAGGTGGTAGTCAAGGAAGTGGTTGTTACCCAGGTGGACCTGAAGCTCCACGAGGACCACAGTCGCCTCAGCCGTAGCCTGGATGAGGAAGTGGCCAACCGGCGGAGGCTGGAGCGTGAGGTGAAGCAGCTCCAGGCCACGGTGGAAGAGAAGGAGAACCTCCTCAGTTTCCAAGAAGACCGCGACAAAAAGCTAGCGATTGAGAAGGAGCTGCGGCAGCTGAGCCTAAGGATCCAGGAGATGGAGCAGCGGCCTCTTGCAGTGCAAGAGAAAATCATCATGGAGGAAGTGGTCAAGCTGGAGAAGGACCCGGATCTGGAGAAGTCTACAGAGGCCCTGCGGCGGGATCTGGACAGTGAGAAGAACCAGGTGATGGATTTACACCGGGAGTGCAAGAACCTGCAGGTTAAAATTGATGTCCTCCAGAAGGCCAAGTCTCAGGAAAAGACCATCTACAAGGAAGTCATCCGGGTGGAAAAGGACCGAGTCTTAGAAAATGAGAGGTCCCATGTGTGGGAGCTGCTCAGTAAAGATCGCACTGCGAGACAGAACAGGGAAGAGGATGTGAGGAGACTCAAGGAGAGGATCGAGAGGGCTGAGGCACTGAAGAGGACCTGGTCCCGGGAAGAGGCTGACCTTCAGAAAACCAGGAGCCAGGCCAGCCAGGAGCGAGCAAAGCTAGAGAAGGAAATGAGGGAGCTCGAGAAGCAGAAGCAGGAGAGGATGCTCTGCTTACATGAGGAGTCCAAACTGCTCAGCCAGAAGACAGAAAGTGACCGGCAGAAGAGGGCCCGACGAGACCAGGAGCTCTCTCATCTGGAGGCGGCTATTCTCCGAGAGAAGGATCAGATCTATGAGAAGGAGAGGACTCTCAGAGACCTCCAGCTAAAAATGAAACAAGAGGAGATGAACCAGGACACCCAAATGAGAGAGACCAACCTTTCCACTAAGATCTCCATCTTAGACCCAGAGACCGGGAAAGACATGTCGCCATATGAAGCCTATAAGAGAGGCATCATCGATCGGAGGCAGTATATCCAGCTACAGGAACTGGAATGTGACTGGGAAGAGATCACCACCATGACCCCATGTGGAGAGGAGTCTGTCCTCCTTGACAAGAAGAGTGGGAAGCAATACTCCATTGAGGAAGCCCTCCGCTGCAGAAGGATCACCAAGGAGGAGTACCATCTCTACAAGGAAGGCCACCTTCCTATTTCCGAGTTTGCTCTCCTGGTGGCTGGAGAGACCAAAACTTCCCCGCTCTCCATCGGCTCTATCATCTCCAAATCACCCCTCTCCTCACCAGCGCTGGCTCTCCAAACCACCAGCATTTTCTCCCCTGGTTCCTCTCTCGGCCTCAGCGATGACACCTTTCCCATCGCAGGTGTCTGTGACACTGCTACCGACAATAAGTGCAACATCAAGACTGCCGTGGGCAAGAAGATGCTGGACCCCATCACTGGGCAGAAACTACTTGAGGCCCAGGCAGCCACAGGAGGCATCGTGGACCTCCTGACACGGGAACGCTACTCTGTCCACAAGGCCATTGAGCGGGGGCTGATCGAGAACACTTCCACTCAGAGGCTGCTCAATGCCCAGAAGGCCTTCACTGGCATTGAAGACCCTGTCACGAGGAAGAGGCTGTCAGTGGGTGAGGCTATCCAGAAGGGCTGGATGCCCCGAGAGAGTGCCCTGGCTCACTTGCAGGTTCAGTACCTCACTGGAGGACTCATTGACCCCAAGAGGACAGGCCGCATCCCTATTCCCCAGGCCTTGCTGGCTGGCATGATCAATGAAGAGCTAGCTCAGCTCCTCCAGGATGAATCCAACTATGAAAAAGAATTGATCGACCCCATCTCCAAAGAGCGGCTAAGTTACAAGGAAGCCATGACCCGGTGCCGGAAAGACCCGATGACTGGCCTGCTGCTCCTCCCCGCGACCCAAGAGAACTACCGCTCTTACCGCCCGGCCTCCCCTTCTCGGCCACGCTGTCTGTGCTAATTAATGGAAGCACTCCTCATGCATGCCAAGCAGGCACGAAGGCATGTGTTAAAGGTCATACATCTTTTTTTAGCTAAATAAAATTCCCTTTACCCTCCAAAGGCAGCGAGATGCCTGATCTCTCTACGTTCAAATGCTTTCTCATGAAGAGTGGTCTCCATATCTGAGCTCCCCAACTTTGAGTGATTAACCACATATCCCTAGCCCCAGTAGTCGGTGTGACTTTGTCTGCTCTCTCTACCCCAATGCATGCAATAAACTCTCCTGTTGTCTCAGTGGCTGGGCTGTCATTACTTGAAACATGGGATAGATTTGTCTGGTTGGGGCAGGGAGGGTGGGGACACCTGCTGAGAACTAAGAAAATGTCTCCCAGCTCAGTGGAAGGGGGAGGCTCTGCTGCCTCTGATTCTGGGTCTAGGACAAGTTGTCTGGGATGAGATCCAGAAAGGCAAATACAAACTCTTTCCCATGGAAATAACAGTAACCTCCTGCCTCCTCTGAATATCTCCTCCCCATTTTATTTGCTGTCTGTGCTCTGCACATCTCAATCTCTTTTTCTGCCAAGGGTACAGGTTCTTAATCGTTTTTGTGCCCCCTTCTTGGAAAAACATTTTTAAATGCATAAAATAAAATGCTTAGGATCATGAAGAAAATGAATTTCATTGAAATAGCTATTGAAATATATATTTTTTTTTAAGTTCACAGACCTCAAGTTAAGAACCCCTGGCTAGGGACCACCTTCAGCCCCTCGAGTGAGTCATGTTGACTTTCCCTTCCCTACGGTCCCTTTCCACTGAAGGGTCAGACATCACGAAGCTCAGAAATGTAATTTTTATTTCTTATTCTTAAATCTAGGACCAAATGAATGCAATTACATTATAGGTAAACAGCTAACTGCTGAAAACACACCCAACTCACACACTTGCCACTGACCACGTATGGAAAAACTCCCCTCTCTTCTAACTCTTCTAAATGGAATTAAACTCTTTCCTAAATAGTTTAAACCCCAAAAGAACAGCAGGGGGGGGCTGGATGTGGGGTACAGGAAGAGAGTCCCCTCTACCTTGGAATTTTTGACCTGAAGGTAAAGTTTGGGCTAGGTCAATGATGTCAAAGAAAACAATTGCCCCTCTTTCTCTGAGCACCACCCACCACTGTTCCTAGGTACAAGGGAGCTGCTCTCTCACCTCTCCCTCTCCCTTATCAGGTGGCTGCACCCTCCACCCTGAAGAGATGCTGTCAAACCCAACAAAGAACATGGGAACTCTCACTAACCTGGTAGAAGGACTTGTCCAAACCTAGCCTTTCATGGTCCCCAGGCCACAGCTAAACCTAGACACAAAGCTCACCCTGCCTACAATTCCTCCCCAACATTAGGGAAAGATGGCTAGAGCTGCAGCTGCAGAAGGGGCTTTGGGTATTGGACCTGAGAAGGAAGGGGAAGAGGATAGAAGCTGGATGCCCATCCCCTTCACCGGCAAAAATGCTCCAGCATGCACTGGCGTGGGGCTGAGCATGACTTGCAGGGGGAGAAATAGTGATGTTCTAGAGCTGCCTTGGCTGAGATGCGCTTGTTTGGGTCATATTGCAGCAGTTGCTGTAAAGGAAGGAGAAAAGCATGTTAATGTCTTCTTTCTGCCTTCTTCCCCAATCACCCGGGACTGTGGTGAGGATAATGAGGATTAGGACGAGAGAGCATAGAACCAGGAGAGTGCGTGCCTAGGTCTAGAGAAGTCTGTAGAAGGCCATCCCAACTAAGCTCAGGATTTCTTCTGGAGGGAAGCTGTGTGGGGAGAACGTGGAGAAGGAATTTACCTGCTAGGAATAGTTGGAATGGGACCCGGTTTGGGAATAAAAAATGTTGGAACCTGTAGAGAGACTTCTCTAACAACTGTGGGTGAGTCACCCAACCTTTCCCCTTCCTCATTGAGCTTTCCTGGTCCCCACCCAGCTCAAGTTGGGATAGGCTCTTCTTTATAAAAAGGTCAATGTCTCTGGAAACATGACAGTGAACATGCGGAGTATGAAGACCCAAAAAGGAAGACAGGTGGGGCAGCTAGGTGGCACAGTGGATAGAGCTCCAGCCTGGGAGTCAGGAGGATCTGAGTTCAAATCCACCCTCAGACACTTGACACTTAATAGCTGTGTGACCCTGGGCAAGTCACTTAACTTTGGGGGATTGCCTCACCAAAAAACAGAAACAAAACAAAAAAAAAAACAAACAGAAAGGAAGGCAGAGCCTTGAGAGTGGCTCCTGTCGCTCACACCAGGTCCAGCCATTCCCTTGCAGTTTTCTGCCTCAGTTTCCCTGAAGTCTTGCCTTACTAGTATATAAAGTACTCCCCTCAGGCTAAGTTCTATGGTGCTTTTGGGCGGTTAGCATGGGCCTTAGCATTGGGCATAATAATATTTGTTTATCAAATATTTATCAAATGTATATCACTTTAAAGTTTGCCAAGTACTTTACATACATTGTCATTCGATCCTCAAAAAAACAGGTAAGTGCTATCATTATTCTTATTTCACAGATGAGGAAACTGAGGCTCTGAGTAGTTAAATCATTCAGTTTCTTCATCATAAATTTAAGGGGGTTGAACAGGGGTGGGGAACCTTTGGTCTTGAGGCCACTTGTGGTCCTCAAGTGCAGCCTTTTGACTGAATCCAAACTTCACAGAAAAAATACCCTTAATAAAAGGATCTGTTCTGTAAAACTTGGACTCAGTCAAAAGGCCACACCCAAGGAGGCCATAGCTTCCCCACCCCTGACAGAAGATTTTTAAGGTTCCTTCCAACTCTATGTCTGTGAGATAGGGGCTATTATTATCCCCATTTTGCAGATGAGTAAACTGAAGACAGAGGCAGCTACGTGGCTCAGCGGATAGAGCACTGGGCCTGGAGTCAGGAAGACTTGAGTTCAAATCCAATCTCAGACACTTGCTAGCTGTGTGACCCTGGGCAAGTCACTTTGCCTCTATTTGCCTTAATCCATTGGAGAAGAAAATGGCAAATCACTCCTATATCTTTGCCAGAAAAACAAACAAAAAAAAATGGGTCATGAATAGTTAGACATGACTAAATGACTGAACAAAATCAGAGATCCAAAGAAGTTAAGCTATTTGCCCAAGGGTCACACAAGTAATAAGTACCAGAGTTAGTATTCAAATTCACATCCAGTCTCTAAATCTAGTGCTCTTGGACAGCACCACAGTCACCATTGTGAAGATGAAATTATATATATATACACACACATATACCTATATATATATACACATACACATATACCTATACATATATATACATATACCTATATATATACACACACATACCTATATATATATACATATACCTATATATATATATATACATTAAGTGCTTTGCAAACCTTAAAATTCTATATAAATGTGAGCTATTACCCATTTTTACACAGAAGAAGAAAATGTGATCTCTGCCCCAGAGGAGGTATTCATAGTTGAGTTGGGAAATGGAAACTACATGCATCAGCACGATTACAGCTGACATTTTATATAGCATTTTTAAGGTTTACAAAGCACTTTCCGTACATTATAATATCTGATCCATGTGCAAAATGACTTGGTAACCAATAAACACATGCAGATTGGCAATAGTGTAACTCAAGGGTATATATACTCCAGATGAAGAATGAAAGGATAAGAGTTCAATGTTGCTAATTAGGGAAGTCTTTCTAGAAGAGGGGGGTTACAAGCAGTTTTATGTGTGAGAATTAAAACAAGGAAGACAGGCCAAATAGAGAAGCACTATAGCATAGTGGATTTGGTACCAAGAAACCTGAGGTTCAAATCCTGACTCATATACTTACTGTGTGACCTTGGGCAAATCACTTAACTACTCTGAGGATCAGTTTTCTCATCTGTAAAATGGGGATAATAGCACCTCCTTCTTTACAGGATTGTTGTGAGCATCAAATGTAAAGTCATTGGCAAACTTTGAAGTGCCATTCAAATATTAGCTATGTTGTTGTGGGGAGAAATGGTTCTAATTAATTAGGCAGGGATGAGCAAGTTAAATGCATGCAGGAGACAAAAACAGATTGGCTTGGCTGACTGGATTGGCAAAGTCCCTCGCCCTAACTGGACCAGATTCTGGAGCAACAGCTGGAGTTATCTTCTTTTCCATCCTTCATTCACCTACCATGAGCAGGTCCTTGCCCTCTGGGTCAAGGCTGGGCACAATCTCCTCTATCGACTTCCTGGTCCACTTGGGGAAACTGCCCTTATAGTCTGGCAGCTGGGTGACCCCTGGCCACATGGCCTCACTGGGTGTGCCAAGGGTTCGAAAAATTCGAAACAGCTGATCAATTTCTGAATCACCAGGAAACAGGGCCCTGCGTGTCACCTGAAGGGAGGAAAGGCGACTCCTTTTTACCCCTAGGGCCTATTTCCTTTTTCTACTCCCAACCCCCTCTAAGCAAAATCCAACACAGAGTAAGCTTCTAGGGCTTGGGAAAGAAAGTCAAAATGTGGAACCTTTTGGGGTAACCCATTCCCAGGGCTTCTGTAGCTGTGAAGTATGACTACTTTGCTTGGCCCTCTAGCCAGCCTTACTCATACACCACTCAGAGAACTGAACCTAAGTTCAACACACCCCCCTGGGCGACCCTCCCATGTCCCCCTTTACCATCTCTGCAAAGATGCAACCAATGCTCCAGACATCCACAGCTGTTGAGTAGAACTTGCAGCCCAGGAGAATCTCAGGGGCGCGATACCAGAGGGTTACCACCTGTAGGGGCAGAAGCCAGTGCCACTCTGGGCAGCCCTGGTGATTGAGCGGCAGTCCAGCCCACAGCTCTGCTCCCTAACCCAATAGTACCTCATGGGTATAGGTACGTAGGGGCACGCCAAAGGCCCGGGCCAGCCCAAAATCAGCCAGCTTGATGGCACCTAACTCATTGATGAGAAGGTTCTGGGGCTTTAGATCACGATGGATGACCCGATGAGAATGGCAGAAATTTACCCCCTGGAGCAGCTGGAAGAGGTAGCTCTAGAACAGAAAGGCAAGAAGGCAACTGGCTTAGCTAGAGTATAGCTGGGTCTGTGTGGGTGGGAGGCGCCACCATCCCCCGCCCCCTCCTACTTCATGGTACCTTGACCAGGTGCAGAGGCAGTTCTGCGGCTGCAGCTGAGTCCATATATTTCTTCAGGTCCTGGCTGAGGAACTCAAACACCAGGTACAGTTTTTTCTCACTATGTACCACATCTAGTAGCCTGGTGAGAAGACTCCAGTCACAAAAACTAGACATATTCCCAGTCAGGGGGAGGTGGGTAGGGAGGGCCCTGTAGCTTAGGCCCCTCTACCCCCTTATTCTCTTTGACCTATCCTCCTCAACTTACCTGACAATATTGGGGTGCTTAAGCTCTTTGAGAAGGGAGATCTCTCGAATGGCGGTGCTTGGTACACCCTCAGTCTCTCTGCAGCAAGGGATGGGTTGCAGGGGATGAGATTGGAGAGTCCTGACAGGTGGCAGGAGCCAAGGGGGCAGCTTCTGGTTTGAGGGCCTTGCCATATCGTCCTCTTCATTTGAAATGCCGCCCCCCCACCATCACCCTGATTTTCTGGGCCTGAGAACAACCTTCTCTATCTAAAGTAGGTGTCTCAAGTTCGGACTTCTTTAACACATACCCCATGCAAGGAAGTCCCTGAGGGAGGCAGAAATCGGGGAGGACCGAAGGCTGCTCCCCGGGACACAAACAGGGCACCCAAAAGTCTAATGCTCTGAGCCTGGGGAAGGCGGGCATCCCTGAGAAGGGGTGCAGGGCCCCGGGGGAGGGCCTCCCCACACTCACGAGTCTAGGCGGATCTTCTTCAGGGCCACGAGCTGCCCTGTCTGCTTGTTCCTGGCCTTGTACACCACCCCGTAGGTGCCCTCACCAATCTTCCCCACCTTCTGGAACACGTCCATGCCAGCGCAGCTGCGTGGGCGACAGAGGCCCTGCCTGAGCATCCCCAGCCCGGGCAGGGCAGCTCCCCGAGAGGGCCTAAGTGACCCAGAGGCCTGCGGCCTCCCCTGGAGCCGGGGGATGGGCGCCGAGCCCTTCCATCCCTGCTTCCCCTCCCAGTGGGGCCTCCTGCCCCGCCCCCCAGGCTCTCTCCCAGCCCTGGGGCCTGCGAGCTCCCAGGCCTGGGCCGGATCCTCCAGGGCACTAGGAGTCTCCCGCCCAGCTCACCCCCAGCCCCAGCCCGCCCTGCTCCTGCCCCCTAGGGAGGGCAGGGAGGATCAAACCTCCTGTCCCTCCTTCTGTGCTCTCCGGGCCCTCCCCTCCTCCCCCAGTCTGGCTCTGCCTTCCTCAGAGCACCCTGGGAACAGCCCCAGAGGTCAGAGGTCAGAGGTCAAAGGACACCCGTGGGTGCCTCAGAGTCAGCTGTCATGTCTGGCAGGCTAACAGGCCTAGTGCCTGCCTCCAGTCAGGGGACCCAGGTTCCGAGCCTGGCCCCAAGCCATGACCCCCATGATTTTGGGCAGGTACAGGAAACTTTCCACGAGTCCACCCACACATCTTGTTTCCTCATCTGGGAAATGAGGGGATTGGCCAGGGAGTCTCCAGCCCCCCACCCCACCCCATTCCTTGCCTACCTAGGACCCTTCCCCTGGGGGTCCCAATCCCTGCCATCCCTGCCCCCCCCCGCCCAGCAGGACGGTCACCAAGCAGTCCAGGACCCATCCCTTTTTCCAATTGGCTGCAAGCTCCCCACATTGGCTTTAGGAAGGTGTGAAGCCACAAGACCCTGGAGAGGAGGGGGTCATTTTCTTCGCCTTGGACTTCCAGGCCAGAATGCAATGAGGGGAGGGAGTGGATTTCTCCCTCCCCACCAACCCCAACCCCAAGAGCACAAGTCAGAGATGAGAGCTCCTGGGAACACTTCCCCAGCCTTGGGGGTTACCTCATGAGTGATTCCAAGTTTGAATGTCTCCAAATTTGAAAATTCTTGTGTTTTAAGCTCTCAGAGGGAGAGTTCCTCAACAAAATGCTCCACAGAGAAGGTTGAGGACCATCAACATGGTTTCTGCAGCTGGAAGGCTAGAGGCCATCATGGAACGGGAGAGGGGGGTCTCCCTGAAGTCTGGTCCTTGCCAATTCCTGCCCTGTATTTTCTGTGAGTTGCTCTGACAGCGTAGGTCTGGAGGGAATGAGGAACATTTGTTCCTTGGCCCCATAGTGTCTGATAGCCTGGGAGATTCAAATTGGCCAAGTGTCTTACGTTTCTGTATTTGATAATGGGTTCCTTAGTTCCCTGAATCTTCTTACATCTTTTCTGTAGCGAGTCAACTAAAGGTTGTCCTATACCCGATAGGTTTAATTGTCATAAGTGATACCTGAACCACATATGTAATCCTTTTTTCTGTTCTGCTTTGTATATGGAAATGCTCAGTGTATTTGGTGTCTGTTAAGTCCAGAATAAATTAATTACTGTTAAAAAGAAAAGCTATACCGAAGCTTTATTTAAGAGATTTCCCTGGAATAAATATCCGAGGGTGGAGGCAGTAACCGAAGGAAAAAACTTTGCCCTCAAGGATCCAACCTGGTCCAAATGGAAAGGGGGTGGGGAGGTTGGTCACACAAAACCCACCTAATATTATTGAATACGAAGCCCTATAGAAAACTGAATACCCAGCCCTATAGAAAAAAAAATATATTGCTTCCATTAATCTTCACACAGCCCCATCACCACCCAAAACCAAAAAAGTGTCTGGGAAAACAAGTGGGCCCTTTGGGGAAAGAGGTATTTGGTCCCTTTACAACTCTGTTTTCACATTAGTATATGGGCTATAATGGAGAGAAACAGATAAATGTTGAAGTGCCGTATATCTATTCCCCCAGATCTCTGGGATGGGCTATATCTGCCCGCCTGTAGGACATACGCTGCCTTCTCTGGTGATTCCTCTCAGTATTACGATATGGGGATTCATCTACTTGGCACACCATGTCCTCTAGCATAGCATGAAAACAAGTAAGGGACAGGGGCCAGAGTAACACCTTTGCTCCCAGCAAAGACCAACAAATCTGTCAAGGTGCTACGGCCCTGGGTGCAAGCCAGGACTAGGAGTTGTCCTTGCTCTCCTGCCCATGTTCTTGGCTCCCCTTCTCCTGCTGATGTTCCCTCTCCTGGTGATACTTCCTCTGCTTCTGGATGGCTTGTTCTAACAAAGGCAGGTTTATCCCCTCCACACAAGTCAGCACACGAGCCTTTACCATGGAAACCTTATCTGAAAGATACAAACAGTAGTGCAAATGACTTTGGAGTGCAGGTGCCAACACCACACAGTACTACCATTACATTCTGGCAACATCCCATACCCCTTACATCTTATTCCTAGTTTTGCCAATGGGTGGGAGCCTGGAGGGAAAGAGAATCAATGACATACAAGATTTTTTATCCTCAAATTAAACATTGGGATCTGCAACCAGGATAAGACAATGAGGAAAAGGGGGCATGTGTTTTAGAATCAAAAGGGTAGCTTGAGGACTTTGAGGTATGAGTTCATCCCGGCTCCCTTCCTGCATCTCTCTTCTCCCATTTCAGACCCCCTTAGGGAGGCATCCCAAAGACCGTTAATGTGGGGATAGTTTCCTCAGCTTCTTGTAACTCACTGAGATCTGGGTAACCAGAGACACAAAGAATGCGTTAGTGGTCTCAAGAAGACTTCTAGGTCAGTATATAAATGACTTGTTTCTTAGGTACTCCCCACAGACTTCATCCTGTTGTTTGTTTGGTAGGAGGAATTCCAGGATCCACTCCTCCCCAAACCTGTCTAATGTTTGATCTTATCTGTGAGCCTTTACATGTGTGCTTTGGAACCTGGGCTATCAGGTTCACCTTTGGTCTTTGATCTGTAGTGGTTCACTATGTACTGCATGTGTTTTCTTTTAGTCCTTGCTAAGGTTTGGGGATGAGAAGTGGGGGTGGATAACAATAATAATAATCATCATCATCATCATCATCATCATCATCATCATCATCATCATCATCATCACTCATAGTAATACCTGTCGGTTTACAAAGCACTCTCACAGCAACACCTGCAACAACCTTGCAATATAAAGGCAATGTATTATTATCGTGCCCATTTAAGTGACTTACTTATGATCACAAAGCTAGCAACAAACAAGACCTGAACTCGGGCCTTCTGACCCCAAGTCCAAAACTCTTTCTTTACACTACCATTATCCTGCCTCTCCAAGAATGATAACATTTTCCTCTCTAAGAGGCTCAGGTTGTCTGCTGACAAACACCTCCTGTCTAAGATGAAGACTTAAGTACTTCCAGCTGCTCCAAGTTCCTGAGTCTGAATTTAGAACAACCACTACTACTGCTCAGGGTATGTCTGGGTGAACAGCAATCACTCCAAAATGTTCTGGTTTTACAAATTGAATGTCTCTATACAAGCTTTCCAGACAGATAATGTAGTGCTTATTTATTTCCCTTAACTACAATTCTTCTTTAGAGTGGCATAGTTGTGGAATTCCATGGTTTACAAAACCTAACATAGTACTATGCATGTGGAGCCACCTAAAAATGTCAAGTTGAATTGTCATTAAAAGGGGTAGGGGACTGAAATCAGGATACCTAAGTTTTGATCAGGGCCACTAGATGGTACAGTGCATAGAATGCTGGGCTGTGGAGTCAGGAAGACCCAAGTTCAAATTGGATTCAGACACTAGCTGGGTGACCCTGGGCAAGTCACTTAACCCTGTTTGCCTCAGTTTCCTCATCTGTAAAATGAGCTGGAAAAGGAAATGGTATCTTTGCCAAGAAAACCCCAAATGGGGTCACAAAGAGTTAGATATGACTGAAACAACTGAACAAATTCTGATTCCAGTTCTTCTATTAAATAGATGTGTGACCTTGACCAAGGAACTGGCCCCTCCAAAGCCTCAGTTTGCTCCTCTGCAAAAGGAGAGGTTTGCACAGGGGCAAAAAAAGTCCCTACCATTTTGCAGGCTGCGAAGGATAACGATCCATGAAGGTATATGAGGAAAACCTAAGACTTGCTTCATCACATGAGCTTCACATGGAACAAACAAAAATGTTCAGGTGTTTAAAACATGCCACTGAATCTCCCCCTTGATGCCCCAGATCCCCATCCCTTAAGCAGCATAGCCTATAAAGACCTGTCAAAAGTCTCTTGTTGAGGGTGTTTTTTTTTCTTTCTTTCTTTCTTTTAAGGCAGTTGGGGTTAAGTGACTTGCCCAGGGTCACACAGCCAGTAAGTGTCAAGTATTTGGTCTGAGGCTGTATTTGAACTCAAGTCCTCCTGACTTCAGGGCTGGTGCTCTATCCACTGCACCACCTAGTTGTCCCAGAGGGTGATGTTTCTTAATCATCATCAACACTTTGATCTCCATTTAAACAATTCTGCACAGGAGTCACTGACGCTAAATGTTTGATTTTGCAGCTGCTTCACTGCTTCTATAAATTCCCAAGGCCAACCTAATAGGATTACATTCTCTTTAACCTCAAACATCTTGAGAATTGGCTCATAAATGTATATTTGTTTTGCTGGACTATTCAGATTGATTACAAGAAGGAATTTCTACTGCCAATGGAGGAAGGATTGGATATTGGAGAGGGACAGATACAAAAAAAGGAAGTATGAACAAAAGATTTTTTAAATGCAGAGTAGAAAAGAAAAATAGGTACACAATGGGACATAAATTGTCATACTTCCCTATTAAATTTTTATATAGACGTATATATACACAGATCATATATCTTTTTTAATATCCAATTTGTATAGAACAGAATTTCAGTTTCTTATATAATCTTACTGTATATTGAAATGTTTGCATTTGTTGCTGATTAAGTTTACCTTAATAAAAAAAGTTGAAAATAAAAAAAATTCACTATTAAAAAAAGCTGATTGTAGCTAAGATTGCTACAGCTATGATTCTAAGCATGCAATCGCATTCAGTTTAGAAAGCATTGAATGTATAAGCTGAAAAAATAAAATTAGGTTACTATAGATTGATTGTCAAGATTCGTTCCATTTCACATTCTATGTTTCCAGTTCTAAGCTTGCTCTCCTTGTGGGTGAAAGTCTGTGTGAACCTAGTCAAGGGATTAAGTGAATATGCAAGAAGATGCATGACAGCTTGATGGGCTGTGGGGAGGTGACCCAGAGTTCAAGTGACACCAAAAAAGAACAGGTATTTGAGGTCTGATACAGTCATCTTTCTGGTTTCCCCTTCTAGTCCTCTCGTAGTACCTTACTAAAGACACCATTAGACTGTGAGCTCCTCAAAGGAAAGGGCTGTTTTGCCTTTCTTTGTATCACCAGTGCTTAGCACAGTGCCTGGACTGACCAACTGACATGGCATCCCATCCTGTGTTTCTCGGGGGTGTTTTCTGAGCTAGGAATTATCAGCAGCTCCATGTTAAAGAGGTGTGGGGCAAAAAGCCCTGCATTTGGAATCAAAAGACCTGGATGTGAATCTCAGCTCTGCTTTCTGACCTCATGCAAGTTATTTCCACTCTCTGAGGCTCAATTCATGGAATAGAATTTGACAGTTGGAAGGGCCCCTAACAGCCGTCTAGTCTACCCATTATAACATGCCAGACAAGTGGTTGTCCTTCCTTGGCTTGAAGACCTTCCTGGAAGGGGACTTACCAGCCCTTAAATCAGTCCCTCCCACTTCGGGACCACTTTAATAGTTAGAAAGTTTTTCCCAACATTATAGTTTTCTCTTGAATAAAATGAAGAGAGTCTGAAGATATCCCTCCAGCTTTAATATTCTCTGAGCCCATGTCCAGCCTTCTTCCTTTACATGGAAATTGCAGCCAGCCAGCATAAGTCCTGGGGACGAGCTGACCCAGATTTCAGTCCTGCAATGCAGGCTGCTCTGAAACTCAAGAGTGTGCGTCACCTTGGAAGTGGGGCATCCTGTCACATATAGGCACTGTTCTGTGGTGACCTGATGGGTTATCCACAATCAGGGCTTCTTAAACTTTTTCCACTCGTGACTCCTTCTTAAACTGTGGGGTGTGACCCACATCGCTTCAGAAGCGCTGAATGACGCAGAGTGAAGTGGTGTATTTGAGCAATAGGAAAAACTAAAACAAATCAGGAAAATGTGTGACCCTAAATGGTCCACACTGGTTATCCACCTGCTCCCTCACTTAAATCCAATTCTCTTGCATGTCATGGCATCACCTCCCTGAAGTCATGGTCCTCTTCGAGAACAAAGGACAAACAACAACAACGAAGCTGATGTACTGAAAAGATAACTGGATTTGGAATCCAAGGACGTAGACTGAAGTCATAACTTCTCTTTAATAGTTGGTGTTATTATTATCTCCATTTTGTTGTTGTTTAGTTGTTTTTCAGTTGTGCCTGACTCTTCATGACTCTATTTGGGGTTTTCTTGGCAAAGATACTAAAATGGTTTGTCATTTCCTTCTTCAGTTCATTTTACAGATGAGGAAACTGAGGCAAACAGGGTGAAGTGACTTGCCCAGGGTTACAATGCTAGTAAGTGTCTAAGGCTGGATTTTAATTCAGGTCCCTGGGGGCAGCTAGGTGGTACAGTGGATAGAGCAATAGCCCTGGATTCAGGAGGACCTGAGTTCAAATCCGGCCTCAGACACATAACGCTTACGATCTGTGTGACCCTGGGCAAGTCACTTCACCCCATTGCCTAACCAAAAAAAAAAAGAAAGAATGTGAATTCAGGTCCCCAGAGCTGGAACTCTATCCACTGTGCCACCTAGCTGCCCCATTTCCATTGTACAGATGAGAAAAACTGAAGATCGCAGAGGTTAAGTTGCTTGTTCAGAGTCACAAAGCTAGTAAATGTATGAAGCAGGATTTGAATTCAGGTCTTCATGACTCCAAGGCCAGCCCTCTATCCACTTTTCCATTTAGTTGCCTTTAGGAAACACTTGGAATCAGAGGACCTGGGTTCTAGTCATAACTTCCTTACTTAGTAGCTGTATGACTGGGCAATACCAATGTGAAATCATAATAAAATCCTCCTTAATTTATCTAGAATTATTAAGAAATACTCTTGCTCTAAAAAGCCCTTTCCAAAATCCTTGAAAAAGCCCCTTGGGGAAGTGAGTAATAAGTCTGAGGATAAAATGTTTCTCTTGGGCAAATTAAGGGCAATAACCAAACTTAACTCTGTTGTTGTTTATATCATAGCCTTCCCATCTGAGGTCTGCATCAGAGAAAGGATTAAGAAACCAATGAAAGTAATGAGGTCCCTTTGTTTACTCCAGGAGGGACTGACCTGGTTACTCCACTATTCTTGAATATTAACCCAGTCTGTGTTTTCACATATCTTTTCCTTGTTAAAGATTCCTATAATAAAAGTCACCGAAAACTATCTTGGGGCAAAGAGCCATATCAAAGGATACGGTGAGCTCTACCTACTTGGACAACTCTCCCTCCCAAGACAGAAATGCTTGGACGTTAGTTGAATCTTAAATTGAATAAAATTATCCAAAATACTTGAGCCTAAAACTGCAGAGTTCAGTGTTAGTATTAATGTTTTTCCTTTGACACCAAAAGTAACTGACAGTATTTGCAGCCATAATACAAGCAAAGGGCTTTATTATCTTATACACTCAATAATTTTGTGAAACAGATGTCACAAGTATTACTAATCCCATTTTACAGATGATGTTCCACTATGACATTCTGCCTTTCAAGCTATTCTCAGCAATGATCAAATGAACAAGAAGTTTGCTAAATTCTCCCTTTACTTGGTGCCAAGAAGTAGATCTTAGACAGCTGGAAGTCTGCTTTCCATATACCTACCTCAGTCCAGCAGGAGGAGAACAAGGGAAAAATTCAAGCGCCTTCACTCTTACATTATTAACATTGATGGTTTGTGCCAGAATTTCTGAAGCTTTTCCATTTTTGCATTTTCGTAGGCATTTTGCTAAGTTTTAATGAATTTACCATTTTATCTCCCTTCTTTCCCCACGGCTTGTGGGAAAACCCTCCTCCCCCAATTTAGATTGTACTAAAACTCCCATTTTTTCCCTGTAAAGGAAAAAAAAAAGAAAAAGTTACCCAGTATAAAATTATGTTTTGGGGATGTGAATATCATGGCTGACAGAGCAGGTGGCACAGTCTTTCAAGCTCACATGAAACTTATATGAAGGACTGTTAAAATAACATGGAGACAGGAATGAAATGGGGAGCAGAATGAGTTTGAGAAGTCTGGGGAATATTGGGCATTATGATGCGGTGCAGGATGGTAGGAGCAGCAAGAAAAGGAAAGGGGGGCATTCATGTATCAGAAATGAGCCAGCTGGAAAAGGTCCGAGAGCAGGGAATAGCCAGCAGCTTAGAGAGCAGCAGAGGGCAGGGGGAAGGGGCTGGGATTTTCTGTGGTAGCTAAAGGCTGGAAGCAAAGTCAGGGATTGAATGAAGCAGTCACATATCAGCATCCAGAGTGATAAGAAATGAAAAATACGAGGAATTCAAAGAACCATGGGAAGACTTACAAAACCAGGAGAAGAGTATAAACATAAACACTATTATAATATTAATGAAAGTCACATTCAAAAGGAGCTCAACTAGGATTAAATGCAAATATTGATTCAAGTAGACAAATAAAATAGACCTTCTTTCTATTCGTAATGCCAGAGAGTAGGGGAGGTTATCTACTGATGCCAAACATTGCATAAATGGTAACTTGGTGGTACAATGGATAGCGCACAGGACCTGGGGTCAGGAAGACCTGAGTTCAAATCCAGCCTCAGACATTTACTAGCTATATGATGCTGGCCAAGTCATTTAACCTCTGTTTGCCTCAGTTTTTTCAAATGTAAGATGAAGATAATAATAGCACCCACCTTCCAGGGAGTTTGTAAGGATCAAATGAGAGAATATTTGTAAAGCACTTGGCACAGAGTAGGCGTTATATAAATGTTTCCTTCCTTCCTTCCCTCCTTTCTTACCTTTCTTTTCCTTCCTTCCTTCTTTCCTTCCTTCCCAATTCAGTCCTGGTGTTCACTGCTTTTGCCTGACTGTTTC